>NC_058080.1:497982721-498287265 GCF_014858855.1 Bufo gargarizans | reverse complement strand
ATTATACTAGAAAGATGCTGTAAATTCAATCATGAGCTACACTGATAGGATCTCAGAAAGGGGAAGAGAGACAGACAGGGCCTTCCTAGACATGAAAGCTGTGAAGCCCAATACAGAAACTTTCCCAGTGTGCTGACACATTAGATATAACGTACAGTAGTTACTGCATGCAGATTCCAACAATTCATTCAGCACATACCATGCTTCAACTCCTTGAATAAATCATCCTGCATCTGTAGCAAGAAGTTGTAATTTTCTTGCATTTCCTGCGTTGGATCCACCATGAGTGTGCGCACTAAATTGGAGCAATAGGATTTGTAGCGGACACCCATGGCACATGTGATCGCCCCAAAGTGCATGTGGTTTTTGTCACTGTAAGCAAAACACAAAATGAGATAAGATATTCATCCATAATCCCTTGATCATTTCACTGGATTAAAAGGGTCACCAACTTTTCAAAAACATCTGATATGTCAGAGATGTATCAGGCGTTTTGATTGGTTGGGGTCTGAGCGCGGAGACCCCCACGATCTCTAGAAAAAGGGGAAAGAAGTGCATGCATATCGCATTCTCTGTCCCGAAATTGGCCCATAGACTTCTATAGAGCCCATCCATGCAACATATTGCGTGCTCTTCTCCCCCTCAATCTAGAGATCAGTGGAGGTCTCAGCACTCACACCCCCACCCATCTAAACTTCTGATATTAGTGATGCTTTAAACAGTAAAAACTCACCTGACCACACTAAATTTTAGATTGTAATTGCCTCCACTCTGGATTATGGGAGGATAACACATTTCAATGGTGGATGGGTCCGTCCCACCCAAATATTTTTTATCTTCTATGGCTTTCTCCACAGACTCTGCAAGCTTGCTGTGCCGTACTTTCTGTAATGGGAACAGGTGAAACATTTAGTCCACTTTGTCAACTTGGCCGTGAAAATGGTTAACAACAGTTCAGCGTTTCGTTACCTCATCAGCATCTACAATCTCCATGACACGCTCTTTAAAGAACTTGTTAAAGACATCCGAGGTAATGGTAGATGCCTTTTTCATCAGGTTTAGTTCTCCATCCTCTTTTACAGCAATTGTGTAAGCCACAGTAGCGCTGATATCAGCCTAAGGAACAAGAGACTCTTTAAAACAGAAACAAGTAAATGTCCTATGCCTACTGCACACACTCATTTTAAAGGACTCTGCCCAAAAAACTTCTGCCCTGGCTATGAGGGAAGCTGCACCAGGGATATGTCAACAACCCTGTAGATTTCTCCTACAAACATGCTGAAGTCCATATGAAAAGTAATTTCTGATAACGCTGTGCACAAACCCCTGAAGTAGCATAACCCATTGTTGTAATAGTCTACCAATTATCAAAAAAAAAATTTGTCCCCACACTGTATGTAAGTGAGCCGTGGAGAATTTATAAAGTGTAGACTATTCACTGCGTTTTTAAACACTTGATCCTAACAATAGGGAACTTACTCAGATCAATCATTACATATATCATTCATTGATGGATTAGAGGGGTTTCCAGGGCTATATTGATGTGCTACCAGTATCAGATGGGGTGCCAGCAGTCTGACACCACCCACCATCCTTTCGCCGTTTAACAGGCACAACTGGAGTGCCTGCTAAGCAATGAAGGGGAAATGCTGGGGGCGACAGGAATCCGACACTCACAATTTGATGCCAATAGCCTATTCTAAGCATAGGCCATCAATATTAAATTGGTATTCTGGTTATAACAAGTTATTCCCCATCCACAGGATAGGGAATAACTATTATATCATTGGGGTCCCACTGAACAGAGGAACCAGGGCCCCATGCCAAGTGGAGCCCCCCTGACGGATGGAGTGGCTGGTCAGAAAAGCGCGTCGCTGCTCCTTTAATTTCTATGGGAGCACTACAGAGTACAGCGCTTGGCACTGCCATAGAACTGAAACCAAAATACCCCTTTAAAGCACTGGAAATGCCTTTTACTAAAATCTTTAATGCCATTTGATACAAAAATATCAGAACATGGGTGACCACATAAATATAAAGATGTTCAACCCTTACCTTTTCAAACCCTTCTTTATTCAAGCAGTCATACCAGCTCTTCATGAAATCCCCTGGGAACTTGTCTTTGCTAAAAACGCCAATTTTCTTTCCTTTCTTGCTCCCTCGAATGGCCTCAAGCATCTTGTCGAAGTTCGCCTTGTTACCCTCATTTTGCTGCACGAGAGAAGACAACCAATAGTTAAGCTTTGTACTGATGTAAACAAAGTATTAATCTGACCATAGAAGTAAAGATTTCCCCTGGACTAGAGATGGAGGGAGCCAAAGGAGGAGAGGAGGCCTAGCCCAGGCAGGAGCCGAAGACTGAGGGACGCCCCAAGAGGTTAGGGGAAAAAGTGGCCAGCAAACCAGGGGAAGGTGAAAACACTCTGGAGGAGGAAGGAAAGGGGACCTGGAGGGGAGACTGATGTCCCTAACCAGGGTAGGAGGCATACTTAACTTCCAGTGTCTTCAGGCCACAGCAGGATCACCCCTTAAGTGAACTAAAACCAGAAGGGATCACCTGCAATCCACTGTGGGTGACCGGTGAGGTCTCCCGCAGGGGATGCTACTATAGTGGTGGCTTACAATGAAGACCCCATGCATAAAAGCCTGCAAAGTGGAAGGAGTAAGGCTACTTTCACACTAGCGGCAGGACGGATCGGACAGGCTGTTCACCCTGTTAGATCCGTTCTGCCACTATTTTGCCGTGCCGCCGGACTGTCGCTCTGTACCCATTGACTATAACAGGGAAGGGGGCGGAGCACAGCGAGAGGCCACCGGACTACAAGTACTGCATGTCCGACTTTTTAGTCGGCGGCCTCTCACCGCGCCGGAGCTCCGCCCTCATTATAGTCAATGGGGACGGAGCGGCAGTCCGGCAACACAGCGAAATAGCGGCAGGATGGATCCGACAGGGTTAACAGCCTGTCGGATCCGTCCTGCAGCTAGTGTGAAAGTACCCTAAGGGAAAAAATAAAAATGGTAAGACTAGTGTCTGTGGAGAGGGTACAGCACACCTGGGCAGAGCCAAAAACTTTTTGATTCTAGTTTCACCCATAGTGCTGTGTCCCCAATGTCATTAATGAGAAATATTTTTTGGTTGGGAAAGGGCACAAACGAGAGGGAAGTTTTCACATGAATAGAAAAAAAAAATCCCCTAAAGTCACAGGTATACTGCCTTTGAATCTATACTATAATCTATACTGTCAACATAAAAAAAAAAAAAAGTGCTAGCAAGTTCAGTAAAAATAACAGAAATGTCAAATTATGAGAAAGAAAAAAAATAAGCAGATTTTCATTGTTGGAAATTTGTTTTGTTTTGTGTGCCACACTAAAAATCAGTTCACCACAGAAAGTGATCACACATTTAGGCTCCATTCACACATCCGTAACGTGATTTGCGGATCCACGGATCTGCAAAACAGACACCGGCAATGTGCGTTCCGTATTTTGCGGACCGCACATCTTCAGCACTATAGAATATGTCTATTCTTGTCCGCTATTGCGGACATGAATAGGACATGTTCTATTTTTTTCGGGAACGGAATTGTGGACCCAGAAGTGCGGAACGAAATTGCGGACGTTTGAATGGGGCCTTAGGGCTCATGCACATGACTTAGATCAGTCCCGAAAAACACGGTCCGTATGTCTGCAGGATCTCCCAGGGAGACCTCTGCTCCTCTGAATTATTGTTTCTGGGCAGCAGATTGCGCTGTCAAAACAGATCTGCTGCCCAGAAACAGTGCAGCTGTATGAGGGACAAGCGATGGCAACAGGGATCCCTTGCCCTCATACTGTGGAGGTGATCGCTGCATGTAAATACAGTGCCTGGCCCCCACTGAACGAGAAACCGACTGTCAGGAAGGAACGACTCCTTCCCGAATATCGGCTTCACACCAAAATACTATCAGTTGAGGGGAGCAGTGTTCGGCCTGGGAGATCCAGCAGACACAGGTTTCCTGGTCCGATCACAGCTGTGGGCATGACCAGTTACCAGGAATGAGCATTCATACGAGTTATTGGCCAATACACCTGCCAGCGCAAATGAGCCCTTATCCTCTCAGGAGGTCTTTATTTTGGGCCAAGGATTGGATCATAGCAAACTTAAAAAAAAAATAAAAAATTAATAATAATAATAATAATAATAATAATAATAATCTGACCCAGCACTTCTTTTTAAATCTATGTCCGCTGCATTTATGCAATAATAATCTCTTTACTGCAACCACAGTCACCACACTGGGACCAGGGACCTTTAACAATATATGTTATACTTGTAAGGACAAAGTCCTAATGAGCGGGGGCACTCAAACTGGTCAGAATAACAATGTTACTGCACATCCTAATGCTTACTACAATATACAGCCTTTGTTCAGCTCAGTCCCAGATTAGCAGTAGTACTATATACAGTGCCATGCTTGGTATACAACCGCAGCAGCCGGGGCCCCTTCAAATAGCCGATTGGCACGTGCGCCAGGATTCAGACCTGGTCATAAATACACAATTTCCAGAAAAGCCCTTTAAATAACTGCAGCCTAGTGCTACTGGCAATGTAAGGTGTGATATTAATTGGAGGACAGCCTGTTATCCAGGCCAGCTTGATGGTGGCAGCTCTTTGCCGTCTACCTGCACTCCTCTGGCACATGATTAACCCTCGATTTAAAAAATAAAATACAAAAATGGCAACATGAAGCTGGTGGGTACAATGGCACCCACTGAACAGACGTTTGTTTGGAGTGGGGTCTACAAACAAGTCCAGTATTAGGCATTATTTGAGGTTTTGATGCGGACCTATTCATTTCAATAGGACCACAAAAAAAAAATTTGGAGAGCACATAGTGTGCTGTCCGTATCCGTATGTCCAAGAATAGGCATTTTGACAATCGGGCCTGAGAAAATTGCGAGATGCACACAAACTGTATCCGTATTTTGCGGATACACAGTTTCGGACTGCAAAATAAAAATAGTCGTGTGCATGAGGCCGCAAAGCAAGATTCTCAGCTCTGGCAGATCCAGGTTTTTTCGGCACGCTCTGCAGTGAAACCACTTGAATTCACCCTGAATCCGTGCTGCCATTCACAGGGCTACAGATTTTTCACACTGGACATGTCCCATCATGACACCGTTTTCATGGCAGTGCCTGCATGCAAATTAGCCCCACTGAATGTCCACCACGGAAAAGCAACATTCCTAGTCTAAGGCCTCATGCACACGAACATATTTTCACTCCGTGTCCGTTAAATTTTTTTTGCGAACCGTATACCCCACCATTCGTGTCAATGGGTCCACACAAAAAAAAAAAAAAATGGAAGGTACTCCATGTGCATTCTGTTTCCATATGTCCGTATTTCCGTTCCGTAAAAAAAATTGAACATGTCCTATTATTGTCCACATTACGGACAAAGATAGGACTGTTCTATTAGGGGCCAGCTGTTCCGCAAAAATACTGTATTGCCAAGAGATTCTTCCTGGCCGTAGGAACACCGCCTGCCAGGTTAAAGGGGTTGTCAGGGTTCAGAGCTGAACCCACACAAACCTCCATTTTCACCCAGGCAGCCCCCCCTGACTTGATCATCGGAGCATTAAAGGGATTCTGTCACCTCCCCTAACCCAAAATCGGATTTTAAAGCAGCCATGCAGCACAGCTTACCTTGATTAGGCTGTGCTCTTCTATCTTGTAATCCGTCCAGTAGTTTATGTGAAAATCGGCTTTTATGGTTATGCAAATTAGCCCTGAAGGTGCCCAGAGGGGCGTTTTGTTCCCCTTAGAGAGCCCAGTACCGCCCCTCTTACAGTGCCCAGCCCGCCTTCCTTGCACTGTCTAACCGCCCCCAGCCTGCCACAGCCTCTCCTCCCTCTCCTCCCCCTCCCTCACGCCGAACGAACTCTCGCACAGGTGCAGTACCCACTGAGGGCTGCGCCAGTGCGATCTGAAGGAGACTGAGGGCAGGAGCTTCATCCTCGTCACTGGGCATGCGCCGAGCCCAGTGACGTCCGATGCTCGCTCTTCCCTCAGTCAGCAGGGAAGAGCGAGCATCGGACGTCACTGGGCTCGGTGCATGCCCAGTGACGAGGATGAAGCTCCTGCCCTCAGTCTCCTTCAGATCGCACTGGCGCAGCCCTCAGTGGGTACTGCGCCTGTGCGAGAGTTCGTTCGGCCGTGAGGGAGGGGGAGGAGAGGCTGTGGGAGGCTGGGGGGCGGTTAGACAGTCGCAAGGAAGGCGGGCTGGGCACTGTAAGAGGGGCGGTACTGGGCTCACTAAGGGGAACAAAACGCCCCTCTGGGCACCTTCAGGGCTAATTTGCATAACCATAAAAGTCGATTTTCACATAAACTACTGGACGGATTACAAGATAGAAGAGCACAGCCTAATCAAGGTAAGCTGTGCTGCATGGCTGCTTTAAAATCGGATTTTGGGTTAGGGGAGGTGACAGAATCCCTTTAATGCTCCGATGCACTCCTTTGCGCTGCGCTAAGTCGCGCAGGGCAAGGGCTCTTTTGTTTACAGTAACACACTGCCGGGCGAAGGCTTCCGCCCGGCAGTGTGTTCGGTGAAGTCACCGACTCTGTTGGGCGGGCTTTAGTGCTGCCCTAGCAGTTTTACTAGCTAGAGCAGCACTGAAGCCCGCCCATCAATGCCGGTGATGTCACAGGGCTTCCTGAGCAGCCAGAAGAGGCTTCAGCGCTCCTGCAAGGGACCCGGTACGTCACAGAGTCTAAGAAAACGGGGCTTCAGAAACATGTGGAAAAAGGTAAGACATGGATGTATGTTATGTGTATGTCTGTCTTGTACTAATGGAACAAAGTCCTCAATCCCGGACAACCCCTTTAAGTATCCATCAATCTGATACTATCTTGGCAAAACCCCATAAAAGTGCCCTCTCACTAATCTGTGGGGCCCCAGCACAGCAGGGGTCTTAACACCCCTAAGCCTGGTCAGACACTTCAGAAGAGAATGACAGATCCTTATCACGCAGTTGGTGGGTACAAGAAGGAAGATGACCTTAAAGTCACCTACAATCCATAGACTGCATATTTTCTTCATATTTCATGGGTTAGGAAAATACGAAATGAACACTCTCTTCAGAAAGGGTTGGGGTTCTTCTAACACATCTTTCAGGAGAGCCGCGATTAAATCAGAAATTCCTGCTTTCAGATATAAATGTTCTCAGTCACACGGTATTGTCTTCCAGTCATATTTAGTATCAGATGATTCGTAAAGTTCTACTGATTATAAATATGAATTACATTTTTTTATTTGATCTACGGGTACGGAGAAACTGGCAAAGCAAGGATTCTGCCAGATTTTCTCTCTCTGGGGCAAGAACTGCCCCTCTTCCAATTAATTACCCAGGGCTGTGCTTGTACGTGTCATAGCCACTCCCAGCTACAGAGTGGGTAAAACAGAGTGACCTACTCAGGTCGGGGTCCTTCACCTACCATCTGACCGCTGGACATGGGCACCCCGCCATCTTGGATTATTCCTTGCAAAGACTTTATCTTTTACTGGACTCTACCACGGTAATTCTGAACTTACAGACATTCTATTCCCTTCCACCTCTTACCTATTTCTATCCAACCAATCTGTTCGACTGGCGGGTATATTTATCTGTCAGTTTTAATGTATAGTTTTTATAATAAAACTAACCATTTAATGGTTCCAGTTTTGCCCTGATTATCTGGTCTATGCTAAGAACTCTGTCCTAAGAAGAGACATACTACCGCATGGTCTTATTTCTATAAATTGTTGATTGGTTAGCCAGGTTGCAAATATCCGTCCCTTCTCTTTAGGATTAGCTAGCCGGGGTCTCTTCGCCCCAATTCAATACGAAGAGAGTTGGCAGCAAAATTAAGTTGATTTCCCGCGCAAAATCGATAATTTTATTTTACTGATTGTACATAGAATCGCGATTGGTTGGTGAGCCCATACATGATACAATCTTAAAGGGACACTGACAGACCCAATAACCATAATTAGCTGTACATATCCATGCACAGGTCTTCTAATGTGCATTAAAAACATAAGTATCCCCCCCCTGTCCACATTATGAATACAGTTAACTGACATTTTATAACCTGAACTAATTGCTGTTCTTTCTGCCCAAGGGGCGGGGTTTCAGCTTCTCTTGCGCCCAGCCAGCATCAGCCCAACCGCCGTTTTTGAAGCGCCGCCCAGCTCATCAGTATTCACTTAGCTGGGCGGCTTCTGCAGTCCCCGACCTTCCGAGATCCGGCGCATGCCCAATAGAAAGCTATGGGCATCGGACTCGCTTTCAGCTTCTGCGCATGCGCCCGGCCCCCATAGCTTTCTATTGGGCATGCGCCGGATCTCGGAAGGTCGGGGACTGCAGAAGCCGCCCAGCTAAGTGAATATTGATGAGCTAGGCGGCGCTTCAAAAACGGCGGTTGGGCTGATGCTGGCTGGGCGCAAGAGAAGCTGAAACCCCGCCCCTTGGGCAGAAAGAACAGCGATTAGTTCAGGTTATAAAATGTCAGTTAACTGTATTCATAATGTGGACAGGGGGGATACTTATATGTTTTTAATGCACATTAGAAGACCTGTGCATGGATATGTACAGCTAATTATGGTTATTGGGCCTGTCAGTGTCCCTTTAAACGTCTGCTGTGCTGACAGTGGATTTGCCTCCAGAAGTCTCTAGTGGACGAGACCTGTATGGGAACTGTGGCATAGTACGACGGGATTGGCGGGTGGTTGTCACAACCAGTGAACATACTCTTCACCTCCATATGGCGGTATTGCTCAGAGCAGTCTATTGGACTGACCTAGTGGTATATCCGTGGTGTAAAGGTAAAGTACGGTACTTACCTTCTCCCGGACTAGAAGTGTGATGGCTGGGGTGCCATTAGCATTTTCATTGCCTTTTGTGTTGGCAATCTGTTTAAGGAACTCCACTTTTTTCTTGCTGGCCATGAAGATAATTTTCTCCTCACAGAAGACCATTATTGTGTCTGTTAACTCGTAGCCAAAAAGCCAGGTCTAACAAAGACGACAAAAATATGCATTAGGAGGAGAACTCAAACTCTCATCAGGCTGCACACGCAAAAACTAAATTTCCACTCACCTGTAGGGCCGTGGACTTGGCGTACACAATCTCCTCGTCCACTCCCACTGATACCACAATAGCATCCACGTTGGAGAAGTCATCTTCAGCTTTCTGGAAAAAATAAAGTCAGCCGTTACTGGCAAAGCCTGTACTGGAAATCCTAATGAAGGCACTATGTCATGGCCGCCTCAGTTAAGTCATTTACACTCAGTCACTGATAGCGCAGAAGCCACCTGCTCCCGGCTGCAGTGTCAGTATTAGCATGGCAACTCATCACAGGCAAGGCCAGACAATGTGGGCACAACCTTCCTTCATTCAATGGCTGTGGCCGGTGGTCGGGCTTGAACTCATGGCCTCAGCATTGCAGGGCGACGATGCTGACCCCTCAGCCACGGTGCTACCCAGAACTTCTCTACTGTTACCAGCAACATGGAGCACCCGTAGTATAATACTGCCATACGCTGCACTCTTGCCAAGTTACAGCCGCAAACCCTGTCCTGACCCATCGGCATCATAGGGATCTATCATGCGGTAAGCTCGGTCTGAACACCGCCTTATACCGCATGGTTTATGGGCAGCTTACCAGACTAAAAATCAGAACACAGCTACAAACAGCCGGTGTTTTGTTTTTTCGCTTCCATCATTTATTACTTTTTTTTATTTATTTTTATAATGCATATAGAAACTTTATGGGGGGGAAAAAAGCTTCACAAAAAGCCTCCTAGTGACCTCCGCTCACTAGACTCATCCCTGCCAATGGCAAATGCAGAGCCGTATGGAGGCAGCACAGAGGGTCTAGGTGGCACCCTATATGTGTGCCCATGCCACACAGTAACCCCGATGCTGATGAGTGGGGCACCCTCCATTGTTCATGGCTGTGAGATGGAGATTAGATCGTCAGCCTTGTGGTCACAGCACACACGTGACTCGGCCGGATGACGGGCTATGGCGGGGATAATAGCACGTTACCGGGGACCGGTAACATGGAAGCCTGTGGCTCTACCGCTAACCCTGCAATTCATCACCTTCCAGTTGCTGTAGAGACGCTTAATTCGCCGGTAATAGGCTTCTTTATCCAGGCTGACCGCCATCCTGTACGCGGCCGGGTCTCCTGGGCTCCCTCCCGGAGCAGGCCGGGCTTCCCGCGTGCTTTCCTACGATGCTCGCCGGCTCAGCTAGCAGCCAGTTGGGTAGTGTTTCGGGAAACACCGCTGTCTGGACGATGGCCTGCACGAGCTCCCAACGCCAAACGCAAAAAAACCGATGGCACGCAGAGCGGGAAATCCCGACCTGCGAGAGAGAACCGGGGGGCGGAGAGAAAGGACCGAGAAAGGCGGAGAGAGCAGGGCCCACAGCGCCCCCTGCCGCCGGATGTTCACATTCAGCGCATCTATTGACTCCCTCTGTGGCGGTGTTTACACGGCGTCTGCTCGTGCCTGTCAGCGTGCGCGGTACCGCAGCCTGGAATCAGCCGGAGCGTTTATTTCATTAAATACTACTGCTGCAGAGAACGGAGTAGGTGGCCGGCCGACCAGTCAGGTCACTTCTTTCATTTCTCTGCAGGCCTCAGGAGGATGAGAGCTGTAATCCGATTGGTTGCTGTGACATCCTCCTCACTGTGTTCAGAAATCTCACCCCGAGACTCAACAGCTTGTGGCCACCATTTGACATATGTGCTCCAAACAAAGACGGGGTGGTAGAAATGTACCTGATTCCAGCTTCAGAATAACGACACATTCATGTGGTGTAATTTATTAAATGCATAGCTTGTTACATTCATAGGAATCAGTGGCGTAGGGTGGGTTATCAGCACCTGGGGCAAGCCATGTATTGCGCCTCCCCCTTCTGTGGACACGCCCCTTTTACGGAAAACCGTAGTAGATGTCACCTGCAGTCCTATGTAACACCACAGATAGCACAGTTATAACTCCCTGAGTACAGATAATGTAGTAGATGTCACCTGCAGTCCTATGTAACACCACAGATAACAGTTATAACTCCCTGAGTACAGATAATGTAGTAGATGTTACGTACAGTCCTATGTAACACCACAGATACCACAGTGATAACTCATACAGATAATGTAGTAGATGTCACCTGCAGTCCTATGTAACACCACAGATAGCACAGTGATAACTCTTATACAGATAATGTAGTAGATGTCACCTGCAGTCCTATGTAACACCACAGATAGCACAGTGATAACTCTTATACAGATAATGTAGTAGATGTCACCTGCAGTCCTATGTAACCGTACAGATAAAACAGTGATAATTCTCTGAGTACAGATAATGTAGTAGATGTCACCTGCAGTCCTATGTAACATCATAGATAACTCTCTGAGTACAGATAATGTAAAGATGTTACCTCCAGACCTATGTAACACCAGAGATAACACAGTAATAGCTCTCTGAGTACAGATAATGTACAAACCGGATTCCAAAAAAGTTGGGACACTATACAAATCGTGAATAAAAACTGAATGCAATGATGTGGAGGTGCCAACTTCTAATATTTTATTCAGAATAGAACATAAATCACGGAACAAAAGTTTAAACTGAGAAAATGTACCATTTTAAGGGAAAAATATGTTGAATCAGAATTTCATGGTGTCAACAAATCCCCAAAAAGTTGGGACAAGGCCATTTTCACCACTGTGTGGCATCTCCCCTTCTTCTTACAACACTCAACAGATGTCTGGGGACCGAGGAGACCAGTTTCTCAAGTTTAGAAATAGGAATGCTCTCCCATTCTTGTCTAATACAGGCCTCTAACTGTTCAATCGTCTTGGGCCTTTGTTGCACCTTCCTCTTTATGATGCGCCAAATGTTCTCTATAGGTGAAAGATCTGGACTGCAGACTGGCCATTTCAGTACCCGGATCCTTCTCCTACGCAGCCATGATGTTGTGATTGATGCAGAATGTGGTCTGGCATTATCTTGTTGAAAAATGCAGGGTCTTCCCTGAAACAGATGACGTCTGGGTGGGAGCATATGTTGTTCTAGAACCTGAATATATTTTTCTGCATTGATGGTGCCTTTCCAGACATGCAAGCTGCCCATGCCACACGCACTCATGCAACCCCATACCATCAGAGATGCAGGCTTCTGAACTGAGCGTTGATAACTTGGGTTGTCCTTGTCCTCTTTGGTCCGGATGACATGGCGTCCCAGATTTCCAAAAAGAACTTCGAATCGTGACTCGTCTGACCACAGAACAGTCTTCCATTTTGCCACACTCCATTTTAAATGATCCCTGGCCCAGTGAAAACGCCTGAACTTGTGGATCTTGCTTAGAAATGGCTTCTTCTTTGCACCGTAGAGTTTCAGCTGGCAACGGCGGATGGCACGGTGGATTGTGTTCACTGACAATGGTTTCTGGAAGTATTCCTGAGCCCATTCTGTGATTTCCGTTACAGTAGCATTCCTGTTTGTGGTGCAGTGTCGTTTAAGGGCCCGGAGATCACGGGCATCCAGTATGGTTTTACGGCCTTGACCCTTACGCACAGAGATTGTTCCAGACTCTCTGAATCTTCGGATGATGTTATGCACAGTTGATGATGATAGATGCAAAGTCTTTGCAATTTTTTCGCTGGGTAACACCTTTCTGATATTGCTCCACTATCTTTCTGCGCAACATTGTGGGAATTGGTGATCCTCTACCCATCTTGGCTTCTGAGAGACACTGCCACTCTGAGAAGCTCTTTTTATACCCAATCATGTTGCCAATTGACCTAATTAGTGTTAATTGGTCTTCCAGCTCTTCGTTATGCTCAAATTTACTTTTTCCAGCCTCTTATTGCTACTTGTCCCAACTTTTTTGGGATTTGTTGACACCGTGAAAATTTGAATCAACGTATTTTTCCTTTAAAATGATACATTTACTCGGATTAAACGTTTGATCCGTCATCTACGTTCTATTACAAATAAAATATTGACATTTGCCATCTCCACATCATTGCATTCAGTTTTTATTCACAATTTGTTTAGTGTCCCAACTTTTTTGGAATCCGGTTTGTAGTAGATATCTCCTGCTGTCCTATGTAACACAGATAACACAGTGATAACTCTCTGAGTACAAATAATGCAGTATATGTTACCTGCAGTCCTATGTAACATCACAGATAACAGTGATAACTCTCTGAGTACAGATAATGTCGTAGATGCTACCTGCAGTCCTATGTAACACCACAGATAACACAGTGATAACTCTGAGTTCAGATAATGTAGTAGATGCTACCTGCAGTCCTATGTAACACCACAGATAACACAGTGATTACTCTCTGAGTACAGATAATGTAGAAAAACAAAAAAGACCAAGGGTGTCAAATGAAAGATGGAAAACAGTGTCCACCTAGTATAGCCACAGGGGACACTCATAGTTTTAACTCGGTACTAGCTCCCAAGTGAAATAAGCGAAAAGACAAGAAAACTGAGCTTATAGTACCAAAAAGTAAAAATATATTTTATTTAGTTATGACATGATTAAAATATATACATGTAAAGAAATAAATAAATGATATGCCATTAAAAAGTGAATGGGAGCAGAAAAAGAGCGCCACCCTGGGATAGCACACGTATCAGTTGTGAAAAATATGTATATTGATCAATGGAATATGCATGGTGCAATGACCGACCAATGACCAGAGAAAAGTATGATAACCTTCATACACAGGTGAGTCGGCAGTCAAAATGAACCCACATGGTAAAAAAGCAGGGTTTGTGTTGCAAGTGCAGCATGATAGATAAACAACAAACCACAGAAGACCAGGTATAAGATATAGCCTGTGTCAAATGCCATATGGGTAAAAAGAGGACGGAGACTCACCTGAAAAAGACTGTGTGCTATGTCACCCAGGATGACGCTACCCCAACGCGCGTTTCGGTATCCGACAAAAAAATCAGGTTTATAAGTACATACCACTCACGCTGGGATGAAATGAGGAAGTGTCTGGCCTCGTATTGGCCTATCCTACTGACAGATCCTATTTTAAAAAACTCTGTCTACGCGACCTTGTTACAGCACATAGGGCCAACACTCTACGAGATAACCTAGTTAGAAGCTACTTACAACCAGCTTCTCCCCAACTCTTTGTCTGACAAGGCAGTCCAAAGACTGGCTTCAGACCTTGTGGCATCAAACCTATCAGAGAGATAGCAAAAATATTAGGCGTGGCCAAAACAACTGTTTGGAACATTTTTAAAAAGAAGGAACGCATCGTGAGCTCAGCAACACCAAAAGACCTGGAAGACCACGGAAAACAACTGAGGTGGATGACCGAAGAATTCTTTCCCATGTGAAGAAAACACCCTTCACAACAGTTGGCCAGATCAAGAACACTCTCCAGGAGGTAGGTGTATGTGTCTCAAAGTCAACAATCAAGAGAAGACTTCACCAGAGTAAATACAGAGAGTTCACCACAAGATGTAAACCATTGGTGAGCCTTAAAAACAGGAAGGCCAGATTAGAGTTTGCCAAACAACATCTAAAAAAGCCTTCACAGTTCTGGAACAACATCCTATGGACAGATGAGACCAAGATCAACTTCTACCATAGTGATAGGAAGAGAAGAGTATGGAGAAGGAAAGGAACTGCTCATGATCCTATGCATACCACCTCATCAGTGAAGCATGGTGGTGGTAGTGTCATGGCGTGGGCATATTTAGCTGCCAATGGAATTGGTTCTCTTGGATTTATTGATGATGTGACTGCTGACAAAAGCAGCAGGATGAATTCTGAAGTATTTCGGGCAATATTATCTGCTCATATTCAGCCAAATGCTTCAGAACTCATTGGACAGAGCTTCACAGTGCAGATAGACAATGACCCAAAGCATACTGCAAAAGCAACCAAAGAGTTTTTTAAGGGAAAGAAGTGGAATGTTATGCAATGGCCAAGTAAATCACCTGACCTGAATACGATTGAGCGTGAATTTCACTTGCTGAAAACAAAACTGAAGGGAAAATGCCCCAAGAACAAGCAGGAACTGAAGACAGTTGCAGTAGAGGCCTGGCAGAGCATCACCAGGGATGAAACCCAGCGTCTGGTGATGTCTATGCGTTCCAGACTTCAGGCTGTAATTGACTGCAAAGGATTTGCAACCGAGTATTAAAAAGTGAAAGTTTGAGTTATGATTATTTTTCTGTCCCATTACTTTTGGTCCCTTAACAAGTAGGAGGCACATATACATACTGTGTAATTCCTGCACCGTTCACCTGATTTAGATTTAAATGCCCTCAAATTAAAGCTGACAGTCTGCAGTTAAAGCACGTCTTGTTTGTTTCATTTCAAATCCATTGTGGTGGTGTATAGAGCCAAAAATGTTAGAATTATGTCAATGTCCCAATATTTATGGACCTGACTGTATATACTAAAAATACAAAGGGGGCTATTGTTATATATATATATACACTAATAATACAGAGGGGGATATATATATATATATGGGAAAAAAGTCCAGTGGGAGCACCAGCCAGAGCGTGGGTGCAAGGTCCAACGTAGGGTAGCGGCAATCCCCAATAATGCAGGAAAGGAAGAAGTAGGACTGCACTCGAATAGTGGTAAAAAGCAAACTGAAGTTTACTCACCTATTGTGGCAAGACTTGCCACAATGGGTGAATAAACTTCAGTTTGCTTTTTACCACTATTCCGGAGTGCAGTCCTACTTCTTCCTATATATATATATATATATATATATACTAATAATACAGAGGGGCAATTATATATTATAAAATAGAGGGGGCCATTATATATACTAATAATACAGAGGGGCTATTTTATACTAATAATACTGCGGGGCATTATATATACAAACCGGATTCCAAAAAAGTTGGGACACTATACAAATCGTGAATAAAAACTGAATGCAATGATGTGGAGGTGCCAACTTCTAATATTTTATTCAGAATAGAACATAAATCACGGAACAAAAGTTTAAACTGAGAAAATGTACCATTTTAAGGGGAAAATATGTTGAATCAGAATTTCATGGTGTCAACAAATCCCCCAAAAGTTGGGACAAGGCCATTTTCACCACTGTGCGGCATCTCCCCTTCTTCTTACAACACCCAGACGTCTGGGGACCGAGGAGACCAGTTTCTCAAGTTTAGAAATAGGAATGCTCTCCCATTCTTGTCTAATACAGGCCTCTAACTGTTCAATCGTCTTGGGCCTTCTATGTTGCACCTTCCTCTTTATGATGCGCCAAATGTTCTCTATAGGTGAAAGATCTGGACTGCAGACTGGCCATTTCAGTACCCGGATCCTTCTCCTAAGCAGCCATGATGTTGTGATAGATGCAGAATGTGGTCTGGCATTATCTTGTTGAAAAATGCAGGGTCTTCCCTGAAAGAGATGACGTCTGGATGGGAGCATATGTTGTTCTAGAACCTGAATATATTTTTCTGCATTGATGGTGCCTTTCCAGACATGCAAGCTGCCCATGCCACACGCACTCATGCAACCCCATACCATCAGAGATGCAGGCTTCTGAACTGAGCGTTGATAACAACTTGGGTTGTCCTTGTCCTCTTTGGTCCGGATGACATGGCGTCCCAGATTTCCAAAAAGAACTTTGAATCGTGACTCGTCTGACCACAGAACAGTCTTCCATTTTGCCACTCTCCATTTTAAATGAATTCTGGCCCAGTGAAAACGCCTGAGCTTGTGGATCTTGCTTAGAAATGGCTTCTTCTTTGCACTGTAGAGTTTCAGCTGGCAACGGCGGATGGCACGGTGGATTGTGTTCACTGACAATGGTTTCTGGAAGTATTCCTGAGCCCATTCTGTGATTTACTTTACAGTAGCATTCCTGTTTGTGGTGCAGTGTCGTTTAAGGGCCCGGAGATCACGGGCATCCAGTATGGTTTTACGGCCTTGACCCTTACGCACAGAGATTGTTCCAGATTCTCTGAATCTTCGGATGATGTTATGCACAGTTGATGATGATAGATGCAAAGTCTTGGCAATTTTTTGCTGGGTAACACCTTTCTGATATTGCTCCACTATCTTTCTGTGCAACATTGTGGGAATTGGTGATCCTCTACCCATCTTGGCTTCTGAGAGACACTGCCACTCTGAGAAGCTCTTTTTATACCCAATCATGTTGCCAATTGACCTAATTAGCGTTAATTGGTCTTCCAGCTCTTCGTTATGCTCAAATTTACTTTTTCCAGCCTCTTATTGCTACTTGTCCCAACTTTTTGGGGATTTGTTGACACCGTGAAAATTTGAATCAACGTATTTTTCCTTTAAAATGATACATTTACTCGGATTAAACGTTTGATCTGTCATCTACGTTCTATTACAAATAAAATATTGACATTTGCCATCTCCACATCATTGCATTCAGTTTTTATTCACACTTTGTTTAGTGTCCCAACTTTTTGGGAATCCGGTTTGTACTAATGATACAGAGGTGCCATTATAAATTATAATAATACAGAGGGGTAATTATATATTATAAAACAGAGGGGGCTATTATATATATACTAATCACCCTGACGAGGCGGGCAGGCAGTATATGAAGGGGTAATACTGGTAGGCTGGTATATGGACATCAGAGATGGCATCCTCTGGGTAGTACTGTCTCTGGTCATCCTTCACCAACACCCTGACTGCCACCTGCGTAGCCTGTGACATAGGGTTGTTTTGGATATCGAATTTTCGATACCCAATTGATAGTTTTGCCTGGTATTGCTTTTTTTGATACTAGGCTTCTTCGCTATTGCGCAGTCTAGTATCAGAGAACAATGAGCGCTCTGCTCTCAGCACGCTCCGTGTTCTCCTCAGCAGCACAGGGGAGAAGGAAGCAGTCTCTCCCTCCCCCCTGTGCCGCTGCTGCAGCTGCCACCAATGAGGAGAGAGGGGCAGTGCGCCCTCATCCCCAGTATTCAAATCATTGATGGCGCAGTGCGCCCCCCCAACCCTCCCCCCACAGTATTAAAATCATTGGTGGCAGTGGCCACAGGGTCCCCTCCCCTCCTCCTCATCGGTGGTACAGTGGCAGCTTCTGATCGGAGCCCCAGCAGTGTAATCCTGGGGCTCCGATCGGTTACGATGGCAGCCAGGACGCTACTGAAGCCCTGGCTGCCATGGTAACCTCCCTGCTGCTGTGTGTACTATGCACAGGGCAGCAGGGAGAGTGTGAAGTCCTAGTCACCCTGATAGGGCTCTATCAGGCTGAATAGGACAAGGGATGAAAATATCCCAGGATCTAGCCCCTAAGAGGGAAAATAGTTATTAAATAAAAAGTAAAAAAAAAAAAATGTTAAAAAAACCATCAAGATATTAAGTATAAATCACCCCCTTTCCCAATTTTACATATAAAATATATAAACAATAATTAAACATATTACATATCGTCACATTCTGAAAAGTCCAAACTATTAAAATATTTTAAAAATCTCCCATGCTGTGAGTGCCGTAACAGAAAAAAAAATTATTATAAAGTACGTGATTCGCCAATTTTTTTAGTCACCTTGTCCACCCAAAAAATAGGATCGGAGTGTTCTATTATGGGCCGGACGTTCCATAAAATGCGGAATGCACGCAGATTTTTTGGGGTTTTTATTTTTTGCATGGTATCGAGTATCGCAATACTTTTTTTTATGGTATCAAAACCGAATAAAATTTTTGGTATCGAAACAACCCTACTGTGACACTGACTGTCACTCACTGATAGCCAAGCAGCAGGCAGTGAAGTGCCATGAGAGCCAGGCCAAGCAAGTGGCAGTCAGGATGACCAGAGACAGTACTGCCCAGAGGATGCCATCTCTGCTGTCCAATCTATATACCACCAGGCCTACTACCAGTATTACCCTTAATATACCGCCTGCCCACCCCACACCTAACACTTAGGGAGCTGTCACACTGACTGTGACACTGACAGTCAGACTGACTCACTGTCAGTGTCGCTCGACGCTCATTCAGGCTGCCTGCTGTGGAGTCCTGAAGCGGCACACTGAAGCAGCCATCTTCTTCTTGCTCCGGCTCCACAGTGTCTTTCCCGCCCGACAGGTGGGCAGAGCTTCGTACTTCGGTGATACTGCCCCTCACTCTGCGGCGCTGTGCAGTGCACTCAGTCAGTAAGTTCACAGATTTTTTGCAGTCTGGCGCCCGGGGCAACGGCCCCCCCTGGCCCCCCACACTATGCCTCTGATAGGAATCTAACCCATGCCTGACACAGACATTTTTCTTTCTTTTTTTTTTTTCATTTTAGTTTTTTACTTTCTGCCTTCCAGGATCCATAACATTTTTTATTTTTCGGTTCACTAAGTCGTATAGAGGATTGTTTTTTTTTGTGGAACAAGTTGTACTTTATAATAGACCATTTATTATTGCGTACAATGTAGTGGGAAAATTGGAAAAAATTCCAAATGGGGTTGAATTGGATTTAAAAAAAAAACGCTATTCTGACACAGTTTTATAGGTTTTGTTTAGAAACACTTCTGGGCGTATAAGTGACCCTTATTTACAGTGTCTCCTCCCTGGCTGTAGTGCGGTCCAATTGCAGGAGAGGAAGAAGGTGAGCTGTTTTGTTTCTCCCTGGCTGTGACGCTCTCCACTGCGAATTGGACTGAGGTAGAAGGAGATGCCCATTGAGAAACCCTGGCATGTCCTACTCCCTGTACCGATACTCATTTTTTTCATGTTATCTGCTATACGTTTTCTATTAAATATTTGACATTCTGCCAAAGAATTGATTTGTTTGGACCTTGACTATTTATTTTATTGTAATATATTCATGGCTACTATAGTACATGCTATCTGATCCACCACTGTGTTCTGCATATTTGGAACAGTTTTTGTGAGGACACAGTGTTGTCTGAGGTTGGCTATTCTATCACCACTGTGTAAAAATGTGCCTTCTATTGTATTATGACTAATATTCTTTATACCCTAATTTATCTTAGGATATCTCACTAAAAGAACAAGTTGAACTGATGAGTAATCAATATTCAGTGATTGGAGACCTCCTGGCACATTTATAATACTTT
Organism: Bufo gargarizans; assembly: GCF_014858855.1. Taxonomy (NCBI): domain Eukaryota; kingdom Metazoa; phylum Chordata; class Amphibia; order Anura; family Bufonidae; genus Bufo; species Bufo gargarizans. The sequence goes on along the minus strand of NC_058080.1, from coordinate 498,267,166 downwards.
TTTAACAACTATGGTTGGATCCACCCACCACTACTTTCAGGTCTAAGTCCGGGCGCACCATCTAGTTGCGCAGGCTATTCAGTTCTCACTCTTTCTCCCCCCCCACGTCCAAGTTCGTGCGCACGTATGAGTAGCGCAGCGCACGCGCAGTTTCCCATAACCAGTGCCTTGAGTTAGGGAGCATGCGCCGTTAGGTCCCCCACCGATGACGAGACTAATTGGCGACGGATACATGTGCATCACTACCTGGTATCGTGAACACAGCCCAAGTATTCGCGCAGCCGCAGAGCTTAGTTTGTGACGCGTATGGTGGGCTGGATCGATGGTGCTCCAATGGGACGAATGTGGGGGAGTGTCTATGGCCCGGATTGGCTGGCTGTGTTATGTGTAGTGGGTTTGTTTGGCTTGTCATTGTGTCAATTAATAAAATCACAAGATTTAAATCCCTTTTGTCCGGGTCCATTAGTTGCTGCCCATTTAGCCCCTGAAGAAGCCAGAAATCTGGCGAAACATGTCAGTTAATCTAATAAAAGTAAAGTTTTAATATCTGGGTCAAGATAGGTTTTCTGCCTAGTCAGGCACTTGTAAATATAGATACTCTAAATGAACATATCAGGCGCCAAAAACTGCGGGGGATACAGCGCCTGAATGGAGGGGTATTTTAGAAAAAAAAAGTGCTGGTATCTGGACCATTAAAGGTCGTCTTTAAGGCTAGTTTCGCATTAGCGGCAGGGGACTCCGGCAGGCTGTTCCAGCAGGTGAACAGCCTGTCGGATCCGTCCTGCCGCTCCGTCCCCATCGACTATAATGGGGGCGGGGGCAGAGTTCCGGCGGCACGCCAGCACACGGACTAAAAGTACTTACTATCAGTGTCGGACTGGGGTACCTAGGGCCCACCAGTAAAATTTATTTTGGGGGCCCACCATACAGATACATTCAAATATAAAAAATAATCTAACAAGTTTTTTATATGAACATAGGCTGGTTGAGGTGCTGTACATTGAATATATGTATGAAGTGCAGTAAGTTTACTGCACTTGTGCAGAGGGTGGGAGACTAGGGGCCCACCGGGGGATTCCCCTGTACCCCTGTGGGCCAGTCCGAGCCTGCTTACTATTATCCCTGGGCACCGCTCCGTTCTCCCGCTATGTCCTCCAGTATCTTCAGGGACTCCTGGGCGTCTCCTTCTCACAGCCTGCGATTGGCCAGCGCTACAGCCTGGGAGAAGGAGACTCCCAGGAGAACAAGGGCAGTCTCCACCCAGTATAGCCAAGTCCCTGAAGGTCCTGGAGGAATGGAGCGGCGCCCAGGTATAATAATTGCAGTGAGATCCCTGGGGATGGAGTGGCAGTCCAGGCCACACATGAACTAGCCTGATACACACATAAAGACCCAGGCTGCCATAGAAACTGAATGGCTCCTGCAGTCGCATCACAAGACAGATATTTGGTCAGAGGGAGTGCCGTACTCTTGGAAAATGACCACTCAGATGCTGTGGGTGCAATTGACAATGATATCTGAAGGGTTAAATTTACATAATGGGAGTTGGCCCGATCACATACAGTTTGCTATGTAATCACAGCAGGGACAGGGGACACAATAATGCCTGTACAAGCATCATAGAAGCCTGTGCAGGCAATTTTACTCACTAAAAAGGGTCTGATGCATATAGCTGCGCATAAGACTTTACCTGCTATTACTGAGCGCACTGCACATTGTGAACATCACAGGCGGCACTGCAGTACTGCTGCTGTCTGAAACAACCAATAACGAGGCTCCCTACAGTCAGGAGCTTTCTTATTAGTAAGGAGGCTGCTGATTGGTCAGTTTGAGCGGGCTGCCGCTCTGAGACTCTCTCTGCAGTGGCGCAATGTTTACCAGTACTGCAAGCAGACTGGTGGTCATAAATACATCTATCTCTGTGAGAGCCGGACCCTGGGGGCAACCGGCCTCTCATTTCTTGCGCTTTGCATTAGACAGAGGGGACACAGAGATCGGCGGCAATTAATGACATAAGCAGGCTCACCGGTCCTGCTGCCCGCTCTCATGACTGTGCCCTATAGGGTACCGTTTGTTCGCAATGTGTTCTGTGACGCAAAATGGATGTATATAATCCAAATAAGGTCGGCACTGCTCAAAGATTTGGCGGTGCACGTGTCCGCGGGCAGGAATCCCAATAGATAATTCGAGAAGAATAAGACCAGCACTGAATAATCTTGTAGATTTTCTATCACCGCCGCGTCGAGGTAATGTAACACCTTCTATGACCTGATAGCGTAGTTGTGATATAGTATGCCCCTTTTGATGGAAATGATACGGTAGTGGGAGTAACAAATTCTCTTTTCTAATTGTCGATTTATGTTTACTTAATCGATCTTTAATTCTCATGGAGGTTTCCCCCACATACAATAAACCACAGGGGCATTTGAGAATATATATTACAAATCGACTATCGCAAGTAAATACCCCTCGGATAGGGATTTGTTCGCCAGAATGTGGGTGTGAGAAGTAACCACCCTTAATGACACTCGAACAATTCACACAATTCAAGCATGGGAATGTGCCCTGTCTGGGGGTGGATAATGTAACCTGTCTAGGGCTACTCTTGTTACTGCCTACATCTGCCCTAATATTCTTGTCACGCAGATTGTCTGCTCTTTTAAAGCACATCATCGGGGTTCTCTGAAATTCGTCAATTTGGGGATAGGATCTCGAAACTACCTGCCAATGTTTATTGACTATACTTTTTACCCTTTGGATTTAACCACCAGTGGAATCCGTGGTGATTGAATGTATTTAACCTCTTGTGGACCCTCAAGTCGACTCCTCTGTTCATCCAGTAGTTGTCTGGGGTAACCCCTCTCTAGAAATTTCTTCTTATGGTGTTGTCAGGGTTTCCGGTTACTAACTATCCGCTTGACCCGCTGATATTGTGAAAAGGGGATCGATTTATTTTATTTTTTTGTAGACTCAGGGTGACTACTGGTGAAGGAAAGTAGACTGTTCCGATCGGTGCTTTTAATGAAAAGGTCCGTGTGAATATGCCCATCTTCCCCTAGTAGAACCCAAGTATCTAGAAATGAAATCTTATTTTTATCAAAATGTATGGTGAACTGTAGTTCCTCCGAAAACCGTGAGGCATCCAACGCCACACGCAAAAAAATGTTGTCGATAAAACGACGCCAAAAAATACAGTGTTGCTGGTATAAATCATTACGGTAAATAAAATGACTCTCAAAATAGGACATATAGCAATTTGCGTATGGCGGTGCGACAGTTCGATCCCATTTACTTGCGATAGTCGATTTGTATTATATATTCTCAAATGCCTCTGTGGTTTATTGTATGTGGGGGAAACCTCCACGAGAATTAAAGATCGATTAAGTAAACATAAATCGACAATTACAAACCGGATTCCAAAAAAGTTGGGACACTAAACAAATTGTGAATAAAAACTGAATGCAATGATGTGGAGATGGCAAATGTCAATATTTTATTTGTAATAGAACGTAGATGACAGATCAAACGTCTAATCCGAGTAAATGTATAATTTTAAAGGAAAAATACGTTGATTCAAATTTTCACGATGTCAACAAATCCCAAAAAAGTTGGGACAAGTAGCAATAAGAGGCTGGAAAAAGTAAATTTGAGCATAACGAAGAGCTGGAAGACCAATTAACACTAATTAGGTCAATTGGCAACATGATTGGGTATAAAAAGAGCTTCTCAGAGTGGCAGTGTCTCTCAGAAGCCAAGATGGGTACAGGATCACCAATTCCCACAATGTTGCACAGAAAGATAGTGGAGCAATATCAGAAAGGTGTTACCCAGCGAAAAATTGCAAAGACTTTGCATCTATCATCATCAACTGTGCATAACATCATCCGAAGATTCAGAGAATCTGGAACAATCTCTGTGCGTAAGGGTCAAGGCCGTAAAACCATACTGGATGCCCGTGATCTCCGGGCCCTTAAACGACACTGCACCACAAACAGGAATGCTACGGTAAAGGGAAATCACAGAATGGGCTCAGGAATACTTCCAGAAACCATTGTCAGTGAACACAATCCACCGTGCCATCCGCCGTTGCCAGCTGAAACTCTACAGTGCAAAGAAGAAGCCATTTCTAAGCAAGATCCACAAGCTCAGGCGTTTTCACTGGGCCAGGGATCATTTAAAATGGAGTGTGGCAAAATGGAAGACTGTTCTGTGGTCAGACGAGTCACGATTCAAAGTTATTTTTGGAAATCTGGGACGCCATGTCATCCGGACCAATGAGGACAAGGACAACCCAAGTTGTTATCAACGCTCAGTTCAGAAGCCTGCATCTCTGATGGTATGGGGTTGCATGAGTGCGTGTGGCATGGGCAGCTTGCATGTCTGGAAAGGCACCATCAATGCAGAAAAATATATTCAGGTTCTAGAACAACATATGCTCCCACCCAGACGTCATCTGTTTCAGGGAAGACCCTGCATTTTTCAACAAGATAATGCCAGACCACATTCTGCATCAATCACAACATCATGGCTGCGTAGGAGAAGGATCCGGGTACTGAAATGGCCAGTCTGCAGTCCAGATCTTTCACCTATAGAGAACATTTGGCGCATCATAAAGAGGAAGGTGCAACAAAGAAGGCCCAAGACGATGGAACAGTTAGAGGCCTGTATTAGACAAGAATGGGAGAGCATTCCTATTTCTAAACTTGAGAAACTGGTCTCCTCGGTCCCCAGACGTCTGTTGAGTGTTGTAAGAAGAAGGGGAGATGCCACACAGTGGTGAAAATGGCCTTGTCCCAACTTTTTGGGGATTTGTTGACACCATGAAATTCAGATTCAACATATTTTTCCCTTAAAATTGTACATTTTCTCAGTTTAAACTTTTGTTCCGTGATTTATGTTCTATTCTGAATAAAATATTAGAAGTTGGCACCTCCACATTATTGCATTCAGTTTTTATTCACGATTTGTATAGTGTCCCAACTTTTTTGGAATCCGGTTTGTAGAAAAGAGAATTTGTTACTCCCACTAACGTATCATTTCCATCAAAAGGGGCATACTATATCACAACTACGCTATCAGGTCATAGAAGGTGTTACATTACCTCGACGCGGCGGTGATAGAAATAAATTGCTGTTAAAAAGAGAGGCATATTGGATCCATCGGTTACAAACCATGGATCCGAAAGGCCTAAATCAAGATTATAATGTCAGTGGTTTCATGTGATGCGATTATCTGTAATTATGTTTTCCTTTTATTTTTCTCTATAGCGAAACTAGATGTTTCAGAGAACACAATTCACCTGTGTTGATTCACGTACACTCCGCAGAGATTCGGCTGTGGGAGGAGTCTAATGAAACAATGTGATGTAATTTCCTTTGTCTTTATTTAGTATATATACCAGAGCTAGCTGTAAGATGTTTACATACAGTCTGATGAAAGCAATTAGTTGCTGAAACGCGTCACTATGATGTAATATGTGACTGAATAAATCTACAAGATTATTTATCAGAGCGAGTGCCGGTCTAATTCTTCACAAAATGGATGTAGTGATCACAGAATTCATTTTATCTTTAGAAAAAATCTCTCCCCCTCTGTACTGCTGTCCTCGCTCGGCTTTCCACCTTCCCAGGTTGGGTCAGTGACTTCATCGTCCACCACCTCATCTTCCACTTCCTCACTCTGCTCATCCTCCTGACTTGTTGACCTAACCACTACCTCAGTGATTGACAACTGTGTTTTATCCTCTTCCTTAGCCTCTTGAGACAGTAATTGCCGTTAAGTTATTGGCAACTGTGTCTCATCATCATCCACCTCATTAAACGGTCATTGCCGTTCCCCACCGTCATCTTCTTGTGATTGTGGATGCTCAAGAGTTTGGGAATCAGGCCTCAAGATCTGTCCCTCTTCAAGCATGCTTGGCGATAGGGCCAAATCAAGGAATGGCGCTGAAAAGAGCTCCTCGGAATATCCAAGTGTCGGAACAATTGTTTGCCCAAACTCTCCATGGTGGAAGGAAGGAGGATCAGAGTGAGGATTGGGTTGAGCAGACTATTGGGTACTGAGACTGGACTTGGTGGAAGACAGGGTGGTGCTTAACCGACTGGAAGCATTATCTGCTGCAATCCAACCGACCACCTGCTCGTACTGGGCTGACTTCAAGAGTGGTGTCCTGCGCCGCCCTGCAAACTGGGATATGAAGCTAGGTATTGTGGATGATTGTTTTTCTTGTACTCTGGCAGCAGGCACAGTTTCACCGAACCCAGGGCCACGGCTCCTGCGTGCACCATCAGCATCACGACCACTGCCCCGTCTCTTACTACTCGGCCTTCTTCATATTAAATGTTATATATGATTGAAAGTCTGTCACATGTACAGTAGTGTAGGATTTGGAAGTGTATGCACAAACCAATTTAAAAAGGTATTTGGGATGTGGAAACGTCACACAGGCGATATCCCGCAGATAATGTCAATGCTGTCACCAGCGGCTAATAAAAAATTACAGGGAATGTCACAGGTATTTGAGATGAGGAAACTTTATACAGGAGGGGAACCACTGGTAATGTCACTGTATGCAGCGTCTACGCAAAAAAGTACACTGTAAAGATCTTTGCATGGGCTGAGGCTGAGCAGTCAGGGAGAGCTCTAGGGCTTTTATAGGGCTCACCCATTTGTTCCTTAGTTTGGGATCAAGTCAGTCGGATCTTTATTTGTTACTTCTTGTTTTCTACAACACCATCCGTAACACAATCTCTGAGGTTTTCCTCATGAATATTTGTGGGTGTCAACAAAGACTGCCTTTCCCCTCCCTCTGCTCTGCAAAGGGAGTGAATAAAGGTGCTTCCCAGCTTGCAGTCTGACTTTTGGGATACTCATGTTGTATGTGTGGGACAACAAGTCCCAGATGTACAGTACGATGACATTGCTGATACACACAAGATCTTCCCCTTAGGCTACTATCACATCTATGTTTTCCTTTTCCTGTTTTGAGATCTGTCCCTATTTCTATGTTTTTTTTTTTTATAGAATCAGAATTCTCATGTCAAGTCCTGAGGGACTGTTGTCCCATAGAGAAACAATACTGCTGTGTAATTTGTGGCCTCTTGCACATGGCACTGCTTCCAAAGATGAGGTTAGTAGGCCCAACACCTCAAAGCTGTCTGAACTGAGATTGCTGGTTGAATGAGAAGAGACTTGATTTCTGTTATCAGAGTTTGAACTTGAATTTGAACAGACTGAGATGCAAAGTAACAGTGTTTATGATCAACCCAAGATATTTTATTTCTTAAGTAGGAATTAAAACTTTTCTTCTTTAATGAGAAATTTGTGAATTCAAAGAAGCTTGAAAGTCAGCTGAAGATATCACTGTAGGGTCTCCGTAGAGGAGGCTTTTACTAGCAAATTATGGGACTACATAAATACCTTTCATTCTCAGGGCTACAGACAGGATGATGGCCACTTTTGTAAATAACCCAGGGTGCCAAGAACAGACCAAAGGGAAGGCATGTCAATTGTAGATCTTCAATGTGTTCTTGGCCTGCCACTTGCCTTTATAGACCTCCAATTCTCCTGTGGCTCAGAATTGGAGGTCTGTAAAGGCAAGAAAATGTTTTTGGTTAAAGGGAACCTGTGACCATGAAAATGCAAAATAATCCGTAGTCAGCATATTATTTAGCAGGACGAGTTGAGCAGATTGATATATAGTTTTATGGGAAAGGATTCGGTATATATAGTCAGGTCCATAAATATTAGGACATTGACACAATTCTAACATTTTCGGCTCTATACACCAGCCCAATGGATTTGAAATGAAATAAACAAGATGTGCTTTAACTGCAGACTGTCAGCTTTAATTTGAGGGTATTTACCTCCAAATCAGGTGAACGGTGTAGGAATTACAACAGTTTGTATATGTGCCTCCCACTTGTTAAAGGATAACTGTCACACTTAGACCCTAATTTCAATTTTCATATATGTAGTTACTAATAACATGATATTCCAGAATCAGTTACTATTAGACTGACTTACCCCATATTTAATAAGATTCAGCCCTTAGCAACCATTCTGCATAAAACTGCAATTTCACTATTCAGTTAAGATGGCCTCCACTGCCCTCACCCTGAGGCTAATCCTGCCTGCCCTCACTAGCCAGTAACAATAGCCCCCCAAAAGTTTCAGCAACAAGAGCCCTCCCCCTAAAGGGTTAATCTCCTGCAGCACAAAGGGGTCCTCTTACCACATGTTGCTTTCATTTATACACTGAGCAGACGGCAGATCTCCCTTCCCTGCTCTGCGCTGCTCCAACTCTGCATTCTCCAGCTCTGCTGAGTGAGGGAGCGTCTGCCAAGCGCAGGGACAGGGAGAAGTGCACACAGCCCAGGCACTGTTATCAGCTGCTGGGGAGGACCTGGCTTTAATCATTTACTTACAGTCCCTGGCTGTCAGTAATCTGACCTTGCACAAAGCGTGCTTCTCTGTCCTTCAACCAGTGGCGTACCTACCATATAGGCAGACCATGTAGCTGCTATGGGGCCTGTGAGGAAGAGGGGCCCGCAGCGCAGGAGAGGCCCCGCCCCGTAATTACTTCTGACTATCTTTCTAAAGCTAATGGACCTTTGATGATGTAATCACAGGTCCTGTAAGGGAACTGCACAGTGTAAAGTGTAGTTCCCAGGTTAGAACAGTGCATCTGCCAGGACCTGTGATGACATAATCTTCAACATCACAGGTCCTGCAGGATGTAGCAAAGAAACTTCACCAAAAATGGTGTAGTTCCTAGTTTTGAAAGGTACATCTGCCAGGACCTATGATGACATCATCACAGGTCCTTCAACCCCTAACAGCAAGTATTAGAAGTTCACAATCAGCTCTGCGTTGATCCATACAGACTGGAATGATAAGAGAGGCCCTCCACTTCTCATCATTTACCCCCCCCCCCTCCTCCATGCCCTGTTTTTACTTATTGCTCACTAATGTATAATACTTCAGACAGATACAGTGACAACTACCTCATGTAGCTCACACACACAGTGACAATAATGTATAACTGACCACATATTTCTGTAAACACTGCATCTACAGTATTATACCTTGTATGTCTCACATCAATACACTGCTCTGTGTGTGTGTGTGTATATAAATATATATATATATATGTGTATATACACATACACTGCATATATTACACAGAATTATAGATGCAATATGTACAAATATATAATATATCCAGCAGTGTACTGATATGTGAGGTAGGAGGTATAATAGATGCAGTGTGTACAGATATATAGTATCTACAGCAGTGTACTGATATGTGAGGTAGGAGGTATAATAGATGCAGTGTGTACAGATATATAGTATATACAGCAGTGTACTGATATGTGAGTAGGAGGTAGTAATAGATGGCAGTGTGTACAGATATATAGTATCTACAGCAGTATACTGATGATGTGAGGTACGAGCAATAATAGATGCAGTGTGTACTGATATGTGAGGTAGGAGGTATAAGAGATGCAGTGTGTACTGGGATATATAGTATCTACAGCAGTGTACTGATATGTGAGTAGGAGGTATAATAGATGCAGTGTGTACTGATATATAGTATCTACAGCAGTGTACTGATATGTGAGGTAGGAGGTATAATAGATGCAGTGTGTACAGATATATAGTATCTACAGCAGTGTACTGATATGTGAGGTAGGAGGTATAATAGATGCAGTGTGTACTGATATGTGAGGTAGGAGGTATAATAGATGCAGTGTGTACTGATATATAGTATCTACAGCAGTGTACTGATATGTGAGGTAGGAGGTATAATAGATGCAGTGTGTACTGATATGTGAGGTAGGAGGTATAATAGATGCAGTGTGTACAGATATATAGTATCTACAGCAGTGTACTGATATGTGAGGTAGGAGGTATAATAGATGCAGTGTGTACTGATATGTGAGGTAGGAGGTATAATAGATGCAGTGTGTACTGATATGCGAGGTACGAGGTATAATAGATGCAGTGTGTACAGGTATATAGTATATACGGAGTGTAATATGTGAGGTACAAGGTATAATAGATGCAGTGTGTACAGGTATAGAGTAAATACAGCAGTGTATTGACGTGAGGTATGAGGTATAAATTACAGGTCGTACCTCATATATCAGTCTACTGCTGTATATGCTATATATACTATATATCTGTACACACTGCATCTATTATACCTCGTACCTCACATATCAGTTCACTACTGTATATACTATATACCGGTACACACTGCACATATTATACCCCGTACCTCACATATCACTACACTGCTGTATATACTATATACCTGTGCACACTGTATCTATTATACCTCGTACCTCACATAACAGTACACTGCTGTATACTCTATACATCTGTACACACTGCATCTATTATACCTATTTTGTGTGCCAGGGCTGTTTTGTAATCCCAATCCGGCCCTGAAGGCATAAATTATAAAACGCAGCAGCAAGAATAGTTCATGGAACAAAGAGAGAGGCCTGGAATGGGTAGTGGGAGGGGCTATAAACAGGGAATGGGGGCCCAATTTCGATTCTTGCTATGGGGCCCAGTGATTTCTTTGTACGCCCCTGCCTTCAACAGATAGACGGACCATGCCTAGCAACACTATTTAAAGCACAGGTAAAAGTAGGCAATACAGGGAACAAAAATGTGGAATTAAGGGGTAATTGAATACACAGTGAAAAGTTGAAATGGGACCACCAAGGTGATATTAATCACCACAATCCAATACTCCAAAAAAATAAAAATATGACAGTTATACTTTAAGTGACCAAAAGTAATGGGACAGAATAATAATCATAAATCAAACTTTCACTTTTTAATACTTGGTTGCAAATCCTGTGCAGTTAAGTCTGGAACGCATAGACATCACCAGACGCTGGGTTTCATCCCTGGTGATGCTCTGCCAAGCCTCTACTGCAACTGTCTTCAGTTCCTGCTTGTTCTTGGGGCATTTTCCCTTCAGTTTTGTCTTCAGCAAGTGAAATGCATGCTCAATCGGATTCAGGTCAGGTGATTTACTTGGCCATTGCATAACATTCCACTTCTTTCCCTTAAAAACTCTTTGGTTGCTTTTGCAGTATGCTTTGGGTCATTGTCTATCTGCACTGTAAAGCGCCGTCCAATGAGTTCTGAAGCATTTGGCTGAATATGAGCAGATAATATTGCCTGAAACACTTCAAGTCACATCATCAATAAATACAAGAGAACCAATTCCATTGGCAGCTATACATGCCCACGCCATGAAACTACCACCACCATGCTTCACAGATAAGGTGGTATGCTTAGGATCATGAGCCGTTCCTTTCCTTCTCCATACTCTTCTCTTCCCATCACTCTGGTACAAGTTGATCTTGGTCTCATCTGTCCATAGGATGTTGTTCCAGAACTGTGAAGGCTTTTTTAGATGTCATTTGGCAAACTCTAATCTGGCCTTCCTGTTTTTGAGGCTCACTAATGGTTTACATCTTGTGGTGAACCCTCTGTATTCACTCTGGTGAAGTCTTCTCTTGATTGTTGACTTTGACACACAAACACCTACCTCCTGGAGAGTGTTCTTGATCTGGCCAGCTGTTGTGAAGGGTTTTTTCTTCACCAGGGAAATAATTCTTCAGTCATCCACCACAGTTGTTTTCCGTGGTCTTCCGGGTCTTTTAGTGTTGCTGAGCTCACCGGTGCATTTCTTCTTTTTAAGAATGTTCCAAACAGTTGTTTTGGCCACGCCTAATGTTTTTGCTATCTCTCTGATGTTTTTTTTTTTTTTTTTTTCAGCCTAATGATGGCTTGCTTCTCTAATAATGACAGCTCTTTGGATCTCATCTTGAGAGTTGACAGCAACAGATTCCAAATGCAAATAGCACACTTGAAATGAACTCTGGACCTTTTATTTGCTCATTGTAATTGGGATAGTGAGGGAACAGCTGAGAAGCCAATTGTCCCATTACTTTTGGTCCCTTAACAAGTAGGAGGCACATATGCAAACTGTTGCAATTCCTACACCGTTCACCTGATTTGGATGTAAATATCCTCAAATTAAAGCTGACAGTCCGCAGTTAAAGAAAATCTTGTTTGTTTCATTTTCAAATCCATTGTGGTGGTGTATAGAGCCAACAATGTTATGAACCTGACTGTATGCATTTTATTCATTTAAATTCCTTCTTATTCTGAGCTTTGAGGTCAATTAGGCAGTTCTATCAGTGATAGACAGCTATCTATGCACAGGCATACTGTATAGGACCGCTTCCTTGACTTCAAAGCCCATAATAAGCACATATATAAATTAATAAATTCTAAGTTATACTGAATATTTTCTCATAAAACTATCAATCTGCTCAGCTCCTCCTGCTCTGTAACATGCTGCCTGGAGCTTGGACACCATGTTCAACAGGTTACCTTTAAAAGAAGGTAATACCTAACTTTATGAATTCTGTTTTTAACTTTTTCTTTTGAAGTAGCCTGTCCAGAAATGGTCAGTCTAAGTCTATTTAAGTCTGGAATAAATTCCCTTGAAACATAGTGGTAAGTGCCACAGGTTCTAGAAATCCTGTGGAACGTAAATCTATAATGGAAAACAACTGGGTTGTCTGGTTGATTAAGGGAGAATGGAGTACAAGTCAACGACTGAGCCAGACTGAGGGTTCTTGCGAAAAGAGGCTAAAGAACCCTTACAAATTGCTGCTGATTTTTTTTTTTTTTTTTTTTTAAGAATAGGCCTTCCTATCCATGGACTTATGCAGGAACGATGATTCCTCTGATAGGAAGATGGACTGCTTAGATAATTTTGCCATCATAAGGTTGATCATTGGCAGATGTTCCAGATTTTATCAGGTTTAGACCAAACTGCTCTGAATGTATGTATAAGAACTGAATGTTAACATGAAGCATGTTGCCGTTTTTGTGAGGAAAATAGTAGAGACTACCTTTTAGGACACTTTTCTCAAATATGGTCTCCCCTCCACCATCCTTATCAAACAGGTAAGTTTCATCCATAAAATCTGATTTCAGACAACTCGGGGTGATTTTCCTTTAGACAGAGTGTTGGATACAGATATCTCAGAATTTGTGAAGGTGTGTAAGGAGGACCAGGTCGCTGCCTTACACAGTTGGGACGCAGAAGCATGGTGTAGGTGAGCCCAAGGAGCCCCGACCGCCCTGGTAGAGTGAGCCATGATCCTAGGAGGAGGTGCCTTGTCCTTGGAACGATAAGCCTCAGCAATCGCTGACAAAATCCACCGGGCAATCGTTACCTTGGAGGCCGCCAACCCCTTACGAGGACCCTCTGGGACCACAAACAAAGCATCCGTACGCTGAAAGGGTGCCACGACTGCTAGGTAAGACTTCAAAGCCCGCACCACATCCAGGCAATAGAGCAGGACCTCCCTCGGATGAGAAGGCTGCGGACAAAACGAGAGCAGAACAATGTCCTCATTAACATGAAAAGCTGATACTACCTTAGGTAGAAAAGATGGCATGGGGTGAAGCACCACTTTATCCTGATGAAACACCAAGAAGGGCTCCTTACAAGAAAGAGCCACCAGTTCTGAGACTCTCCGGATAGACGTGATGGCCACTAAAAAGGCTACTTTTCAGGAGAGCAAGCGAAGAGAGACCTCTCTCAGAGGTTAAAATGGAGCGGCCTGGAGAGCACCCAGAACCAAGTTCAGGTCCCAAGCATGCAAGGGGGGGACGATAAGGGTGCACTGTGTGAGCCACCCCCTGCATAAACGTCTTGATCGGACCTAAACCGACCAAAGGCCTTTGGAAAAAATGGACAGGGCCGAGACCTGCCCTTTCAACAAACTAAGTGCCAGACCCAGCTCCTATCCGGACTGCAGAAATGCCAGTACATTAGGAAGGAAAAACTGTCTGGGAGGAAGATGTCGCTCCTCCCTGAAACGCAGGAAGGACTTCCACGTTCTGTAATAAATCTTGGATGATGAGGGTTTCCTGGCTCTAATCATAGTCCTAATGACCGCATCCGAGAAACCCTTCTGTCTCAAAATGAAGGTTCAAATAGCCACGCCGTTAAACGAGTCCGGAGCAATCAGGATCGCCTGGATGTTCTCCATTCTGATTCTGCGCAGAATCCGGGGCAGAAGAGGTAAGGGTGGAAAGACGGAAGTCGTCCAATGGTGCCACTAGAGCATCCACGCCGTGTGCCTCGGGATCCCTTGCGCCAGAGAAGAAGCACGGGAACTTGCGATGGAGCCTGGACGCCATTAAGTCCACGTTTGGACGTGCCCACCGGAGACAGAGTCTCGAACACCTCCTGATTGAGAGCCCACTCTCCCGGGTCCACCGTCATCCGGCTGAGAAAATCCGCCGTCCAATTGTCCACTCCCGAAATGTAGACCGCAGATATCACCGGAACGTGGTCTTCCGCCCACCGCAGAATCTTCGCGAATTCCTTCATCACCGCCAGGCTGTGGGTCCCCCCCTTGGTGGTTGATATAAGCCACCGCCATGGCATTATCTGATTGAACTTGGATCGGACGGCCCTGTAATAGGGGAGTCCAAGGGCAAAGGGATAGATACATTTTCCGGAGCTCCAAGATGTTGATGGTCAGTTTGGACTCCGATTGAGACCAAACGCCCTGGACCGTACGGGTGGCTAAGACTCCCCCTTGAAGACTGGCGTTGGTTGTAACAACCGTCCAAGAGATTGGGAGACAGGATTTCCCCATCGTCAGGTGTGCAGGAGCAATCCACCAGCCGAGTGCCGACCGTACCTGGAGACAGGTAAATCTCCTGATCCAGCGAATCCAGGAAGACAAAATGGCACGCTGAAAAGACCTGGTGTGAAACTGAGTGAATGGGACTGCCTCAAAGGAGGCCACCATCATCCCCAGTACCCGCATACAATTGCGTATTGACTTACTGCGGCGCTGAAGTAGCAGACGCACCAATCGCTGGATGTCCAGTCTCTTGTCCTGCGGAAGGCACGCCAATGCTGTGCCCGAATCCAGCGTCATGCCAAGGAATCTGATCTGGGTAGACAGACTGAGGGAGTATTTTCTTAGATTCACTATCCAACCGAATCGGGCGAGTGTGTCCAGGGTGATCCAGAGACTTTCCTCGCACTGAGAGACTGACTGGCCCTTGATCAGAATGTCGTCCAGATACGGGAGAAGAGTAATGCCCCTGGACTGCAGAAGGCCCAGGAGGGGAGCGAGTACCTTCATGAACACCCGAGGAGCTGTTGCATGACCGAATGGAAGGGCAACTAATTGGTAATGGCATGACTGAACAGCGAAACGAAGGAAACCCTAGTGAACAGCTGCGATGGGAACATGCAAGTAGGCGTCCTGAATGTCTATGGATGCTATGAATTCTCCTTGGACCAACAAAGCAACCACGGAGCGAAGAGACTCCATCCTGAACCTCTGAATCTGGAGGAAGCGGTTTACCACTTTGAAGTCTAGTACCGGTCAGACCTCGCCTTCTTTTTTTTGGGGACTACAAACAGGTTTGAATCTAAAACCTGTAAATCTTTCCTCTAAGTGGTACCTGGAATAATCACCCCCCGCTTGAGAAAGAATTGAACTGCCTGACAGAATTCCGCAGCCCGAACTGGATCCCTGGGGGGTTGTGAGGAAAGAACGGTTGGTAGGGATGGACTTGAATTCTATTTTGTAACCCGAGGTGACGACCTCGAGTGTCCATGCGTCCGAGATGTGAGCTCGCCAGGGCTCCTGAAAAAGGAGATGACCCCCCACCCACGAGGGGGGGTGCACCTTCATGCAGAAGTCTGTTTTTCCTGAAGAGGAATGAGGTGGCTGAGCCCATGGATGCCAGGCCAGCTGGGGCTTAAAGGATGGCTTTTTTTTTCGCTGGTCCTGTGTTGGCGGTCTGGCCGCCGAGGTAGCTGCCGGACGGGTGCCAGAGAACCTCTGAAAGGACTGATAATGGGAAGTCGAAGGTCTGGGACGAAAGGAACATTTTGCCTTGGGTTGTGGAAGACGAGTGCTCTTCCCACCCGTCGCTTCCGATATGATCTCGTTGAGCCGGGAACCAAAGAGTCGAGACCCGGTAAAAGGGAGGCTTGAAAGCGAGCGCTTAGAGGAGGAATCTGCTGCTCAAACTTTAAAGGGGTTGTCCCACTTTGCTTTTTCAATCTTACCAGCAGTAGATGTCCTGATAACTTCCTGGTTTGGCTCCGGCAGTTTAGTGAAGGCCGGCCACGCCTCCTCATGACTCACCCTGAGAGCTCAGTCCTTGTGTGCTCGTTCATGTGGATGAGTCATCCTTCTGGAGCCGACAATGTATGTGAGGGCCCCCCCCCCCCTCAGTATAAAAAAACATTGAGTGCGGCCCCCCCCAGTATAATATACATTGAGTGCGCCCCCCCAGTATAATAAACATTGAGTGCGCGCGCGCCCCCCCCCCCCAGTATAATAAACATTGAGTGCGGCCCCCCCAGTATAATATACATTGAGTGCGCCCCCCCAGTATAATAAACATTGAGTGCGGCCACCCCCCAGTATAATAAACATTGGTGGCGCAGTGGGAAGTGCCAATGAGGGTTAAAAAAATAAATAAAAAATTAACTCACCTCCACCAATTGATCGCGCAGCTGCCGGTCTCCTGTTCTTTCTTTAGGACCTGTGGTGACATCACTGTGGTCATCACATGGTACATCATATGATCCATCACCATGGTAATGGACCATGTGATTAGCTCAGTGACGTCATCACAGGTCCTGAAGCAAGAACAGGAGACCGGCAGCTGCGCGATCAATTGGTGGAGGTGAGTTAATTTTTTATTTATTTTTTTAACCCTCATTGGCACTTCCCACTGCGCCACCAATGTTTATTATACTGGGGGGGCCGCACTCAATGTATATTATACTAGGGGGGGGGCGCACTCAATGTTTATTATACTGGGGGGGGCCGCACTCAATGTTTATTATACTGGGGGGGCGCACTCAATCAATGTTTACAGTGTATCACTGTATTCCGGCGGCAGGAGGGAGCGCACGGCGTCCTCGGTTGCTATGACGCCGTGCGCTCCCTCCTGCTGCCGGAAAACAGTAATACACTGCTATGATCTATAAGAGAGTATCACTGTATTCCGGCGGCAGGAGGGAGCGCACGGCGTCCTCGGTTGCTATGACGCCGATCATTGTTACTTTGTCCCAAAACCTGAGAAATAAAATTAATATAAAATAAACTACAGAGCCACCCTGCTAAGCAGGGAGGTCTGCCTCCTACGACACTAAGCTAAAAACTGATATGCTCTCTCCAGACTGGAGGGAGTATAGCTGGCAGGGGAGGAGCTAACAGTTTTCAGCCTAGTGTCGCCTCCTAGTGTCAGCAGCAAGCTATACCCACGGTCCTGTGTCCCCTAATGATATGAGCGAGAAAACTCCTTAACTTCTGAGGGTGCATGATCCTCACTAAACATGCATACATCACAGATATCTCCAGGTAAGTCCTCTTAGGTAATAGCTGGCTACATTTTACACATATCCTATGGTGGGACTTGTGCATCCTTTTCTAGCTGTGATTCTATTTGGGCATCTAAGGCAGAGAAAAGGAATCGGATTAGCCAGCCAAACAGAGGTACACAAAGCGGATTTCTTTGTAAGTAGTGTGCTCAATTACGGCGCCGCCCCCGTCATTGAACCCCTCAGATGCCACGTTTATTGCTGATCGCAACATCTGAGCTAAACAATGAGGGATTTCAGGAGGTAATCAGTTAAAATAAATAATACTCGCCACAGCCATCTTAAACCCTTCAGGACCCTGCCATTTTTCACCTTAACCTGTTTAGGACATAGGGCGTACAGGTACGCCCTGATGTCCCGGTACTTAAGGACACAGGGCGTACCTGTATGTCCTATGTATTTCCAATCACCGCCCACTGGGTGCCTGCTCAAATCATTGAGCAGGCACCCGGGGTCAATGCGCGGGACCGCCCCGTGTCGGCGATCGCCACAAACCGCAGGTCAATTCAGACCTGCGGTTTGCGTCTTTTACATGTTGCGGCGGGCGGCGGTGCCATCAGGTCCCCGTGGGGTTGTATGGGGGACCCAACTGGCATGGAAGGCAGAGCAATGCCTTCCTGAGGCATCGTCGCTGCCTTCCTGTGACGAGCCTGTGAGATCCAGCCACCCTGGATCTCACAGGACGGAAGCTGTATGAGTAATACACACTGTATTACTCATACAGATAATGCATTCCAATACAGAAAGCATTGGAATGCATTGTAAAGGGGATTAGACCCCCACAAGTTGAAGTCCCAAAGTGGGACAAAAAATAAAGTGAAAAAAAAGTTGAAAAAATAAAGTTTCCCCCCCCCCAAAAAAAATTGCAAGTTTCAAGTAAAAAAACAAAAAAAAAGTCATTTCCCGCAAATAAAGTTAAAAAAATTGGTAAATAGGGAAAAAATAAGTTGACATATTCGGTATCGCTGCGTCCATATCGACCGGCTCTATAAACATATCACATGACCTGACCCCTCAGATGAACACCAAAAAAATTTGTTTATTTAGCACAGTTTTTACTTAAGATAATCGCCCAAAAACGGAAAAAACTATGGCTCTCAGACTATGGAGACACTAAAACATGATTTATTTATTTATTCTAGTTTCAAAAATGATATTGTGTAAAACTTACATAAATAAAAAAAGTATACATATTAGGTATTGCCGCGTCCGTAATAGCATGGTCTATAAAAATATCACATGACCTAGGCCTCAGGTGAATACCGTAAAAAAAAAAAAAAGTGTTAAATTTTTGGTAAATTTGGTATTTTTTTTATAAATAAAAAATAATTTTTTTTTTTTTTTTACTCCATTTTACCAGTGTCATGAAGTACAATATGTGACGAAAAAACAATCTCAGAATGGTTTGGATTAGTCAAAGCGTTTTAAAGTTATCACCACATAAAGCGACACTGGTCAGATTTGCAAAAGATGGCCTGGTCATTAAGGTGAAAATTAGCGCGGTCCCTATGGGGTTAAGGACCAGGCCATTTTTAGCAAATATGACATGTGTCACTATATGTGGTGATAACTTTAAAACGCTTTTACTTATCCAGGCAATTATGAGATTGTTTTCTCGTCACATATTATATTGTACTTCATGACAGTGGTAAATTTGAGTCAAAATATTTCATTTGTATTTATAAAAAAAATTGCAAATTTACAAAATTTTTGGAAAGATTTTCAAATTTCAACTTCTCTACTTTTAAAATAGATCGTAATACCTCCAAAAATAGTTATTACTTTACATTCCCCATATGTCTATTTTATGTTTGGATCATTTTGAAAATTACATTTTTTTTGGGGTGGGGGGGGGGGCACGTTAGAAGGCTTAGAAGTTTAGAAGCAAATCTTAAAATTTTTAAGAAAATTTCCAAAACCCAATTTTTTTAAGGACCAGTTCAGTTATGAAATCACTTTGTGGGGCTTACATATTAGAAACCACCCATAAATCACCCCATTTTAGAAATTAAAACCCCTCAAGCTATTCAAAACTGATTTTACAAACTCTGTTAACCTTTTAGGTGTCCCATGAGAATTAGAGGAAAATGGGAATGAAATTTCAAAATTTCACTTTTTATTTTTTTAGCAGATTTTAAATTTAAATTTTTTTTTTTTACTGCAACACATCAAGGATTAACAACCAAACAAAACTCAAAATCTATTACCCTGATTCTGGAGTTTACAGAAACACCCCATATGTGATTAAAAACTGATGTATGGGCGCACAGCAGGCTTCATAGTGGAAGGAGCACCATATGGCTTTTGGAGAGCAGATTAAGCTGGAATGGTAATTGGGAGCTATGTCGCATATAAAGATACCCTGAGGTGGCCCTACAGTGGAAGCCCCAAAAAGTGACCCCATTTTGGAAACTACACCCCTCAAGGAATCTTTCAAGGTGTGTAGTGAACACTTTGACCTCAAAAGTGTTTCCTAGAATTAGGAAACACTACAGTGAAAATGAAAAATGTAATTTTTTCCACAAAAAAGTTGCTTTACACCCACATTTTTCACTTTCCCAAAGTGTAACAGAAGAAAATGCACCCCAAATTTTGTTCCCTATTTCCCCCCCGAATACGGAAACACCCTATATGTGCTCAAAAAATAATGTTTGGGCGCACAGCAGGGCTCTAGAGTCAAACAGCAAAATATGTATTTTGCTGACCTGAATTGGCAGACATTGATTTTAGGTGCCATGTTGCATTAAAAAAATTCCAGAGGTCCCCAGAAATTAAAAACCCCAAAAAGTGACCCCATTTTGGAAAGAGCACCCCCGTACGAACATTTTAAGGGAAGGAAAGGGTACTTTTGACCTAACAGGTGTTTCACAGAAATAAATATGTAGTGGTTGGTGAAAAGTGGATCTGTAAGCTATGCGGACTAATTCAGAGATACAAGGTGGTAATACTACAGGGTACATCATGGATGGAATTAAATTAATACTTTATGAATAAGTGATAGATTTAAAAACACTCCTGCCTGCACAGGCCAGGTTATTCAGGGCAGGTTTCACAGTGGTAAATGGTGTCTTTCCTTATCCCCTTTTGTAACACAACACACCCTGCATCTTTTTTGGGTCCTTCCCTTCCTTGCCGTCTGGGGGACTTAACCTGGAAAATGTTGCCCTGGCACGAAACGTGCACCATGACTTCCTGAAGTACTGGGACCCTCCCCGGCCTGGCTTAAAAAAATTAGGGCCTTGATAACCACCTCTTGGAACTGGAGGAAAGTTCCTGTGTGGCCCACAGATTGAAATAGCACGTACGCATTGCACATTGCCATCTGTACAATGTGTACGGCCAGCTTTTTGTACCACACTTTTGTTTTTTGTGTGGCGCTGTAGGGCTTCAAAAGTTGATCTGAATGATCCACCCCTCCCATGTGCCTGTTGTAGTCCAGGATACAAACTGGTTTGGGGGTAGTGGTTGTGGTACCTCGTACAGGAGCAGGGGAGCTGGTGTTAGTGTGAATGGTGGCCAGTACAAGGACATCCCTCTTGTCCTTGTACTTAATGCCAGCATGTTATCATGGAGGAGAGCCTTACTTTCACCCATTCTTAGTGGTTGCCCTACCAGGGTTCTAGGGAGGCCTCTCTGATTTTTGCGCACTGTGCCGCAAGCCACAGTACCTCTGGCAGTTAGGGACTTGAATAGGGGTATGCTGGTATAACAGTTATCCATATATAGGTGGTAACCCTTATCCAGCAGTGGGTGCAGTAAGTCCCACTAAGGCCTCCTGCACACAAATGTTTTTTTTTTTTCCCGTTTACATTCCGTTTTTTGCGTTTTGTGTACGGAACCATTCATTTCAATGGATCGGTAAAAAAAACAGAAGGTACTCCATATGCCTTCCGTTTCCGTTCCGTTCAAAGATAGAACATGTCCTATTGTCCGCATAATGGACAAGGATAGTACTGTTCTATTAGGGGCCAGATGTTCCGTGTGCATTACGTTTTTTTGCGGAATGGAGGTCATCCGTATTTTTTGCGGATCAGTTTTTTTGCGGACCGCTAAATACTGAAAAAGCCATGCGGTCGTGTGAAGGAGGCCTAACTCCTAGGATGGGGGGCATTCTGAGGGTTCTATCCGGGAATCTTTCCCTTCGTAAATGCGGAACTTGTGGGTGTACCCGAAGCTACGCTCACAAATTTTGTATGTCTTTATGCCATACCTTGCCCGTTTGCTAGGCAGGTACTGGCGGAATCTAATCCTCCCTTTGAAAAGTAATAGGGACTCATCTACACAGACATTTTTATCAGGGTTGTACACCCCAGCAAACTTGGTGTTAAAGTGGTCAATGACAGGTCTAATCTTGAACAAATGTCGGGTCGTTTTGGGGTGGGCACTGTGCATTGTCGGTGTAGTGTAGGAATTTACAAATGGACTCAAATCGTTTCCGGGTCGTGGTTTTACTGTAAATTGGAGTCTGGTAGAAAATGTCCGAACTCCAATATTTTCTAACGTTTGGATTCTTTACTATGCCCATATGCAGCACGAGTCCCCAAAACTTCACCATCTCAGCTGCACTTACTGGGGTCCAACCTAGGGGTCTAGCGTATGCCGATGTAGGGTTCTGATCAATAAATTGTTGGGTGTATAAATTGGTTTGGGCCACTATTAAAATTAACAAAATCTTCAAAGAAGAAGACTTAGAAAAAAATAGTTCAGTGAAGCCCGGAATTTGGGGCTGATAATCGTCAGAGCGTAGGGCCCATATGGGCTCACTCTGGGGGAGCTGCCTCAGGTATTGTTCTGGGGCGCCTTCTAGAGGGTCCTTCATGAGCGGATGATGATGAGGGGGTAGAGGAAAGTGGCATCCTCTTCTCCCTCACTGGCAGATTCAGTATCGGAGGGAGGCAAGCATGGCGTATGCCTCTTCAGCTGAGTATACTCAGTGGGATGGACGGGCCATTTTTATTTTATTGGGATGTGACGTGTGAAATGTGTAAACCTTTATTTAGTATGGGATGTGTATGTAGTGTTTTCACACGTGAAGGGGCTTGTAATACATTTTAAATATAGAGAAAAGTAGAAAAGAAAAAAAAATTGCTGGATGTTTTGTGCAAAAATGTACACTAACACTACCTAACTAAAATTGAATTTTATATATATATATACACTGTATATGAAACTAACTATACGGAAAAAATAAAATTATAAAACATCTGCACAGAGCAGACCGATCAGAAAAATGGATGTTCCTGATCAGTGCTCAGCAGGTGCAGGACGCATGCACAGAGATATTATGTGCGTGCACTACCTAAAATTGATTTCTATTTAACAATTTACTGCAAATACAAAAAAAAGAACACTATCTAAAAATCAACAGCAGCCATGGTGCCCCGATTCCCCTGCGATCCTGCCCCAGCACCCAGCGGTCCTTAAGTCACGTCCAGCGGTCCTTAAGAGGTTAATTAAAGACTCCATGTGAAATCTTTGAAATCTTGCGTGAATCTTCAATTAAAATTGCCGTGGCGGGCTTTTTGCGCTCAAATGGATGAGGTGGGTGTGTGTGTGTGTGATATATATATATGCGCTCCATTTGAGACGTTGCGGTCCATGGAGCTGACACGCGGGTGCGCGGTGACGTTGGGGGCGGGACCAGTGACGTCTGACCCGGAGCATGCGCACTGCGGATGTGGGGACGCCAACGCTGACTGAGACCACGGGCCCAAGGATGGTGAGCTCCATCAGGTTGTTTTTAATGTTTAGATATGATGCAGCTGCATCACAGACTAGTGTTTTTAACCCTGTATACACTGAGCACTTGTACACTTTATGTACGTTTTGTTGATATGGACGTAAGGGATAGAAATTCTGTTTAGTGATAGACGTGCATATTATATTTGACAATATATATATTTATCGTATTCTTGTATGATCACTTTTTTTAGTTGTAATACTTCTGTATGAATCACTGATTAATGTTTAACACGCACAATTGTCACGTGATAATGTAGTGGGTGATCATGTGACCTAATTGAAGACATGTGGAATCACTAATTGTAATTGTTTTGAATTGAATTGTGGGTATATATACCTGTTATTATGCACTGTTATGTAGCTTGATAAAGGCCTCATTGAGTAGGCCGAAACGTTGCTGGATTAAAGTTGTTTTGGGGTCTTCACCCTACCACTGAAAGCTGGAAGTGCTGCCTCGTCATTTGTTCTATATATTTTTTTATTTTATTTTTTATTATTTTTTTATGTGATTTCAGGGAAAATGTATTCGTTTCCACGAAGCACAGGGAAATTTGGCTTTGCGGCAAATCAAATTTTTCCTGAAATTCGGATCGAAGTCCACTTTGGATACTTCGATTCGCTCAACCCTAGTGGTGATAAGTGGAGCAAGCCCTGTGTAACATTATAGAGCAAGGTTAGGCAACCTCTGGCACTCCTGCTGTTCTGAAACAAACTCCCAGCATGCAAACATGCTCTGCTCTTCTAAGAACTCTCAGACATGAATAGAGCATCCTGGGAATTGTAGTTTCACAACAGCTGGAGTGCTGAAGGTTGCTGACCCCTGTTATAGAGCAAAGCATACTGGGTTTTGTTAAAGGGGTTATCCCATGATTAATGTAAAAAAAATTAATCAGACATCATAAAGCACATGGCAATCTCTTTCTAAAAAAACAGGAACCAGCCCTGGACCTCACATAGATCCCCAGTCATTGCTCTGCTAGATTTATATCAAGCTGACAGCTCAAGGGGGCGTGTCTTTTCTGCTGCAGCTCAAGGGGGCGTGTCTTTTCTGCTGCAGCTCAAGGGGGCGTGTCTCAGCTCTCCCTATCACAGCTCAGGAGGCAGTGGAAGGATGAAACTGAGCATGTGCTGCCAACTCAATAAGCAGGACAAAAAAATAAAAAAATAAAAACAAACAGCAGGTGGCGCTATACAGATATACTTTATTGAATAACTCAGTGGTTGTTCCATATTTTTAATTACATGCAATTACAAAAATATTTAGATCCAGGTTCTAAATACTAAGCACCTAGAATAGTTTTTGTTAGAGAACCCCTTTAACCACTTTAACCCCGCTAGCTAAAACCCCCTTCATGACCAGAGCACTTTTTACACTTCTGCACTACACTACTTTCACCGTTTATTGCTCGATCATACAACTTACCACCCAAATGAATTTTACCTCCTTTTCTTCTCACTAATAGAGCTTTCATTTGGTGGTATTTTATTGCTGCTGACATTTTTACTTTTTTTGTTATTAATCAAAATTTAACGATTTTTTTGCAAAAAAATGACATTTTTCACTTTTTTAGCTGTAAAATTTTGCAAAAAAACCGACATCTATATATTAATTTTTCGCTAAATTTATTGTTCTACATGTCTTTGATAAAAAAAAAAAATGTTTGGGCAAAAAAAAAAAATGGTTTGGGTAAAAGTTATAGCGTTTACAAACTATGGTACAAAAATGTGAATTTCCGCTTTTTGAAGCAGCTCTGACTTTCTGAGCACCTGTCATGTTTCCTGAGGTTCTACAATGCCCAGACAGTAGAAAACCCCCACAAATGACCCCTTTTAGGAAAGTAGACACCCTAAGGTATTCGCTGATGGGCATAGTGAGTTCATAGAACTTTTTATTTTTTGTCACAAGTTAGCAGAAAATGGTTTTTTTTTTTTTTTTTCTTACAAAGTCTCATATTCCACTAACTTGCGACAAAAAATAAAAAATTCTAGGAACTCGCCATGCCCCTCACGGAATACCTTGGGGTGTCTTCTTTCCAAAATGGGGTCACTTGTGGCGTAGTTGCACTGCCCTGGCAATTTAGGGGCCCATATGTGTGAGAAGAACTTTGCAATCAAAATGTGTAAAAAATGGCCTGCGAAATCCGAAAGGTGCACTTTGGAATATGTGCCCCTTTGCCCACCTAGGCTGCAATAAAGTGTCACACATCTGGTATCGCCGTACTCAGGAGAAGTTTGGGAATGTGTTTTGGGGTGTCATTTTACAAATACCCATGCTGGGTGAGAGAAATATCTTGGCAAAAGACAACTTTTCCAATTTTTTTATACAAAGTTGGCATTTGACCAAGATATTTCTCTCACCCAGCATGGGTATATGTAAAATGACACCCCAAAACACATTCCCCAACTTCTCCTGAGTACGGCGATACCAGATGTGTGACACTTTTTTGCAGCCTAGATGCGCAAAGCGGCCCAAATTCCTTTTAGGAGGGCATTTTTAGACATTTGGATCCCAGACTTCTTCTCACGCTTTCGGGCCCCTAACATGCCAGGGCAGTATAAATACCCCACATGTGACCCCATTCTGGAAAGAAGACACCCCAAGGTATTCCGGGAGGGGCATGGCGAGTTCCTAGAATTATTATTTTTTTGGCTCAAGTTAGCGGAAATTGATTTTTTTTTGTATTTTCTCACAAAGTCTCCTTTTCCGCTAACTTGGGACAAAAATTTCAATCTTTCATGGACTCAATATGCCCCTCACGGAATACCTTGGGGTGTCTTCTTTCCGAAATGGGGTCACATGTGGGGTATTTATACTGCCCTGGCATTTTAGGGGCCCTAAAGCGTGAGAAGAAGTCTGGAATATAAATGTCTAAAACATTTTACGCATTTGGATTCCGTGAAGGGTATGGTGAGTTCATGTGAGATTTTATTTTTTGACACAAGTTAGTGGAATATGAGACTTTGTTTTTGTTTTTTCTTACCAAGTCTCATATTCCACTAACTTGTGTCAAAAAATAAAATCTCACATGAACTCACCATACCCTTCACGGAATCCAAATGCGTAAAATGTTTTAGACATTTATATTCCAGACTTCTTCTCACGCTTTAGGGCCCCTAAAATGCCAGGGCAGTATAAATACCCCACATGTGACCCCATTTCGGAAAGGAGACACCCCAAGGTATTCCGTGAGGGGCATATTGAGTCCATGAAAGATTGAAATTTTTGTCCCAAGTTAGCGGAAAAGGAGACTTTGTGAGAAAATACAAAAAAAAAATCAATTTCCGCTAACTTGTGCCCAAAAAAATGTCTGAATGGAGCCTTACAGGGGGTGATCAATGACAGGGGGGTGATCAGGGAGATTATATGGGGTGATCACCCCCCTGTAAGGCTCTATTCAGACGTCCGTATGATTTTTTACGGATACATGGATCGGATCCGCAAAACACATGCGGACGTCTGAATGGAGCCTTACAGGGGGGTGATCAATGACAGAGGGGTGATCACCCATATAGACTCCCTGATCACCTCCGTCATTGATCACCCCCCTGTAAGGCTTCATTCAGATGTCCGTATGATTTTTTACGGATACATGGATCGGATCCGCAAAACACATGCGGACGTCTGAATGGAGCCATACAGGGGGGTGATCAATGACTGAGGTGATCAGGGAGTCTATATGGGTGATCACCCCTCTGTCATTGATCACCCCCCTGTAAGGCTCCATTCAGACGTCCGCATGTGTTTTGCGGATCTGATCCATGTATCAGTGGATCCGTAAAAATCATACGGACGTCTGAATGGAGCCTTACAGGGGGGGTGATCAATGACAAGGGGGTGATCACCCATATAGACTCCCTGATCACCCCCCTGTCATTGATCACCCCCCAGTAAGGCTCCATTCAGACGTCTGCATGTGTTTTGCGGATCCGATCAATGACAGGGGGGTGATCAGGTGTGATCAGTGGTTCATAAGGGGTTAATAAGTGACAGGGGGGGGCGGTGTAGTGTAGTGTAGTGTTTTGTGGTACTTTACACAGCTACCTGTGTCCTCTGGTGGTCGATCCAAACAAAAGGGACCACCAGAGGACCGGGTAGCAGGTATATTAGACGCTGTTATCAAAAAAATCACATCTCCAGCCTGCCAGCGAGCGATCGCCGCTGGCAGGCTGGAGATCCACTCGCTTACCTTCCGTTCCTGTGAGAGTGCGCCTGTGTGCGCGCGTTCACAGGAAATCTCAGCCCTCGCGAGATGACGCTTATATGCGTCACTGCGCAGGGCTGCTGCCTCCAGACTGCACATCTGCGTTAGGCGGTCCGGAGGCGGTTAAAAACAGAAGCAGGAGGCAGAGAAAAAAAATAAAAAAAAGGAAGTTCTGCATGCAAACATCCTGCCCAGATGAGGGCAACCTCTCCTTCTGCAGTTGTCACACTTGTCCAGGGCATTACTCATCCTGCTGCTCCTGCGTTCCCATGGGCTGATGCACTGAATAGAGCAGTAATCAGCACTCCAGCTGTTCCGAAACTACGACTCCCAGAATCCTCCTTTCACTTTTTTAAGAGTTACAAGAACAGCCAAATAGGTGCACATGCTGTAGTTTCACAGCAGCTGGGGTGCCGAAGGTTGCTGAACCCCGAACTAGAGCATTGGCCACTCTTTGGCCTTGCTGTACTAAGTCTTCTGCTTCTTCTCTCAGAGACCCTGTGTCTCACCTGGAGCTTTGGTCACACTCATTACTGCAGCCCTGAGCTACAGAAGTCTCAATGCAGGATATTGCACCTCGTCTTCCATGATACACCTACAGGAAGAGAGACTGCCTCTCCTCCCATAATACATTTCTGTGCAGTCACTTACACATGCAGCCACTTCAAGTCCCAAACCATAGACTTACTTCAGGCTTGGTCGATGAGCCTTCATCTTTCGCAAACCCAGAGCTATGAGAGGACATAGTCAGGTCCATAAATATTGGGACATCAACACAATTCTAACATTTTTGGCTCTATACACCACCACAATGGATTTGAAATGAAACAAACTAGATGTGCTTTAACCGCCTCCCGACCTCGTAACGCACTGATGCGTCCGGGAGGCGGTCGATTCATTCCTCCTGGACGCATCCGTGCGTCATCTCGCGAGAGGCGAGACTTCCTGTGAACGCGCGCACACAGGCGCGCGCGTTCACAGGATCGCAAGGCAAGAGACAGGATCTACAGCCTGCCAGTGGCAATCGCCGCTGGCAGGCTGAAGATGCGATTTTTTTTTAACCCCTAACAGGTATATTAGACGCTGTTTTGATAACAGCGTCTAATATACCTGCTACCTGGTCCTCTGGTGGTACTTTTTGTTTGGATCGACCACCAGAGGACACAGGTAGCGCTGTAAAGTAGCACCAAACACCACTACACCCCCCCCCTGTCGCTTATTAACCCCTCATGAACCCCTGATCACCCCATATAGACTCCCTGATCACCCCCCTGTCATTGATCACCCCCCTGTATGGCTCCATTCAGACGTCCGTATGTGTTTTACGGATCCACGCATCCATGGATCGAATTCGCAAAACACATACGGACATCTGAATGGAGCCTTACAGGGGGGGTGATCAATGACTATATGGGGTGATCACCCCATATAGACTCACTGATCACCCCCCTGTAAGGCTCCATTCAGACATTTTTTGGGCACAAGTTAGTGGAAATAGATTTTTAGTTTTTTCTTGCAAAGTCTCATATTCCACTAACTTGTGTCAAAAAATAAAATCTCACATGAACTCACCATACCCCTCACGGAATCCAAATGCGTAACATTTTTTAGACATTTATATTCCAGACTTCTTCTCTTGCTTTAGGGCCCCTAAAATGCCAGAGCAGTATAAATACCCCACATGTGACCCCATTTCGGAAAGAAGACACCCCAAGGTATTCCGTGAGGGGCATATTGAGTCCATGAAAGATTTAAATTTTTGTCCCAAGTTAGCGGAAAGGGAGACTTTGAGAAAAAAAAAAATAATAATTTCCGCTAACTTGTGCCCAAAAAAGAAAAAAATTCTATGAACTCGTCATGCCCCTCATTGAATACCTTGAGGTGTCTTCTTTCCAAAATGGGGTCACATGTGGGGTATTTATACTGTCCTGGCTTTTGAGGGGCCCTAAAGCGTGAGAAAAAGTCTGGGATCCAAATGTCTAAAAATGCCCTCCTAAAAGGAATTTGGGCCCCTTTGTGCATCTAGGCTGCAAAAAAGTGTCACACATGTGGTATCGCCGTACTCAGGAGAAGTTGGGGAATGTGTTTTGGGGGGTCATTTTACATATACCCATGCTGGGTGAGAGAAATATCTTGGTCAAATACCAACTTAATTTTTTTTATACAATGGGAAAAGTTGTCTTTTGCCGAGATATTTCTCTCACCCAGCATGGGTATATGTAAAAAGACACCCCAAAACACATTCCCCAACTTCTCCTGAGTACGGCGATACCACATGTGTGACACTTTTTTGCAGCCTAGGTGGGCAAAGGGGCCCACATTCTAAAGAGCACCTTTCGGATTTCACAGGCCATTTTTTTTTTTTTACAGATTTTGATTGCAAACTACTTCTCACGCATTTGGGCCCCTAAAATGCCAGGGCAGTATAACTACCCTACAAGTGACCCCATTTTGGAAAGAAGACACCAAGGTATTTCATGATGGGCATAGTGAGTTCATGGAAGTTTTTATTTTTTGTCACAAGTTAGTGGAATATGAGACTTTGTAAGGAAAAAAATAAAAATAAAAAAATTCATCATTTTCCGCTAACTTGTGACAAAAAATAAAAAGTTCTATGAACTCACTATGCCCATCTGCGAATACCTTAGGGTGTCTACTTTCCGAAATGGGGTCATTTGTGGGGTTTTTCTACTGTCTGGGCATTGTAGAACCTCAGGAAACATGACAGGTGCTCAGAAAGTCAGAGCTGCTTCAAAAAGCGGAAATTCACATTTTTGTAAACGCTATAAGTTTTACCCAAACCATATATTTTTTTACCCAAACTTTTTTTTTTTAATCGAAGACATGTAGAACAATAAATTTAGCGAAAAATTTATATATGGATGTCGTTTTAAAAAAAAAATAAAATTTACAACTGAAAAATTTCATTTTTTTGCAAAAAATTCAGTTAAATTTCGATTAATAACAAAAAAAGTAAAAATGTCAGCAGCAATGAAATACCACCAAATGAAAGCTCTATTAGTGAGAAGAAAAGGAGGTAAAA
The DNA here is from genome assembly GCF_014858855.1 of Bufo gargarizans. Classification (NCBI taxonomy): domain Eukaryota; kingdom Metazoa; phylum Chordata; class Amphibia; order Anura; family Bufonidae; genus Bufo; species Bufo gargarizans. The sequence goes on along the minus strand of NC_058080.1, from coordinate 498,236,700 downwards.
TTCATTTGGGTGGTAAGTTGCATGACCGAGCAATAAATGGTGAAAGTAGTGTAGTGCAGAAGTGTAAAAAGTGGCCTGGTCATTAAGGGGGTTTCAGCTAGGGGGGGCTGAAGTGGTTAACTGCAGACTGTCAGCTTTAACTTGAGAGTATTTACATCCAAATCAGGTGAACGGTGTAGGAATTACAACAGTTTGCCTATGTGCCTCTCACTTGTTAAGGGACCAAAAGTAATGGGACAATTGGCTTCTCAGCTGTGCCATGGCCAGGTGTGTGTTATTCCCTCATTATCCCAATTACAATGAGCAGATAAAAGGTCCAGAGTTCATTTCAAGTGTGCTATTTGCATTTGGAATCTGTTGCTGTCAACTCTTCAGATGAGATCCAAAGAGCTGTCACTATCAGTGAAGCAAGCCATCATTAGGCTGCTCACCATTCGCCTGCTTCAGCAAGCCTCGGTTCATGGCCTCTAGTGGTGATAGATAATCAGTTGTCACTTTTCCTGTGTTCTCCCCTGTCCCTTATACTATGAACAGGGTGTTTAGTGGCGATTAGTGTTGAGCAAACTTGTGTTTTCAAGTTTAGCGTACAAGGTTCAGGTTATCTAAGAATTCCATTATGGATTCTGCTACCACGGATAATAACTTATGGTCCGTGGTAGCAGAATCCATAATGGAATTCTGAGACAACACGAAACTTGCATGCTGAACTTGAAAACAGAAGTTTACTCCTACCTAGTGGGGATAATCAGTGAATACAAAATATAGAAAATATGTGGCAAAGTCCTCATACACAGCAGCTCTACTAGCTACTCATCCAACGTGTATATACCACTAACTAATAGCCGCTAGTACAGGAAATGTACTATTGCACATAAGTCTTAATTCATCACATTCACTTTTGTGTCCAGGCTACTGCATTCCAGTCCATGTGCACTCATTCGATGTCCGATTGAGCTGTTAACTGAGCATTAACTGAGTGCACATGGACTGGAATGCATGGAGACGTGGCAGTCTGGACACGGAAAGATAAAATGTGATGCTTCAAGGACTTTTTACTTCTTTATGTAGGATAGTACATTTGCGGTTTTAAAATAAAGAACTAGCTGATATTAGTCCATGGGATACACACTTGGATATACAACATAGATACCATAATCAGTTCTCACCTCTACTGTCTCTTATACAAGGCATCTTCATCCTGATCCAAGGCCCTTAGTTACAATGCCTGAAACTGTGCTGCATATTGCTCAGTAGTAAGTTCCTCCTCTAAAGACCAGAGGAGGACGTTTACTACTGGGCATGCCTGCAGTCGTCTCCGAACTGCTAGACAGAACAGGACAACAGGGAATGAGTAACTTCACAGGAGCCAACAACCTGCCTCTGCTATGGAAAGAATACTTACCCATTTCTCTGGTCCTGCGCCCTGGCTCCCATGTGTCCATCTTCTGGTCCGCGGCTTGTTTAATTAGTCTCCTGCATCTCTTGTGAACACGTCACCTTTAAATCCACTCATTGGCTGCAGAGGAACACATGATCATGGCGGAGAGGAAGTAAACAAGCCGCGGACCATAAGACATACGAAACCATACATACGCGGACCATAAGACATACGAAAACCAGTGCGCAGGACCGGAGCTGCACTTTTAATAGGTTTCTTTTATTCCTATTTAGACCTGCACATGATTCTCTGCGTTTCCAGGACATACATATAGAGCTTTTCTAATTTTCTGAGGACACATTTATAGATTTCGTACAAGTGTATAACAGTTTTTCAGTTATTAAATGCAGTGCAATTGCATATTTACTTACAGGAATTTAGAAAAATTTCTAAAATTTTATTCGAATAAAACAAGATTTTTCTGAACTCACCTGTAAAATCTATTTCTCACTTAGTTCATTGGGGGACACAGGACCATGAGTATAGCTGCTGCCACTAGAAGGCGACACTAGGCTGAAAGGTGTTAGCTCCTCCTCTGCCGGCTATACCCCCTCCAGCCTGGAGAGAACAAATCAGTTTGTGCCCAAGCAGTAGGAGAAAAAACAAACATAAAAGTACCCAAAACTCAACCAATACTAGTAGGACCGAACCAGAACTGAGGATCCTACCGGCAAACCAACCGCCATAGCCTGCGGCAATATAGAAAACAATGGGTGGGAGCTGTAGTCCCCCAATGAACTAAGCAAGAAAGATTTTACAGTTGAGTTCCCCAATGATGCAAGCGAGAAAACGAGATTTTTGTGGACACAGGACAGTGCGACTTCCAAAGCAGTCCACCGGGAGGGAAGAACCACACGCCAATGGAAAACGTCCTTGCGGAAGCTTAAGACACTGCTGCCTGCAAGACCCACCTGGTAAAACTTGGTGAACAGCTGTGAAGTGGGGGCTGTGATACAGAGGGGCAGTGACTTGCCCTGGGAGTGGTATGCCTCAGCGATTGCCGAGCGAATCCACCTGGTCATAATCATCTTAGAGGCTGGCAAGCCTTGAGGGGACCTTCAGGAACAACAAATAGGGAGTCCGTACGGTGGAACGAACTAGAATGGACAGGTAAATGCTCAGAGCCCGAACCACATCCAGAGCTGATGGAGATATCTTTGTTGATGTGAAAGGCAGAGACTACCTTCGGCTGAAAAGAAGGTACTGGGCAGATCTCTGCCTTATCTTGGAGGATAACAAGAAAATTCTCCTTACAAAAAAGCGCTCCCAATTCCGAAACGCGCCAGGTGGATTTGATTGCCCCCAGGAATGCAACCTTCCAGGAGAATACGGAGGGAAACAGCGTCTAGAGGCTCCAAAAGGAGCAGATTGGAGGGAACTGATGACAAGGTCCCAGTCCTAAGGGGGCAAAGGGGGAGCTATACTGAGGGACAATGCGAGCCACTCCTTGTAGAAGGTCTTAACCGGGGCCTGTCTTGCTAACGGACGCTGGAAAAAAAAAAAAAGAATTGACAGCGCCGACACTTTTCCCTTTAAAAGAATCCCTACCCGATTGCAGAAAGGAAAGGATGGTGAGAAGCGCAGTGGAGGGAGGCTATGTTACCCACAGAAGTGCAGAAAAACCCTAGTCCTATAATAAATTTCCTGGCCTTAATCATGGTTTGGGTGACCTTGTCAGGGAAACCTTGCTGCTTCAGAATGGCGGTTTCAACCGCCACGCCGGCAAACGTAGCAACTCTAAATGCTGGTGGAAGACAGGACCCTGAGAGAGATCAACTGAGCGGAAGAGGCCACAGCGTGTCTCCTAGAAGGAGCATGATGTCGGTGTACCACTCGCAATGGGGCCCAATCCGGATCGATGAGAATAGTCTGGATGCCCTCCATCCTGATCCTGCACAGGACTCGGGGCAGGAGAGGAGGGAATACATACAATAGAGAGAACCCGCCCCATGGTGCCAGTGCGTCTACGTCGCACGCCCAGGAATCTCTTGTTCTAGAGAAGAAAGCGGGGAGTTTGTATGCCATCAAGTTCACCTCCAGTTGGCCCCAACGGAGACAGATAGAGTCAAACACCTCCAGGTGCAGAGACCACTCTCCCAGGTCCATGGTCATCCGACTGAGGGAATGTGCCGTCCAACTCTCTACTCCCAGAACATAGACCACCGATAGAGCTGGTACATGTGTCTCCGCCCACTGCAGGATCTTGGACGACTCCTCCATCACCGCTTGATTGCGGGTTCCCCCTTGGTGATTGATGTAAGCCACCGCCGTGGCGTTGTCTGACTGGATCTGGATCGGCCAGCCCCTCAGGAGAGGGGCCCAATGGAGAAGGGTTAGATGAATGGCCCGGAGTTGACAGTACCTGCGCCGGAGGAGAAGGCAAACTGACCGCAGAAGGACTAGCTGCTCGTCTAGATGGAGGCGAACTAACGCTGCGGCCGTGTCGAGGATCATGCCAAGGAAGTGATCCACCTGGTGGGACGTAGGGAAGACTTCTGGAAGTTCACCAGCTATCCAAAGCGTGCCAGGGTGTCCAGAGTGATACGTAGGCTGTCCTCGTTCTGACTGAAGGTCGCTGCTTTGACTAGGATGTCGTCCAGATAGGGAACCAGGGTGATGCCTCTGGTACGAAGAAGGGCAAGGAGAGAAGCGAGCACTTTCGTGAAGACTGACTGTGCCATTGCCAATCCAAAGGGAATAAAAACCTGTGAATTATTCCACTAGGGGAACCGGGGAGATCACACTTTGAGCGAGGAGACACCGTATCGCCTGGAGAAGCTAAACTTGATCTTGCAACCCAAGGTTACGATTTCGAGGGCCCACGCGACTGATGTGGGCCCGCCAAACTTCCCTGAAAGAGGAGGATATTACCCTCACCCAAGAGGGTGGGGCGCATCCTCATGCGGAGGACTGCTTGTTGGCCGAGGAACTAGCGGGCTGTGCTCGTGGGCGCCAGGCTGGTCGAGGCCTAAAGAAGGACTACTGATCTTGCGTGGAGGCCCTGGGAGGGGCTCCTGTTGCCGGTCGTGTACCACCAGGGAAGCGGCAAAAGGAATGGGCTCGGGCATTTGAAGGCTTAGCGCAAACATGCGCGTGGATCTGCCCTCTGGGAGGAGAGTACTTTTACCGCCTGTAGTCTCAGAGAGGATTTCATCTAACTGGGCCCTGCATAATCGGGAGCCAAAAAAAAAAAAAAAAAGGCCTGTAAGGGAACACTTTGACGATGAATCCGCTGCCCAAACCTTAAGCTACAGCTTGCGGCGTAAGGTTACGGTGAGAGCCAATGAACGGGCAACCAGTGCACCCGTGTCCAAGGAAGCCTCACAGAGATACTTCCCTGCCTGTGAGATTTGCAAGGCCAAAGACTTGAGCTCAGCTAGAGGGAGGTCCGCCGCCAAGTTCTGATTTAACCGGAGCGCCCAATCCGAGACCACCTTAGCCACCCAGGTGGATGCAAAAATGGGGCTAAGTGCTGAGCCACTTGCCGCGAAAAACGGACTTAAAAAAAAAAAAAAAAAATCCATACGTGAGACATGTACAGGTCCCACTTCTGGGAGCTACTCTTATCTCCAGAAGGAGGCCCCACTGCACATGCTCGGCGTGCTCGTCTGATCTACAGGGTCCTGGAGGGATGAGCCATCGGCCACAGGAATGGCGGATGTTTGGCGAGGCATGCGACCGGAGGATCTACTTTAGGAGGAGAGGACCATTTATCCACCCCAGTCTTCCGAAAGGGGATAGAGTAGATCAAGTCGCTTGGACGTGGTAAAGAGACGATCAGGACGGTTCTACGCCTTGGCAATGACAAGTGCCCCCCTGAGAAAAATAAAAGGATGGAAAGCTTCCATCCCAACTCGGTTGCCGAATGGAGAGGGAAGGGGAGAGGGGAATGGAGGGTGCAGATAATACCTAATCCAGAGTACTCCCCCCCCCCATCTTGATCCTCTTCACCCCTCCTCAGAGTCCAGCAGGTCACCTCTTCAGCAGCTGGCACCCAAAGTGGCAGGAGGGGGGCTGTCTCGCTGGATCCAGGTGACCCTTAGGCTGGTGGGGAGCTGGGATGCCCTGGTCCACATTTTCTTCTTGGGGGAGGTCGGGTGGTGAGGGAATCAGACATCGGCCTTGCTCCCGGGGTAGACAGAGGGGCTAGGCGCCTCTGTTTCCCCTACCTAAAAGGGAAAAAAGAAAAAAATAACAAAAAGGAAGCTGCCCTGTAAGGAGGGAGGTCTGCCTCCTACGACACTAAGCTTAAAACCAATATGCTCTCTCCAGGCTGGAGGGGGTATAGCCAGCAGAGGAAGAGCTAACACTTTTTAGCCTAGTGTCGCCTCCTAGTGGCAGCAGCAGCTATACCCACAGTCCTGTGTCCCCCAATGATACGAGCAAGAAATATAGTTAATGTTCCATCTAAGTAGCCTGATGCTTTTTCTCACCATCATGTAAGTAATGTTACCATTTTACTACAGAAAATGTATTACTAAATTACTGGCCATTTATGAAGAAGTTTGAGCAGGAGTGTGATGAAATGCAGTAATCGTAGTCAGACTCCACAGCCCTGCCTCCTGGGGCCGTTGCTTACTGTTGGTTAATCCTACTGCAGCCATGAGATGGTAAAACCCCTTTAAATGACGCCATTAAAAGGCACTGATCATGTGTCCATTGGCTCTGAAACTTGCGGTAAAATATTTAGCGTACATGTCTGAGATTCTAGGGCTATACACCAACTTGTCATGTGACAGAGGATGCTGTAGAATTAATTTGGGTTGCGACCCACAAGGTACAGCAGCTGTGGTATGACCGCCAGCAGAAAGCCAAACCTGCTGGATTTCAGTGCAAACACATCCACTACGATTAGCTGTGCTGTAACCAGAGTTAGGCTGGTTTGACGATTGCTGGGGTCACATACCATTATATTGATTTATGATGCTATGCAACCCAACAGTTCTGGAATGTATTGGATAACACTGACAGCATTATGTCAATGTTATCCAGTACATTCCAGACCTCTAAGGGTTACATAGCATCATAAATCAATACAATGCTATGTGACCCTGGCAGTGCTGGAAGTTCAGGACGGGCTGCTGTGCCCGAGCGTGACACTTGCTCGTCTGAATAGGGCCTTACATTGCAGTCCGTCTCACACTCAATAGTCGTTGTGTAGCCTTGGCCTGAATTTGATTTGATGTAAGAGTTTAAACGAGCAGCACAGAGATCTAAAAAGATGAAAGGCAGGGTAAGCCAAGTGGTCAAATATGCAGTAATGATTAATACACCGTACATATTAATTCCACAACACACACATTCTATTAAATCAAGTAATTTATTAATTTCTTATGGATGTCTGAGGAGGCAACGTGAGGGCTGGCTCCTCACATTTCCTGCACCCTACAAAATTCATTTTCTGCTCCTCAGTGTCAGGTCCCGCATGTACACACAAACAGAAAGTGCCCATCCCCTCCCTCATACAGATGTTACACAGATCTAACTCTGCTTTGCAAAGATTTTCTTATGTCCTGTGCAACTTAAGTTGCAGTTATGTGACCGCAACACATCCAATTCATCTTATCCCCATAACAGTGACCTATGGGAGTGATGCACATCAGGGCTGGGTGAATAGTGGAGAACCCCAAAATGGGACAGGGACCTTGCCACCCAGATCCCAAGTGCTTTATTGCACTTTAAGACTGTTCATCATGTTCCAGAACCTGTTCTGTGCTAGTGTGGTACAAGGCCCCTTCCAGCAAGAGAGTTAATATTAAATAAAATAAAAAAAAATATATATATCATTTGTCCTTTGTGATCCAGCGTGAATCCTGCCGCGGGAAATCCTGGGACTAGAAGCTGGAAACAGTTTGGAGTTCTGTTAAGGAGAAGGGAGAACAAACAAAAAAAAAAACAAAAAAAAACAGGCTACCGATGAGAAAATTGTGAAGGCTCTAAAGAGAGGTTTTGGCCCTGCATCTCTGAGTTGTTCATAGTTCCCACAATGGGCATGGTCTTATCAGGGTCTGTCCAAATCATCGTCACTAGAAGAAGAATTTGCTGGCATCATAGGGTCATCCAGCAAAGAAAAATGTTGTTGTGGGGGCTCATAGCCAGGTAAATCATCTCCAAATGTAGGTCCTTGAATTCTGCTTGCCGACGCTGCATGCAGAGAGTGGAAACGGGGTAATCCCATTCCTCCAAGTCCAGACTGGTGTAGGATTCCTCCCCCTGCTGCTCCATACATAGCCCGCAAAGCATTAGCGGGTTCTGGTCTAGGGTCCCGGGTAAAGGAATGAGAAGAGTCCCCAGCTGTGTGCATCACAGGTGGCATTATTATCTTGGAAGGAGGACGTTTCTTCCTCTTTTTAGCAGATGTGGGAAGATGCTGAGTATCAAATGTAGTCTCTGGAAGAGAAGACTGAAAAGAAAGACATAATGAGCAATGGCACAAGAGTAGGTTCAGACTTGCTTCATCATTACAAGACCAATTTTCAAACACAGGGGGTCATTTGTGATCAGATATACGAGTGTCGCATATCTGGAGCAGTTTGTCGCACTTCTTCCCCACTCATGCCAGGTCTGAAAAAAAAGAGTGGGCAGGGCGTGGACGGGGAAGGTCGACAGGCCAGTCTCATTGATCATTTTCTACGAAATGTTCCAAAAGTAACACAGCAAGGAAGCGGTCTTACATTTAAAACAGTCGATGGATACGCCGAAGGTATGTAGAGGCTGGCGCTTCTACATAACTTCGGAGATCCACCTCCAGGTATAGGGCTTATTAAGACTGGCATCTAAAATGTCGGTCTTAATAAATGTGCCCCATAATTCTTTTCTCTTTAAAAAGATCTGTTCTAAAAGTTTTACAAGATTTTTATTTTGTACATTTATGTACTGCAGTCACTGTAACCCTGAAAAGGTTTTCTAAAAAAGGACCAAAAGCAAAAGATATTCGTAGACAAGTCACATCACAGAAATTTGCAGATCAAAAGGTGGAAAAGAAATGCCTATATTCTATCAAAATTAGAGGCCTCAAGTAGTAAGAATTAGTGGAGCTTTAATCCAACTTTTCAATCTACTGAGTGTGATACTACAGCATGAGGCTTCTTCACTGGCATGGGCGGATTGGCCATAGACCTTACAGGGAAGTTTCCCAGTGGGCTGATGGGCCCAAGCCCTTCTTTCTGCCGCTGCCCAGGTACATAATGAGCTCTCAAGGATAACTAAAGCTGTGAGAATCAGGTACTCTCAGGTAAAAGTGTTGCTACTTTTGGACCCGCCTATAACATGGGGCCACTTATTGTTTTCCAGGGCCACTATGTTCCCAGTCCTCCCCTGCTCACTGGTGAACTTAGAATTCGGTAATCTACTCAGGACCTGTCAGATCTCCCAGTACATCTCAAATTACTGGTTGCCTACTTAGGCTTTAAAAGAGCACTAAATACTAAAAGCTACAGCAAACGCCTCACAAAATCTCCTTTCCTTTGATACTATTCTGCCTCACGGTATAATTCCCTAGAACACATGCCACCATCCTTCGCAGCTATGCCTGCACTAGGACCGAAAGATTGTTAAGCCACACCTCCATGGCCAAACCCCACCCATCAGTAACCTAAAACAGAACACAAGGCAGGAAATTAAAGGGGTTGTCCCATCTTGCCGTTTCCATGAAGAGATGGAACTAAGTGCGGCGCACACAGGTGAATTACTGAAACTGCCGAGCGGGTCGGCACTCCACTGTTCCTGTAACAGAAGCAGTACAGCTTCTTCTGCCACACTGTTTACCTAGCTCCCATCCACTGCAATGAGAGTTACGGAAACAGTGCCGGTCCACTCGGCAGCTTCCACAAACCCAGCTACCTGGGGACAGCGCCTAGTCCCATCTTGCCACTGGAAACGGCGAGATGCAACAATCTCTCTAACCCGTTTTTTGTTCTGAGCAGACCTTATTTAAAGGCTATGAACACCTTCGGGGCAATCTATTTTATTTTACGATTACATTTTACACATTTAAGCCATATTCTTATCAGTCTGATAAAAGTTCAGCTATAATGAATGTTTATGTGGTCTCTGTTCTCCTGACTGGGCTTCACATGAGCCGTCAGCTGACAGGACTGAGAAGTAATCCTCTGCAAACAGACTGATTATTTATTAAAAGATCAGTTTTATTTTTAGCCCAAAAATAAGCAAAATGTGTAAAATGTAATAAAAAAATCCTGAAGGTGTCCATAGCGTTTAAGCGTTTTGGGCGTATACAGATAATCCTGCGGGATGGCAAGATAACCCTTTCATCTTTAGTATCTAGGTTTAGTGTCCCAGTAAGGTAGAATTACATCCTGCAGACATTTAAATAGTTGAAGATTTTCAGCCCTCAGGGGCCAGCTACTTTACCTTTTTACCATTATGATGGTGAGATTGCTGCACAGTGCCCACACTTCCAAGCGCTGTTGAGGAAGATTTTGATTTCTTACTCTTCTTTTTGCGTTTCCTTCGGTCTTCCATATACTGTGGGCAAAAAATGGAGAAGATAAATAAATCATGGATCTTGATAATGAATGACGCGAACAGCATACAAATCGCTTACCAAGTCGTTCTATTCGCAGCATGTTTCACATATAGTATTATCTTTGTAGAAGTCCGTATTTGTCGTTGCGGTCAGTTTAGAGTATTTTATATTAGTCCCTGACTAATCTAAAACTGAGGACATGGTAATTATGCACGAGTATTATTTGACATGTTTTTATTCTACAATTAACATTTTCTGACTATTCAGGCTTTTGTCTGCGGTTGTCTAGTTTACAGTGTTTCCCAACCAGTGTGCCTCCAGCTGTTGCAAAACTACAACTCGCTGTGCGGGCATGCTAGGAGTTGTAGTTTTGCAACAGCTGGAGGCACACTGGTTGGGAAACACTGGTCTAGTATACTTGCATATAAAAATTACAAGAGAAGACAATGCAAACCATTCATGTGTTGACATGGTTGGGTTTGCACTGGGCACATTCATGGTAAATTCTGATAATCCACAGCAGAAATCATAGTTTGAATTCCTGCGAAGGATTACCATCAAGTGAATCGATCGGCATACGATCCGCACACGGATTTAGTTCCGCTGAAGTTTAATAAAGCTAGACTGGATTTTCTGAGGTATGTGAACGACGCAAGCTTGTTGTGGATTTAATCTAGAATTAACAGCAAAAGCTGCACCTAAATGCTGACACAATCCACAACATGCGAACATGGTCTTAAAGGGATCACCAAAGCTAATGTGCAATGAAGAAATTGTGAAGCTGAATCAGAGATAATCATTCCCAAGACTGCGGTTTTCTAATGATAAAGCTCCCATCAATAAACAACCACACATTTTAGAATATAGGAAATGCCCCTGCATTCATAAACCAACAGGAGCAAAAGTGATGACTGCATGTGGCCTCATAAAAAGGAGAGCACTAGAAGTTGACTAACTTATAATATAAAGTTGGAAAACCCTGCAGCCAAGTCCAAAATTCTCTTCTTTGGACAGCTACAATGAATAAAACATACATTGATATGGAACATGGAGGGAAAAAAAAAACCTTACTGCTATAAAGCGGGGATCCACAATGTAGTCCGGGTGTCTATGCAGCCATTCATGCAACTGACAGCGTTTTGGGGCTTCCTCTCCAAGAAGCACCGTGCCATCCCTCTGATTGACAACTGGTATTCGAGCATCCATATCTAGATCCATCTGAAATGTAACGAGTAGATGGTCAGACATGGATCACTACACAACAAATACAGTAGAATTACTAATACCAGATATGGTCTAAGTCAAATCTCTGATTGTAATAATTCCAGAGACCTGCTGGGGGAAAGTGTTGTGTGCCGCTTTGGTCCCCTCAATACACGTAATTTCTTAATTCCTAAGCCAGCCGTTCACATTCATATCCTCTTTTCTCTGTGGTTACCATCATGAAAACTACTTACTTGTGCCAGCTTCTTTTTACTTTTCTTCTTATGGACATGCTGTACAGACTCCACTGCTCCATTACCTAGAAGCTTGTGTTTCTGAAACTTTATTTTCAGCCCTTCTTCCTAGAGGAGGAAATAAAGAATAACGGGTTGATATTAGATATGGCTTTTGGAAACATGTGGTTTCAGGACTGGCTGAGTTACAGCTGTATACCACCAGTCAAGAGCCAAAGAAAGGTGCTGCTACCAGAGATCCATTTACTTACACTTCTGATTTGTACGGTAAATTCCTTTGGGTCAGGTACAGAGCGTATGTGTGTAAAAGAGGCAGGACTCCGTTCTTCTGGTGATGGAGAGAGGCTGTCAGGACTGTCACTTAGTGGCTCGGTTATTCTTCGTGGTGAAGCCCATTTTCCAGTCAACACCGCATTACAAACTTGTTCAATTCGACAGATTAGAACTCGGTCCTATAAACACAGACGTTATTGCAGATCACTAAATATGATCACCAGATGCAATGGGCTTTCAAAAGAAGTATTGTCTGGGGGTTACCTTTGGCCAGTCTGCACTGTGTGGATTTTCCAAAACCGTCTGAGCACTGTCCTCTGTGTTGAGGTCAGCAGGGGAGGCAGTGAGAGACACGCGACTTTCTTCATCAAATAAACGAGAATGTGGCAGGCCTGCTAAAAAGAGAACATAACAGAGTCTAATGAATATGCAACCAATTTTCCCGATTACAAGGAGTTACAGGAATCAATAGCTAGCAGCAATGGTGGATTACAACAGATGTTTGGGTTGGCCTCCCCCCGGACCTGACGCTGCTAAGGGGCCTATGGCCACTCAAAATGCCCAATATTTCTGGGCAAACATTCAGGGCTTGGGCCCCAGATGTTTTGCCCAGTGCCCCGCGTTTGACTACTACAGCAGGGTACAGGTGTCCATAGCTCCCATCCCCACCGTTCAGTCTCATAGGCAACAAGACACTAGGCCTGAAGCCTAGGAGGCCGTAGGGAGGCACAGATGTGCATGATGATGTCATCGTGACCGCCCGCATCGGGAACTGGTAACACAGGCCTGCATCACAGTATACCAGTTTTTTTTTCTCATGGGGAACAAGCATGAGGAACGGCTCCAGGCCTTAGGGCCACTTAATCCACCCCTGGCTATCAGGTGTAACAGGTGGGGGAAGATGCCAACAAGTCTATTCTCCTGTAGTGCCAACCACAGGGGAAATAAAGCATTACACAGTTCCCCCTGAAACCAGGTCAGGTTCTCTAAAGTGAGAGATGGTCAGCTGTACTAACAAAAAAAGATAATAATTCTGTATGCATGTACATTATCTATTAGCAAGTTTAATTTTATATTTAACTGACTACTTGCATATACTCACCATTAAGTTTGGATAATCTGTTCTCATTCTCATCTGAGGAATCATCTGAACTAGATGATGAAGACGATGAAGAACAAGAGGATCTGCGTGGAGCTGGAGAAGAGCTCACAGATGAGGAAAGCGAAAGCATATGAGGTTGATGAAGTTCTTGGGGAGGCAGCGAAGGAGCAACAGACGTGGGAGTGGATGGGCGGGAGTGATTAGCCACATCCCGAGATTGGAGGTAGCTGAGGCGGCAACTTAAAAACGAAAACGAGGGGTCTGGCATTAACGCGAGATCAGTGCGGCTCAGACCATAGCGAGCTGCTCCTTCAAGTAGTTCTTTATCGTGCCGGCCACTCTCCCACCACTCTGGCAGTTCTAGGTCTGGCCGACAAAGAGATAAACGTGCAGGAAGTAAAGGATGGCACAGGACCTGTTCGCGCACCCTACGCAGGAGGTCTAGACGGAACAAAGCTCGCGAGGCACGTTCTTCTGATATGGGTTCAATGAACAGAGATGGATCTGGTGGTTCTAAAGAAAGGATTTAAATAAACTATGAGACACAGGATACCCTTCTATTTCTCACAACCAGCATTTATACAAAAGGATCTAGAGTTTAAACAAGCACCAGTTTTACTCACCATCTCCTGCGGCTGGTGGCAAACGACACACTTGCCGGCACATTGCCACAAAACCATGAAAATACTTAAGCAGAGAGTCATCTGTTTTCTTGTCCAACCTTGCTAAGCTACGAAATCTATGCCAGTCATAATGTTGTGTGTCTGGATCATATTCCACTCCAAAGCTGGATAGCACACGGAAAAAGTCACAGGCCTCACGCCGTGTCCACCTGTGAAAAGAAAATATACAATAGTACAAAGCTAGGGAAAGGAATGAATACAAGAATAAGTGTAGTGGAAACCTCGATACCTGCTCTCTATATCCGTTAGTGGATACAATAAGCCCTTATTGAAAGTCATCTGACGTACTAACCTTTGTTGCTTCTCTCGACGTGCAATTTCTTTCAGTTTGAAAGCGGCTTCACAACGTTTCCTCCGTTTGTCACCTCTTTCTGCAGCTTCCATCTTTAGTTGTTCACGTTTGTAGCTACGTTGGCAGGCAGTAATAAGGCGACGGAGACGAGCTGTGAGAGCAGACCCTGGTGGCCATAACATGCCACTTGGCATTGGTGTTGCTAAAAATAAAAGGACATGAGCGAGTTGAAGAATGTTCGAAACTGACAATGTTCGTTTGCTAATGGTTTACACGGTATAAGTCCCAACATCTACCCTCGGAAGAGAACACCTGAAAGTTGCTCTCATGTTTCACAGTTATTTCTAGGATTCTTTGACCATGCACCTCTCTGAGGTTCTCTTACCTAGCTGAAAAGTCATTATCAATGAGACAATGGCAAGCATAGCAGACAAATCTATCTCTCACGTTTTTTTATTTTATTTTGGCAGATAGCAACGCATCATCAGCTAGTGGACTGCTAGCCTCCTAGACGATGGCACAGTGACATTAGGGTACATTCATTTATAATTAACTCACCTTCTTCACCATCAACTACAGATATTTCCTCATCCATCATTAAAGGGTCCATCTACAGAAACACAGCAATTTTACATAGGTCGGAGTGTTTTAGAAATAAAAACAAAAGTAGCAGAAAATGAAGTGAGAAGAGGGGAAAGGAGTCCAAGATGGCATAGCCTACCTCATCCTCAGGATCTTTCTGGCCATGTAGTGGTTTGTATTCTGGATCTTCTATATCCCTATCAAAGTCTCCACTGAAGGATTCAGAAGAGTTGCAATAGGTTACTAAACACAGAATATTAGGCATCTGCTTAACCTCATTTCTAGCTGCCTTCAGCACTCACAGATTGAGAAGTGGATTTAACTCACTCGCCCCCAGCACAGGTCCTTCAAGGCCCTGGCTGTTGCGTCGGTATTAGCATGGCAATTCATCACTGACAGCACCATACACTGTTTTGTTCTACCCTTGTTAGATTTTGGCAAACCATTCTCACCTCTCAGGCATTTCAGCAAAGTCTTGTGCATGGTGCTCGGCTGCAATTGCCTGCTCATCTGGTCCTCCCACCTTTTCCAAGAAACAAAGCAGAGGATCAGCACGCATGGTGTTGTACTTCTCATAACCTGCATGGAAAGTAAAAGGGTCACTGAGTGTTGTAGTACGACAGTTCAAGGAACATACTGCTTAGAGAAAGAAAAAAAAAGTACAATGTAGTCAGTTATGCACATTTTTGTTCCATTTTAATATCTAATTCAATATGGAAACACATACTACATACAAATGTATTCACTTACTAACATTTTATTTGCCCTAATTAATGCATGTCAGTCCTAGATGATGGGGAAGGAGTTGAATTACTTAAACCTAGGCTGCAGTCTTTTTGTTCCATCTACATATCAAATTTTTTGATTCGAATATTCTCATTTCAAAAGGACATTTAATTAACATGTTATGGGTAAGGTTACACTGCAACATTGGTCGAGGCCAGGGTCATAGTGGCATTGCAGTGTAGTGGTCATATCAGAAATGAACGGGGTTGCAGTGCGAGTTGCAAATGTGCCATGACTGTGACCCCCCGAATCCCAAAAAGTCCAACAGAGTTGGCTTGTGTGTGATGCAGGGGGCGCAGTCACAGCACACATGCAACTCTCACTGTGACCCATTGATTTCCATGAGATCACCACTACACAGCGATGCTGGACTTAACTCTTTCGTTACCAGCACCGTACATGTACGGCGCTGGAGCGATGTGCAAATATGGCGCCTGCTCGCAAATGCAGCGGGCGTCATGGCCAGTGGGTCTCTGCTGTTTCAAACAGCAGAGACCCGTGACTAATTACAGCGACCAGTAATAATGCCGAACGCGGTAATTAAAGCCTTTAGATGCGGTGATCAAGTGAGATCACGGCATCTAAAGGGTGAAAAACCCACGAGCTTCCGGGGTTCTTTCTGGCATCTTCTGCAGCCAATGAGGATGCCGGTAATTGATTTCAATGCTCTGGGTCTCGCTGAAGAGACCCAGGATATTGAAGCTGCATTTCTTATTTTGGCCACCAGGTGGCAGGCCAACATAAGAAATGAGCAATTCTTAATAATAAAAAAAAATATATATATTTTTATTCTGGATTTTGTACACTCAAATACGAGCTTCAAAATCATAAAAAAAAAAAAAAAAAAAAAAAATTATATATATATATATATATATATATATATATATATATATATATATATATAATTTTTTTTTACAATACAAATTAATTTATGAAGTTATTACCCGAAGTCTCGCGAGACTTCACAAAGCAATAACTTTGGCTTATCGGAGCCAATACATTCTAATACTGTGAGGAGCTCCTGCTCCGTACAGTATTGGAACAAAGTTTTATGCAAATCGACTTCGAAGATAGAGATAGAGATGATAGAGATAGAGATGATAGAGATAGAGATGATAGAGATAGAGATGATAGAGATAGAGATGATAGAGATAGAGATGATAGAGATAGAGATGATAGATAGAGATGATAGAGATAGAGATGATAGAGATAGAGATGATAGTGATATAGATAGAGATGATAGAGATAGAGATGATAGAGATAGAGATGATAGAGATAGAGATAGAGATGATAGAGATAGAGATAGAGATGATAGAGATAGAGATAGAGATGATAGAGATAGAGATAGAGATGATAGAGATAGAGATAGAGATGATAGAGATAGAGATAGAGATAGAGATGATAGAGATAGAGATGATAGAGATAGAGATGATAGAGATAGAGATGATAGAGATAGAGATGATAGAGATAGAGATGATAGAGATAGAGATGATAGAGATAGAGATGATAGAGATAGAGATGATAGAGATAGAGATGATAGAGATAGAGATGATAGAGATAGAGATGATAGAGATAGAGATGATAGAGATAGAGATGATAGAGATAGAGATGATAGAGATAGAGATGATAGAGATAGAGATAGAGATAGAGATGATAGAGATAGAGATAGAGATGATAGAGATGATAGAGATAGAGATGATAGAGATAGAGATAGAGATGATAGAGATAGAGATAGAGATGATAGAGATAGAGATAGAGATGATAGAGATAGAGATGATAGAGATAGAGATGATAGAGATAGAGATGATAGAGATAGAGATATCTATATATCTATCTATATCTCTATATCTATAGAAAAAGTCAGGCAGCACTCCTCTTATTATGCAGCTGTAGCTGTGGGGTGCCCGCGGTGGTCCCTCGATTCAGGACTTAAGCAGCAAAGAAAATCCGCAGCACTCCTTGAAGTATAAGGTACCCTAGCAGGTTAGTAAAAAAAACATGCTGATAGAGCAAGGGATATCCCGAGAGAGGAATTGTTAATGTTGAAACAAAGACAGGCTAATATTAATATTAGGGATAAAGTGGTGCATTCTAGATTACCTGAAAAGGGCCAGTTGAGACAGACGTTTCTTAAAACAAAACGTATGGGATCTTTCCAGTGTCTGGGATGCGTGAATTGCAAACTGATGCATAAAAGGGTCGGTGTTCGCGCATCCAGACACGGGAGGAAATCTTTAGCATAAAGCATTATCTCACATGTGATTCATCATGGGTGATATATGTTCTATGGTGTCCGTGTAAAATGCTCTATGTGGGTGAAACCACATGTGATGTAAAAACCAGGTTGAACAATCACAGACAATCTATTAGGAACAAAAGACGTGATTTGCCTGTGTCGAAACATTTTTTTGAAAAAAATCATAAAGAGAATGATCTGAGATTTATGGTCTTGGACCATGTAAAACCATTAGATAGAGGAGGGGATAGTTTAACCATTTAAAAAAAACTGAGCTCAGGTGGATTTTCCGGTTGGATACTCAAACCCAAAGGGTTAAATGTCGAATTCAGGGTGACAGGAGGGATGGTTAGTTAATACCTTTTTGCTGCTCCTATCTGTTTGTATCTAGCATGCTGTATGGGGTGGACCCAATGGATGTTACATGATTGACCCACGTCAGAATGTTATAATTGTACTCTTTGAAAGTATGGTTCAGGCGTTTACCTTAGCTGGTTGGGGGAGTAGAAGGAGTAAATGGCGCAAGATAATGCCCAAACGATTGCCCTAAAGAAAAATGGCGGAAAAGACCTGTTACCGGGCTCGGATCACTGCCGCAGCGTACACGTGTGTGCGTGGTAGCCGCTGACGAGTGAACCGGACGTCATGACGCTAGGTCTCCTCCTACGGATGACGCATAGGAGTTATGTACTGCGTCGTCAGTAGGGAAGGAATTGACACATGTGCATTGAGGAGGGAGAGACACGGAGCAGTGGCGTGCCTCTATACAAGTCTAGACGCCATCTCCTTCTGTTCTACCGCATGTAGCCACAGCAAGGTATTTTATTATAGGATCTATATTGCACTTTATTGTATGCACTTTCATTTACTAAATATGGTGATGAAGAATCAAGATTGATATTGAAATAATGAAGAAGCACTGTGAGTCGTCTCTATCTATGCACATTGAGATGAATGAATTGTAACATGCCTCAAATATGGGAGTGTACTGGTTTTGTATTGGTTGATGAATTAATTGGTCACAATGTGATGATGTATTTATGCTAACACATATGCACTTTATGTTCACCTGACTTGAGAAAGGTTCTGTGAGAGAACCGAAACGTTGTCTTATTTTGACATGTGTGAATAAAACTACACTTTTTTTTTATACTTCAAGGAGTGCTGCGGATTTTCTTTGCTATATATATAAATTTTTTCAAATCACCCCCGTGTAATAAAAAAAAAAAAAACAACGAAACAAACATCATGGGTATCACTGCGACCGCAAACGCTCATACTATTAAAATAAAAAAATATTTTTCCAATATGGTGAATGGAAAAAAGGGTCAAAATGGCCAATTTGCAATTTTTTCATTGCTTCTCTTACCCCAATTTTTTTTTATAAAATGTGATCAAAAAGTCACACACACTCCAAAAATCAATAAAAACTACAGATTGTCCCACAAAAAAAGAGCCCCCACACAGCTCAGTAGATATAACTATAAAAAAGTTATGGGGGTCAGAAAATGGTGAAAAGAAATTCTTTCAAAAGTTTGCATTTATTTTTACACTATTTAGACCTAAAAAACCTATATGTGGTATTGTTGTAATCGTACTGACCCAGAGAATAAAGGGCAAAAGGAACGCTGTGGGGAAAAAAAAAAAAAACAAACGGTAAAACGGTGGAGGAATTGCGTTTTTTTTTTTTTTTTCCAATTCCACTCCATTTGGAAAAGGGCCCTCATACAGCTACGTAAACAGAAAAAAAATAAAAAAAAATAAATAAATATAAATAAATATAAATATATATATATATATATATATATATATATATATAATTTGTAGAAAAGAAGGCAGCACTCCAATAGATAGTGAAAAGTGGACGATTTATTCACTCATCAGCTCATGAGTGAATAAATCGTCCACTTTTCACTATCTATTGGAGTGCTGCCTTCTTTTCTACAAATTATCTACATTTGGGATCTTGGTCACAGATCTCGTTGGAGGATTTTTTGCACCCACACACATCCTTTGTGTGCTGCTTTCCATATATATATATTTTCTGACTCAACGTACAATCTAGATTGGGCCACTACATATCGTTAGCATAACATGTTATGATTCCTACCCAGACTCACCATGTTTGAAAACACCAATGAGAAGAGATTTGTCCGCCTCTCTGTCCCACCAGAGTGAGGGGGCATCTGCTTGATCAACCTGAGGAACCCATATATCTATTTCTCTGTAAAGAAGAAGAGTCACACATTACCACAATTACAAACTGAAAGTGGGGAAACCTATTTTTTTGTTACAGTATTTTTCAATATAAAAGACTACACAATATAATTTAGAAAAATGAAATTTTATAACAGTTAAAAGGGTTTTCTACACCCATGTATATTGAAGAGGACATGTCTGCTCTCCTGACATATCTCTTGTAGTAAATACTTGCATTGCCGTGAGGCATGACTCCTTGGTGGTCAAACAAAACTGGGAGGGGGAGGTTGGTTATACATCAGAGGTTATATATCAGAGTCTGTGGGGGCTAGCGCATGTCCCAATTACTTCTTATTTACCGTGTATACCAGACTTCATCCTTTCTGTTCAAGATCGGGGTTAGAAATGCTGCCTCCTGCCCTAGATGTGGGGAGAGTCCTGCATCCCTGATGCACATGTTCTGGGACTGTGCAGAGCTTCAGAATTTCTGGGCAGGCGTGCTAACCTGTATTAAAGATGCTCATCACATTGTGGTCCCACCTGCTCCTAGTACATGTGTGTTGGGACTGTGACATTACAAATCGCAATTCGCGCCTGGGGGTGCAGCGTTTGTTCTTCCAGGCCAGGAAATTATTTGCCAAATATTGGCTTAGACCCCAGCCCCCTTCAGTTATTCATTCCGTCATAGTAGAAATCTATGGCCTTATTTGCAAGCGAGACATGCCATACAAGTGCAGGAGCGGCGGGAGAAGCTGTTGCCTGCCCAGAAACACCTGATCATAGACCTCACGGCTACTAGGGGCGGCTCCGGGGGAGTGATATCGCTGCATTATCTAAGCCTAATGGAAGCCTTACATTAAAAAAAATCCATTGCAATTGTTTGAAAAATGGGAAAAAGATATACCAGAATTGAAGGGTGACCAATGGGAAAAAGTGCTTACTGACTTCCCTGATATAGCGGTAAGTGAGGCTCACAGGGTCTCACAATTGCTGTTGCTTCACAGGGTATATAGAACCCCGAAAATGTTACATAAAATAGGGTTTCGTGCCGACGATAAATGCCCTAGATGCGGAGTTACGTCCGATCTCATACACTTAATGTGGAACTGTCCGCGCTTGCGCAGATACTGGAAGGATGTGGCTGACCTCATTGGGAAGGTTTATGGGGTCACGGTTGAATGTTCACCTTTATTATGCATATTGGGGTATGTTGGGGGAATATCGGGGCTTAAAGAGGTTAAGTTAGCAATTCAGCGCATCTTATATCAGGCCAGAAAGCGGATAGCGTCCCGATGGATTGCTTCAGATCCATCGTAGGTGCATGAATTTGTGAAGGCAATTCACACTTTGGTGCAACTTGAGAGTTATGTGTATGAAAAGAGAGGGAATAACAAAAAGTTCAACAAAATCTGGTATGCATGGATTGAACATTTCCATCTGGTCGTTTAGGATAGGGGTCTAAGGTTAGGGTAGGATGGGACAGTTATAGGTAGCATGCAATCTGGATATAGCGTACTTAAAGGAGTGGTGTGCGTATGAGCAGGAGTGCTTGTAGTGCGATTCTGGGTTAGATCGTATCCTGGACTTTGCTGCAAACTTTTTCCAAGATGGACTGCACCTGGACTTTGGGGCTGGGGGAGGGGGTTTCTATGTGTTGTTCTCGATGTCGAGATGAAAAATTAAAAATTTGTCTTCAAGAAAAAAAAAAAAAAAAGAAGAAGTTTATGGCCTGTATAAAGGATCCGTCCCCGTTATGCAGGAGAGGACTCCCCTGCATAACGGAAACGGGATAGATCTGTTTTGCAGGCCATAGACTTCTATTATGACGGAATGAATAACGTAATGCCTCTAAAAGGCATTCCATTATGCATTCCGTTATAGAATTGCGTTATGGTCCATGGTAACGGAATCCATAACGCAATTCTGCTTTTACCACCAAACAAAGCGGGAACGAATTTCTTAACATGAAATTCGCTCATCTCTAGTTATTACCAGTTAGGGTTTTGCCTCTACACACTCAGGTACGATCCAGTCAGTTGTGATTCTCTGGAGACATGTAGGACTATAGGAATGGCAACACCCACTTGTTAATTTACTCATGAATTTGTAGGAGGTATAAACCGGGACGGCACAACGGAGAGTCCTAAATTTTAGTGACCTGTTTGATGTATACACCAGAAAAGGTCCCGGCACATACATCAATTTAATCCATGAGCCTAAGAAAAGATGCTCTGGAATGAATTCATGCAAATACAGGCATTAAATGAAACAGACGTGTGCAGGAGTGCTGACAGGTCCTCTTTACAGGGCTA
The DNA here is from genome assembly GCF_014858855.1 of Bufo gargarizans. NCBI lineage: Eukaryota > Metazoa > Chordata > Amphibia > Anura > Bufonidae > Bufo > Bufo gargarizans. Next base: position 498,214,852 of record NC_058080.1, on the reverse strand, counting down.
TTCCCATCCGATAGTGTTGGCATATCACAGCGATACATCATTTTTAGATTGGAATAAACCTTTAATATTCAACTAAAAAGTATATTGGGGAATACATGTACTACATCAACCAGAAAAACGCTCACCTAGCATCAACCCCTGACAGCACCCTTGAAGCTTGGCTCCCAATCACCTCCTGTCGGAGATAATACAACATTCTAACCCGCAGCAGTACCCTAGGGATGAAAATAAAGAGTAAGCTATATCGCATACTTTTTGGCCATCTCTGTAATAGGAATTTGATTAAATGAGTGTCAGTAAAGATCCTAAGAACCATTTTACTTTCGTCTAAGGCTAGTTTCACACTAGCGGCAGGGGGAGTCCGGCTGGCTGTTCCGGCGGGTGAACAGCCTGCTGGATCCGTCCTGCCACTAGTTCACGTGTGCCCCCAGACTGCTGCTCCGTCCCCACTGACAATAAGAGGGGCAGGGCGGAGTTGCGGTGGCAGCACGGCACGAGGCAGTCGGACTAAAAGTACTTTTAGTCCGGCTGCCTCTCGACATGCGCCGCCGTCGGAACTCCGCCCTGCTCCTGTTATAGTCAATAGGGACGGCGCGGCAGTCCGGGGGCACATGTGCAGTATGGATCAGACAGGCTGTTCACCAGCCGGAACAGCCTGCCGGACTCCCCTGCCGCTAGTGTGAAAGTACCCTTAAGTATACTCACTTGTTGCACTGGTGCTTCAGATGCTTTTTATAGCCCTCATCTTGAAAAAGGGTGTCTGGGTTGTATTTCCGAATCCAGTCTGCTTTATGAATGTCAAAGCTGCTCTGGGATTTGATTTTTTTCCCTTTGCGTCCCCGAGGGACTGGGATGGAAAGACCTGTAATAATACATGAAGGCAGTTTAAATAATTTGCTGATTAAATTCTTAATAGCGATTGAAATTCAAATAATTGCATAAGGCACCAAATGAGCCAGCAGAATTACCAGAGTGATTTTGCAGCTGCTTAGTTTTGCCATTCTCTGCAGGAGTGATGAGGTCCCAGATAAAGCTTTTTATGTTCTCATCTCCTCTGTAATGTAACAGGCAATAGACCAAGATGGCTCTGCAGATTCTCTCCACATCCCGTTCGGTCATTCCACGCTTAAAGCGACCATGTGATAAAATATCCCGCCAACGTCCCCATCTAATTCAGAAAAGGGTTAATTTAAGTACAACACTGAAAGCTTTGAAAGAAAACAATAAAAACATGTAAGACTTGAAAGTACACAAAATAACCTTTGCCATGAAACACCATAGTATATTTTACTTTTGGCCATAGTAAAAATCACCAGGAAAAACATATCAGCCATAAGCTGCACAAGCTATAACATCTCAAAATTATATAGCGCCTCACCCATATACCAACAGATGTTTCTCCACCCTAAAGCAGTCTGTACGGCCATATCCATTTTTACGATCTTGACGCCGAACTCTTGGACGGTCTTCGTCATCACTTTCCAAATCTGAGAACTCTACCATATCATCATCCTTGTTACTGAAGTGCCGGGTCTGTTTCCTAATACGTGGCGTGTCTATTACCAAAGTGTTCTGGAAGTGAGAGATGAGGATATAAAAACTGCTCAAAAAACGTGGGTTTCCAGAATTACAGACGAACACTGGGTAGGGTTCTGTATAATTTATGGGGGACTAAAAAAGGAGATTTTTGTATAACTTACCAGTTAAATCTCTTTCTCGCTCTTCCTTGGGGGACACAGACCTTGGGTATAGCTCAGCTCCCTAGGAGGCGTGACACTAAGTAAAACTGTTAAGCCCCTCCTCCATCAGCTATACCCTCAGCCTGGAGATAGAGGCTACCAGTTGCGTGTCCAAGTAGTGAAAGGATAACAACCAATAACGAAAACAACCAGCCAGCAACCCAACGGGGCGCCAGACCATAACCCTGTAACCAAACACAGAAGGGTGGGTGCTGTGTCCCCCAAGGAAGAGCGAGAAAGAGATTTAACTGGTAAGTTATACAAAAATCTCCTTTTCTCGCCCATTTTCCTTGGGGGACACAGACCTTGGGACGTTCAAGAGCAGTCCAAGAAGGGAGGGACCACAAACCCAAGGCGGAACACCACCAGAGCATCAGGAAACCGCTGCCTGCAAAACCAGGCGGCCCAAAGCAGCATCCGCTGATGCATGCGTATGCACCCTATAGAACTTTGTGAAAGTGTGCAGAGAGGACCAAGTGGCTGCTTTGCACAACTGTTCAGCCGAGGCCCGATGCCTCTGCGCCCAGGAAGCTCCGACTGCTCTGGTGGAATGAGCAGTGACGCCGAAAGGCGGAGGTCTGCCCTTGGCTCGATAAGCCTCAGACACCGCCAGTTTAATGAAACGGGCAATAGCCACCTTGGAGACCGCCAACCCTTTGCGCGAACCCTCCGGAACCACAAACAGGGAGTCCGTGCGCCGAAAGGACCCGGTGACCTCCAAGTAAATCCTCAACGCCCTGACCACATCCAGACGGTGCAGTTCTCTGGGGTGGGAAGGAGAGGGACAGAGCGACGGAAGGACGATGTCCTCATTGATGTGAAAGGCGGAGACCACCTTTGGCAGGAAAGTCGGGACAGGCCGAAGCACAACCTTATCCTGGTGGAAGATCAGGAAAGGTTCGGAGCAAGAAAGAGCCGCTAACTCCGACACCCGTCGGAGAGACGTGACGGCCACAAGAAAGATGACCTTGCAGGACAGAAGGCGAAGGGAGACCTCCCGTAAAGGCTCGAAGGGGGCTGATTGGAGCGACGAGAGCACCACATTCAGGTCCCAGGAAGGAACTGGAGGGCGGTACGGCGGAACAGAGTGAGCCACCCCTTGTAAAAAGGTCTTAATTGGCCCTAGAGGGGCCAGGGGACGCTGGAGAAGAATAGACAGCGCCGAACTGACCCTTCAGAGAACTGAGGCACAGCCCCAGGTCCAGACCCGACTGGAGGAAGGACAGGATTGTGGGAAGAGAAAACCGGAGAGGTGGGATGCTCCGGGACTCACAGAACCCCAGATAGGACCTCCAAACCCGATAGTAGATCCTAGAGGATACGGGCTTACGAGCCCGGATCATGGTGCGGACTACGTCCGCGGAGAAACCCCGTCGCGTTAAGACGGCGGTCTCAATAGCCACGCCGTCAAACGTAGCGAGCCTAAATGCTCGTGGAAGATCGGTCCCTGAGAGAGAAGGTCTTCCCTGGAGGGCAGTGGCCACGGTGCGTCTGCCAACAGCAACATTAGGTCGGCGTACCAAGACCGGCGGGGCCAATCCGGGGCGATTAGAATCGCGGGGACGCCCTCTGCCGCGATCCTCCGAAGAACCCGTGGCAGGAGGGGAAAAGGAGGAAAGACGTACAGAAGGGAGAATTCGCGCCACGGAAGGACGAGCGCGTCGGCGCCGTATGCCTTCGGGTCCCGTGCCCTGGCCAGGTATAGGGGGACCTTGTGGTTGAATTTGGAGGCCATGAGGTCCACGTCGGGGCGACCCCAGCGAAGACAAAGGGCTTCGAACACCTCTGGGTGCAGGGACCATTCTCCCGGGTCGATGGTGGACCGGCTGAGGAAATCCGCCGCCCAGTTGTCCACCCCCGGGATGTAAATCGCAGATAAGGCCGGCACGTGCGTCTCCGCCCAGAGGAGAATGAGGGTCACCTCTTGCATCGCTGCAGCGCTGCGAGTGCCTCCCTGATGGTTTATGTATGCCACAGCCGTGGCATTGTCCGATTGGATCCGAACAGGGTGGCCCCTCAGCAGATGGGTCCAGTGTCTGAGGGACAGAAGAATCGCCCTCAGTTCCAGAATATTGATTGGAAGTCTGGACTCCGATAGAGACCAAACGCCCTGGACGGACCGGGGAGGGAAACCCCCCCCCCCACCCCCGTAAGCTGGCATCTGTGGTAATCACCAGCCAGTTCAGTGGAAGGAAGGACTTCCCCCTTAGAGGGATATGCAACCACCAGCCGAGGGAAGCCCGAGCCAGGGGAGGCAGAAGAAAGGTCCTGTCCAGACTCCTCGGTGATTTGTCCCAGGCCGACAGAATTGCCCTCTGAAAGGTGCGGGATCGGAATTGTGCGAACGGCACCGCTTCGAAACAGGCAACCATCTTTCCCAACAACCGCATGCTGGATCTGAGGGAAGGGCGGTGATGACGAAGGAGACTGCGAACCGACCCGCGAAGGGCCAGACGCTTGTCCGACGGAAGGCGGACCTCCGCCAACTCTGTATCCAGGAGCATCCCCAGGAAGATCAGCCGTCTGGAGGGGGTAAGGGAAGATTTGGGGTGGTTGATAATCCAACCGAACCGCGTCAGGGTCTCCAGAGTGAGTTCCACACTGCGGGATGTCTGAGAGAAGGAGGGTGCCTTGACCAGGATGTCGTCCAAGTATGGGAGAAGAAAGACACTTCTTGAACGTAGAAGGGCCAAGACAGGGGCCAGGACCTTGGTGAACACTCGAGGAGCCGTCGCCAGACCAAAGGGAAGGGCGACGAATTGGAAGTGATCGTCCCCCACCGCGAAGCGCAGGAAGCGGTGATGACACGGAGCAACCGGAACGTGGAGGTATGCATCCTGAATGTCGATTGAGGCCATGAAATCCCCTCTTTCCAGGGAGGCCACTGCGGACCTGAGAGACTCCATCCGGAATCTCTGCAGTCGGAGAAAACGGTTCAGGCGTTTTAGGTCCAAGATCGGACGCACTGAGCCTTCCTTCTTGGGAACCACAAAGAGGTTCGAGTAGAACCCCCTGAACCTTTCCGTCGGAGGCACGGGGGCGACGACACCCTTGTCCATTAGAGAGTGAATGGCCGCGAAGAAGGCGGCCACTCGTACGGGATCTCGCGGAGGACGGGATCGGAAGAAACGGTCTGGCGGAATGGACGCAAATTCGATTTTGTATCCGCAAGATACAATCTCGAGCGCCCATGCGTCTGAGATGTGGGCCCGCCATACGTTCCTGAATAGGAGAAGGCGGCCCCCCACCCGGGTGGGTGGGGGCGCACCTTCAGGCAGAGGGCTGCTGGCCTGTGGGAGCCCGTGCAGGCTGGGACTTGCGCCAGGTAGGTTGCGTCCGAAAAAAACGGCTTCTTGCGTCTATCCTGGGCTGGGCCAGAGGAAGAAGAACTGGCCGCGGGTCTAGACCCGGTGGGCTTGCGAAAGGACCGAAAACGGGACGAACCAGCGCGACCACGGGGGGCGCCCATTGGCCTGGACTGGGGGAGGTGAGTACTCTTCCCACCCGTGGCCTCTGATATAAGTTCGTCCAGACGGGTTCCGAACAGGCGGGAACCCGTGAATGGTAGGCCGGCCAAAGAGCGTTTGGAAGCGGCGTCCGCCGCCCAAACCTTCAGCCAGAGTTCCCTCCTGACAGAAACTGCCAGGGCAGAGGAACGGGCAATGAGGGCACCCGCATCAAGGGAGGCCTCACAGACGAATTTTCCGGCCTGAACAATTAGTTGGGCTAAGGAACGGAGGTCCTGAACAGGGACGTCCGACCCTAACTCCCGTTCCAGTTGCAAACCCCATTCAGAGACCGCTTTGCCAACCCAGGCGGAGGCAAAGACCGGTCTAAGGGCCGAACCAGAGGCAGTAAATATGGCCTTGGAGAGGGATTCCGTACGACGGTCCTCAACAGACTGGAGGGAAGATCCGTCCTGTACAGGAATAGTAGTGCTTTTGGACAGGCGAGCCACGGGAGGATCAACCTTAGGTGGGGATGTCCACGTGGTCACAGAATCCGCTGGAAAGGGATAACAAATGTCCAGCTTTTTGGGTGTAATAAAGCGGACGTTAGGCCGAGTCCAAGCCTTGGATACCACAGAAGAAAAATCAGCGTGTATGGGAAAAACCTTGGAGGCCTGTTTGGGGCGGAGAAAGGACACGCCGGCCTGTTCAGAGCTGGGGGGGTCATCGTGTAGCTGAAAGGTATCACGGATGCTAGTGACAAGATGCCCCACCGCGGACGCCAATTTGGACGGAAGCTCTGAGTCCATGTCCACGTCCGAATCTGCCAGTTCTCCCTCAGAAAGCGGATCCCTTTGAGAGGATAGACTTGACTGAGCTCGCACGCATGGCGGAGAGAGCGAAGCATCTGGAGAAGATGTGCGCTCAACCCTTGAACGTTTCTGAGTATGCCGGGCCCTGGAAGATTCGCTGGGAGGCAGGGAACCAGTGGGGGCGGCAGAAACGGTAGTCCCAGCGGGTGCGACAGGGATTGTGGCAGCCTGCGGGAGAGGCGGTCTATCCACGAGACGGCCCACTACGTGTGTAAGGCTTTCCACCGCCTGAGACAGAGACCTAGCCCAGTCAGGGGGTTCAGAGGCACCGGGGGGCGCAGCGGGAAGCGGGCCCTGCACCGGGGCCTGACATGCAAGGCAATGCGGCTCAGATTGCCCACGCGGAAAAAGTTCCTTACAGGCGGTACAGGCATGGTACCAGGGTTTGGGGGCACCTGTGGGATCTGACATGCTGAAGTGTGGTTGTACTCTAATATAGAGACCACAAAGGGTTATAGCAGCTATGACCAGGAGGGTTAGGAGAGGGTTAACTGTCCTACCAGTGCCTCAGAAGAACGTCAGGAGATGGCCCAGATCAGCAGCAGCAGAGAAGCAGTGAACAGCAGTGAGCAGCAGAGAGCAGCAGAGAGCGCCCACAGAAGCCGAGCGATGTACACAGGAGGTTAGAGTCCCCCACCGTGTCCCAGCTTCCTGTCAGGAGTGAGGAAGCGCGGGAAACCTCAGCAGAAAGCACGGGGAACAAGCTCCGCCCCCTCCAGCGCTTGAAATGTCTCCTGTGAAGGAGAACGTAGCTCCGCCCCCAAAATGACGCGCGCGTAAGCCCCGCCCCCTGCCGGGACCGCTAAGCCCCGCCCCCCGTTCTCGGCGGGAAGGGGGAGAGAGAGAAGAGAAAAATGGAGTCAGCCCCGAATGAGGGGGAGGGGGGGGAGAAAGATAGCAGCGTGGGGGGGAACGGCGTGGGGGTGCTGAGGATGCTGCTGTGCTGCATTGTCCTGCAGATGAGCGCTCAGAATGAGCGACCACGGGTGCCCCCCTTACCCAGAGGGGTAGATGCTGCAGATAGGGACGGGGTATGGGCTGGAATAGCCATCTCACCGAACGACGTCTTCACCCTCAGTCCCTTCCAGCAGGGTCGCCCCTTCAGCCACTGGCACCGCAGTGGCAGGAAGCTGGAAGAGGGGCTTGGCGTGCGGGCGACCCCCTAGCTGGCGGGATGTAGGGGAGCCATTGCTGCCCAGATCCTCCTATTGCTTCTGTGGGGGAGGCAGCAGTGCAGATAAGTTGGCACTGGCGCAGCTCAACCCCGGGAGAGCAGAGAGGTCAAATGCGTCTCTGGTATCCCTAGGAAAAAATAAAATAACAAAATTAGAAGAAAAAGTAAAAATAACAAGGAGAAAACAGCCCTGCAGTAGCAGGGAGTGTCTTGCCTCCTTGGACACTAAGCTAAAACTGGTAGCCTCTATCTCCAGGCTGAGGGTATAGCTGATGGAGGAGGGGCTTAACAGTTTTACTTAGTGTCACGCCTCCTAGGGAGCTGAGCTATACCCAAGGTCTGTGTCCCCCAAGGAAAATGGGCGAGAAAGCTAATTTACAGAACTCAAACAGGTTTAGTCCTGGTAGTTCCACATGTGGCAATTCTAATAAAAGGCAAATCAAATGTTTAAAATTGGCTTCTTACCAAACATTTTAGTAACGCATTCATTAACTGCTAGATTCCCCACTAATCTCAAGACGAAGGATTCCGGGTTGCTTCCATATCTCCCACTCACTTTAGCGGAAAGTGACTGTAAAGCACAGCCACATCTGCACCAGAAATGGGAACTGGGCACTCTAGTTGAGATGGCATGCAACTCTATGGTGGGGAAAATTTTCCACCGCACTTTACAGACATCATCATCACTTGTTGTCCCCAATACAGCTCACCAATCCAAGTTCCGTATCAGTATGTGTTTGGAGTGTGGGAGAAAACCAGAGTACCTGGAGGAAACCCACAAACATGGGGGGAACATACAAACTTCATGCAGATGTGGTCCTTGGTCCGATTCGAACACCCCACAAAAAAAGAAAAATTATAATATATACACATACATACACACACACACACACACACACACACACACACACACACACACAGTACAGACCAAAAGTTTGGACACACCTTCTCATTCAAAGAGTTTTCTTTATTTTCATGACTATAAAAATTGTAGATTCACACTGAAGGCATCAAAACTATGAATTAGCACACGTGGAATTATATACATAACAAAAAAGTGTGAAACATTTATGTCATATTCTAGGTTCTTCAAAGTAGCCACCTTTTGCTTTGATTACTGCTTTGCACACTTTTGGCATTCTCTTGATGAGCTTCAAGAGGTAGTCACCTGAAATGGTTTTCACTTCACAGGTGTGCCCGGTCAGGTTTAATAAGTGGGATTTCTTGCCTAATAAATGGGGTTGGGACCATCAGTTGCGTTGTGGAGAAGTCAGGTGGATACACAGCTGATGGTCCTACTAAATAGACTGTTAGACTTTGTATTATGGCAAGAAAAAGGCAGCTAAGTAAAGAAAAACGAGTGGCCATCATTACTTTAAGAAATGAAGGTCAGTCAGTCCAAAAAATTGGGAAAACTTTGAAAGTGTCCCCAAGTGCAGTCACAAAAACCATCAAGCGCTACAAACAAACCGTCTCACATGCAGACCGCCCCAGGAAAGGAAGACCAAGAGTCACCTCTGCTGCGGAGGATAAGTTCATCCGAGTCACCAGCCTCAGAAATCGCAGGTTAACAGCAGCTCAGATTAGAGACCAGGTCAATGCCACACAGAGTTCTAGCAGCAGACACATCTCTAGAACAACTGTTAAGAGGAGACTTTGTGAATCAGGTCTTCATGGTAGAATATCTGCTAGGAAACCACTGCTAAGGACAGGCAACAAGCAGAAGAGACTTGTTTGGGCTAAAGAACACAAGGAATGGACATTAGACCAGTGGAAATCTGTGCTTTGGTCTAATGAGTCCAAATTTGAGATCTTTGGTTCCAACCACTGTGTCTTTGTGCGACGCAGAAAAGGTGAACGGATGGACTCTACATGCCTGGTTCCCACCGTGAAGCATAGAGGAGGAGGTGTGATGGTGTGGGGGTGCTTTGCTGGTGACACTGTTGGGGATTTATTCAAAATTTAAGGCATACTGAACCAGCATGACTACCACAGCATCTTGCAGCAGCATGCTATTCCATCCGGTTTGCGTTTAGTTGGGCCATAATTTATTTTTCAACAGGACAATGACCCCAAACACACCTCCAGGCTGTGTAAGGGCTATTTGACCATGAAGGAGAGTGATGGGGTGCTGCGCCAGATGACCTGGCCTCCACAGTCACCGGACCTGAACCCAATCGTAATGGTTTGGGGTGAGCTGGACCGCAGAGTGAAGGCAAAAGGGCCAGCAAGTGCTAAGCATCTCTGGGAACTCCTTCAAGACTGTTGGAAGACCATTTCAGGTGACTACCTCTTGAAGCTCATCAAGAGAATGCCAAGAGTGTGCAAAGCAGTAATCAAAGCAAAAGGTGGCTACTTTGAGGAACCTAGAATATGACATTTTCAGTTGTTTCACACTTTTTTGTTATGTATATAATTCCACATGTGTTAATTCATAGTTTTGATGCCTTCAGTGTGAATCTACAATTTTCATAGTCATGAAAATAAAGAAAACTCTTTGAATGTGTATATATATATATATATATATATATATATACATACATACATATATACACACACACACACACACACACACACACATACACTATTTTTCACCCCATAAGACGCACCTTTTTTGAGGCGGAAAATAAGAAAAAAAATTTGAACCAAAAAGGTGTGCTTTTGGTGGGTTTTGAACTAATTGTGGTCTGTGGATGGCACACTACTACGGAGGGGACATCTTATGCTATGTGCCATCCACAGATCCCCCCCCATAACAGTGTCCCTGCAGTGTGAATGACCCACAAATCAGGGCCTGGGGGCTGGCATCTGGATTAGGAATGACAGCGGGGACAGTGCAGTACCTGTATTCTAATGCGCTGGTCCCGCTCACTGTTGTATAATCTTATCTAACCTGTAGGCATTGTTCAGATATAATAATCATGTGTAATCCATCTGTATTACTTACAACATTACGTTCCATAGCAGAGAGGAGGCATGCTGGGAGGGCGGGCGGCGCGTCACTCACTACGTCACGCGCCCATGCCGTCTGCTTCATTCATAAAGCGGGCGGCGCAGGCGCATGACGTAGTGAGTGACGCGCCGCCTGCCCTGCCTCCTCCCTGCTACGGAACTTAATGTTGTAAGTAATACAGATGGATAACACATGATTATTATATCTTAACAATGCAGGTTAGATAAGATTATACAACAGTGAGCGGGGCCGATGCAAAAGAATCCAAATGCCGGCCCCCAGCCCCTCCTCCCTCTCAGTTGATGTGCGGCATCGCGGCGGCCGGGTATCATTGTAAATTGGAGCATTCGCCCCATAAGACGCACTGCTATTTTCCCCCCACTTTTGGGGGCGAAAAAGTGAGTTTGTAGGGAGAAAAATACGGTATATAAATATACAATTTTTTTTTTTTTCATTTTTTTTTTTTTTTTAAACATGCATGCCAAAAAGACATGTGAACTTACCTTACTACTGAGGAGGACTAAGTCTAGATCAGCTTTCTTTGCCCATTTCTGCCAGAAATTAGGATCATCAAGTGAAATATCTGTCCTGTTTTCAGAAGCCACAAAACTTGCCTTAAAAAGAAAAGAAAACCATTAGGTATTTTCCTAGAGAAAACAGAAGTTGTCAATTACAGCCAGCAAGAAAAGCTGAAATCCTGAAAAGTTAGGCTGGTGAGTTTCAAAGCTTAAAAATGAGGAGAGTCGTTTTTTTAAACTTGCAATTAATGAAAAACATCCTACAAATATAAAATTATATTTATTTTGCTAGGTGCCCCATCTTCTAGGTAGTTTTTGTATTTAGTGGCACAGCATTTAGCTTATTCCTTATAGGTTTGTTGTTGAGTCACAATTGTAAAATTTAAAGAGAACCTGTCACCTCCAAAAACCATTCCAAGCCGCCAGCAGTACCTGACAGTAGCCAGCAGAGTGTTTCCGACGATGATTTTCTTCCTGAAGGCCGATGCGGCTAAAGCTCAGAAAACGTTCTTTTATCCCTTGCAGGCGCGCTTCTCTAGTCATGCTTGAAGTCAAGGGGGCAGCGGACTCCTTGCTTCAAGTCAAGATAACCACGCCTCCTTCCTGGCCCCTTCGCTGTGACTGACAGCCGGCAGTTCGGCTATCTTTGCCGAACTCTCTGCATAAGCGCTGTTAGTCACAGCAAAGGGGCCAGGAAGGAGGCTGCTGCCCCCTTGATGTCACGCATGACTAGAGAAGCGCGCCGGCGGGGGATAAAAGAACGTTTTCTGAGATTTAGCCGCATCGGCCTTCAGGAAGGAAATTATCGTCGGAAACACTCTGCTGGCTACTGTCAGGTACTGCTGGCGGCTTGGAATGGTTTTTGGAGGCGACAGGTTCGCTTTAAGCCACATTAAATTAGCCCAAGGGCTCTGTAGCAACCATGATTTCCATTTCGGAACCAGCAGAATTGACCAATGTACCAAATATATCAGTCACCACGCCATTTGTGCACTAACTGGAAAAGGGCTGAACTGGCTAAAAATGTAAGGCCGATACTGCAGTCATTTACCCTAGCTTGTAAGCAGCAGTTTACAAGGCCACAAAATACAACGCTGATAAACTAATTGTGCAGAAGTGTGTGCTTCGCACCATACATCATTACTGTCCATTTAACGTCAATCTTTTAAATAAGTTACTCCATTTCAATCCAATAATTTCACAATTAACCCATTTTATATATAATTTTCCATCCAAACATCTCTTTATAGGAGATAACACTAATCAGCACAGATACTGAAGATCTGTAGAGATGCAAACCTTGGAAAAGGTTGAGCCCTTGCACTCTGTCTCTATAGTAATTGTGGTGGTTCGTCTTAAGAGAATCTGGTCAATGTCTTCCTCACAAAACTTAGAACCTTCATCATCTTCATCCATGATGGCCGCATAAGCTCCTTTTCTGAGTAGGTCTTCAATTTCTTTCTTTGTAAACTGTTGGATTGGCTGAAAGCATCAGATTAAAAGGTTAGCTTGTATAAACCCATCAATATAAGATATGCACTGCTTCTTTCAACAGATACTCACCCCACTAAGGTGGTTGTCTCGACCACTCATGGACTGGAGCACGGCTTTGTCCAGCCCTAACTTTAGGCTAGCTTTGTCAAACATCTCTCTCTCATAGGAGTTTCGGGTTATCAGCCGGTAAATTTTAACCGCTTTGCTCTGCCCAATTCGGTGACAGCGAGCTTGTGCCTTAAATATGAAAAAGCTTAAATCTTGTGAACAGCAAAATAACAAAACAATGACAATATAAACGGTCAGTACAAAGAGCACAAGAAACTATGTACATCTAATGTATGCCGGCTGCGTCCTCATGAGCTACTGAACTGCAGACTGAATATACTGCAGTCCATGTCACTCACTCACCACTGTCTTTCTCACCAAGCTTTGAGAGCCACTGGCAAGTCAAAGAAGGCAAACAAAACTAGTAAAACATCACAAGACAAAAAAGGTGGATTTATACAATGCAGAAAAAAAAAAAAAAAAAAAAAAAAATAAAAAATTGTACCTGGAGATCATTTTGAGGATTCCAGTCAGAGTCAAAGATAATGCAAGTATCTGCAGCTGTCAGGTTGATCCCAAGTCCACCAGCACGTGTGCACAGCAAGAACACAAAGCGGTCAGAGTCTGGCCGACTGAAACGATCAATTGCAGCCTGTCGCATGTTCCCACGAACTCTACCATCAATTCTTTCATAGAGGTACCTAAAGATATGGGAATTAAAAGCCATGTCTTGTTTAATACATTAAAACAATTAAACCACCATAAGATTTCTTAAAAAGCTATAAAACGGTGGGAACAGTTGTGAAAACAACTTGAAAAATTGATCCTACAGCTAATATATTATTGAAGGAAAGTGTATGGATATCAGGTAAATGTATTTGATCAACAGATGAGAAGACCTATGATGCTTACCTGCGCTGGATGAGATAATCTTCTAAAATATCCAAACATCGAACCATCTGGGAAAAGATCAGAACCTTGTGGCCTCCAGCTCGAAGCTTGGGTAGAAGCTTGTCTATTAACACCAGTTTGCCAGAGGAGCGCACCATAGCTTGTAAGTGGAAGTCTGAAGGGATCACAGGGGTTGCTTCCCTAAAGTCAGACAGTATCTTCTCTTCCGCTCCTTAGTGGACAAAAATAAAAGCGCAACAGTGACCAAAAAAATGAAAGAAAACCAGGCAAATATATAGTCAATATATGTTACACACATACCAGTAATGAGGTAGGGGTGATTGCAGCATTTCCGCAGTTCCATCATGGTGTTAAGCAAATTAGGTGTATTGGACTGACTGGCACCTTTAGTCAAGAATGAAAAATTCTTTTCCAGAATAGCCCTGTAATATTTCTTTTGAATATTGGTTAATTCAACTTCAATAATGGTTTCCTGCTTAGGAGCAAGATTCTTTTCTACGTCTTCTTTTAACCTTCTCAGCATCATCGGCTTCAAGATGGCTTGAAGCTTTTGCACCTAAAGATCAAAAGATATACATTAGGATTAACTGGCCCTATCAACAGTAGACAAATCCCATGTGGTACTGTTCTTTGTATAGCTTTGATGAGGCCATGGCTGATCCTGCATGAAGTCTGTAGACTTCTATCCTATTTAAATATAGGATTTCTAGCGAGCATCAACTCATTTATAGAAAAAGTGGGTTCAAAGAAAATTGCCACTTAGATGCTTTTGCTTCTGAGGTAGATATATCACATCCAAATGAAGCTATAGGAACCGATATGTACACAGTCTCTATACTAGGCATCCTCAAACTGTGGCCCTCCAGATGTTGTAAAACTACAACTCCCACAATGCCCTGCTGTAGGCTGTTCGGGCATGCTGGGAGTTGTAGTTTTGCAACAGCTGGAGGGCCACAGTTTGAGGATGCCTGCTCTATATGGTGCAGCAACAGAAGTCAAAGCTGTAAAAACCATTGGTACCATGAGCTTATCCTAAGATTTCAAGTCCTGCAGGTTGTCCAGTTAGTAGCTACCATACATGAACTCCTTACACACAGTTTGGAGATAGACTTACTCAGCAAAAAATGCAGCATGGGGAACGAGACACAGACACATCTTTTTTTTATTTTGGGTAATTTAGTCGGCTCATTGTCTAGAGTTCCCTTTGAAGGCTTTGGACACCTTTGTAATTTTCCTTATTGATTTAGATGTATTTTGGGCAAAAGACATTTGTTTAAAAGGTTTTCATTAACAATGTTGCACCGTTTGGCTTCTGCAGCCTCTATGTTTCATAGTACATTGCAGCTTTGTTTGCCGGATGTGTTATAGTGCCCGTATACTGTATGTGGGCACTGCTATAATTCACTGCCCTCAGGGATGTCATGTCATACACCTCTAAGACCAGTATGTGGTACAGCCATGCGATACACAGGAACGCCATCATTGCAGCCAGAAAACCATGCTTTATAAATATGGTTTACTACAAACAACTGACAAAAACCCCGATAAATATAAAGCCTTATATGTCCTTTCAAATATAAAGGGGTTTTCCAAATATTAAAATTGTTACTATTAGATTGGCAGGGGAACCCATTGATCATAACTACATACCTTTGGTGCATCCACCGCCAGTCTAAACATATGCCAGCTTCCTTTGCACTGCAATCTGCAACAGATTTACACCAGAAAACTGGCATATATCTGAGTAAATGACCCCCTTTATTTCTAGAATAATTGAGACAAGGGAGGAATTCGGTGCATCTGGTTTGTGCAAGCTTGTAAATACATAGGCATTCATTCCTAACAATCAGCTAGAATAGCCATGCTTCATGTACCTGCTCTTCTGTTTTCAGATCTCCAAAGTCTTTCAGAAACTCTGCCTCTGATGCAAACTGAGTTGGCTCCAAGAAATGTAACAGACTGAAAAGCTCCTCCACTGTGTTCTGCAATGGCGTTCCAGTTAATAAAACTTTGTGCTCCTGAAAAGAAAAAGATTTTTTTTTTTTTAATTAAACGAAATTGAGAATTTTGGAGCATGCAGTCCGTACATAGTGAAAACTGAATACTTAAAACTCAGTCGCTGTGGAGTTGCAATGATATAATTCTCTGTTCAAACTGACTAGCACTCCAATTCCCATATATCTTTTGAGACACCCACCCCAACTCCATGTTTTTATACTTACCAGGTCCATGTGCTTCAAGCTATCCAACAGTTTGCAGTTTCTGTTCTTTAGACGATGAGCTTCATCAATAATGACACAGCGCCATTCTATTTCTCGCAGCTCAGGGCAGTCAGAAAGCACCATTTCAAATGTTGTGATCAAGGCATCAAACTTATAAGCTCCAGGAATCAGGCGACCCTGTTGATTGAAACCAGTAAGTCCACAGTCAGACTAAATAAGGTTTCCAAATATACAGAGAAGAATAAAGATAAGTTTACATGGAGTAGGTATGTAGCAATATTACAAAGCCATAAAACCTCCATAAATTAATTGCCGTGAACCATATAAATTCAATTCTAACAAATTGATTCTTCTCATCAGCAGGACTTCTTCACCTGTGGCTCAGCTTTGGAGGAGCGACTGCGCAGGTGCTGCTGCCTGGAAGTGTAGTGGTACCTGCAGTTGCTGCTCCAAGGCAGAGCTTCTCATCTTTATATTAACTCCAGAACAAGCTGTGTCCTCACATTCCTGAGCTCCTAGCTCACGCATATGAAAATTGCTCTCAAGGATGTACCAGACTACCAAAGGTCCACAGTTCTTTTTCTGAGGTCTTATATGATTTCTTAATTGGAGAAGCGGTGCAGGCAGAAAATTGTCAGGGCTGGGCGTAATCTAGCAGCAGGTTGGCACTTCAACTGCTGGGACAACCCCCAACAATTGAAGTCCTACTATGGAGATTAATCAATTTGCACATCTCTAGTGAGATGATTTTAGCAAAAATGCTAAAAAGTAAGCAACCTGTTGTACGGCACCAGATATTTCTCAGATAGGACATAAAACTGGTGACTGACTCCCATTGGGTGTCCAAGGAGACTGGCCTATGGACAGCAAGTCCAGTTATGCAACTGGGGTGGAGAATGTTTTGTGCAGAGCAACTGTGATGTTAGAAAAATTCACCAATCATATCCAAGGGCTGGTCCTGTGCCGAGATTGATATTAACTAGTCTGTAGTTATGCTTAAAAGGGTTTTTCTCTGGACAGGTCATCAGTATCTGATCGGTAAGGGTCCGACACCCAGGATCAGCTGTGTTTTTATCACGCTTAGCCCCATTTAATTCTATGGGACTGAGAAGCGCCTCGGCCATGTGACCAACGAACGTGTAGTCAATGACCTAGGTCTGAGGCGCTACTGTGAGCGCCACTGCCTTCTCAAAAGAGCTGATCGGGGGGGTCTCGGGTGTCTGATCCTGACTGATCAGGATAGGTCTTCAGTATTAAAGTATCAGAAAACCCCTTTAACCCCTTCACTACCAAGCCAGTTTTCACCTTAAATCTCAGGCCGATTTTGTTACTTTATGTGGTAATAACTTTAGAAAGCTTTTACTTATCCAAGCCATTCTGAAATTGTTTTGGCACCGTTTTTTTTTTTTTTCCACAGCGTTCACCTGACGGGGTGGAACATGTAATATTTTAATAGAGCCGGTCAATACGGACGCGGCGTTACCTAATATGTCTACTTTTCTTTTTTTCCCTATTTTTAAATTAATTTTGGGAAAAGGACCCTTTCATTTTATTGTGTAAAACTATTTACTTTTTTTTGTTCCACTCTGGGACTTCAGCTTTTGGGGGTTTGATCCCCTGTACAATGCATTACAATACATCTGTATTGTAATGCATTGCTGTAAGTAATACACTTACAGCTTGCTTGCCTGTGAGATCCAGGGGGCTGGATCTCACAGGCTCACAGGAAGGCAACCACGATGCCTAAGGAAGTCATCGGGCTGCGTTCCCTGCCATTGGGTCCTTGTCACAGCAGCACGAGGACCCGATGGAAGCTCACTCCCCTCTACAGACATCACACATGCAGTGGTCAGCACTGACCGCAGCACATCTAGGGTTAATGCGCCGGCATCAGTGTTTTCACTGGTGCCAGCACATTCAGCAGGGGTCTGGCTATAAGTGACTGCCGGGCGCAGTTCCTGCACCCGCCCGATCAGCGTGCTGTAGTGCTACGCCACTGGTATTTTAAACACAGTAGCAAGCGCCGTACTGAACAGGTTAAGGAAAGAACTTTAAAATTGGTGGTATGCTGCTGTCAAATGCATGCACTCAATGTCATCCAATTACTGAGGGAACTGACCTTAGAGTCTTTGCAGTACATCTCATACTGCTGAATCATCTGTCGACTCGCCAAGCTGCCATGATATACAATGGTGTTCATTTGAGTCCAACTTGCAAACTCCCTCTCCCAGTTGGTAATGGTGGAAAGCGGAGCAATAACTAGAAAAGGCCCCTGGACTCCTACATTGTACAATTCCTGCAAAAATGTAATGGACTGGATCGTCTTTCCCAAGCCCATTTCATCAGCCAGGATACAATTTTGCCTGCAAAGAGAAACACGAATATGGTTAAAGATTTTCTTTGAAGGCCTATCTTAAGTACTACATGAACATGCAAGAAAGTATTTCAAATACTGATGTAATAATGAAAGCCATGAGCTGCACCTGTTGTACCAATTGAAGAGCAGCCAATTCACCCCCTCTAACTGGTATTCTCTCAGCTGGTTTCCATTCCTGTATTCCTGCAACAGATCTAATTTATTCCAAGACGTAGAGGCCGGCCTTGCCTTAATGGGAAGAAATGAAATCAGATTACTTCAAAGAAATCTACAGATTGAAAGATTTACTTTACCAACAGAGCTGCTACTCACCACACGCTTCAGACTGGGCAGACGAGATTCTATAAGTTTAAATTCCTCAACCTTCCCTTCATCTACATCTTCTTTAAGTTCCCAAGTGCTGTCTTCATAAGGCAATGAACACCACTTCACCAGATAATACACCACGGGCTGAAAGAGGGAGCAAGCAGGTCTAAGGGCTGTATCACACTGACCAATCAGACCAATAGTTGGTGCGTAAAGATCTGTGTGTGTAAACGGCCATCTGACCAATGATTGGTCGGAAAATGTGTCAGATAATCTGTTTGTGTAATACGACCCTAAGTCACTGTTTTTTTTTTTCATTCAGCTGTAAGGCTCTGTTCACATCTGCGTTGTGGTTTCTGTTATAAATGGAAAGCAAAATGCATGTGGCAGCAACTGCTGCTCCCCGCTGACTTCAGAAGGGGTCCGCTAGATTCTGCTGCAGTGTCTGCCATTTTGACAGAGAATATAGCACTGCTTTTCTTCCCTTTGTAATCTGCATCACCACCTTACAGTAAAACATCTTAGACGTGACCAACCAAAACTGCATGGAAAAGTAGTAGTGGCCTACAAAGAAAGCGACCAGTCTATATAATATATGGTGGAACTGAAAAATCTCAGGAAATGTGGATAAGGGCTCATGCACACAAACATATTTTCTTTCCGCGTCAGTTCCGTTTTTTTTTTTTTTTTGCGGACCGTATGCAGAACCATTCACTTCAACGGGTCCACAGAAAAAAAAAAACGGAAGTTACTCCGTGTGCATTCCGTTTCTGTATGTCCGTATTTCCGTTATGCAAAAAATATAACACGTCCTATTAATGTCCACATTATGGAGAAGGATAGTACTATTCTATGAAGGGCCAGCTGTTCCGTTCCGCAAAATATGGAATACACACAGATGTCATCAGTATTATTTTGCGGATGTGTTTTTTTTTTTTTTGCGGACTGCAAAATACATACGGTCGTGTCCATGAGCCCTAAGGTGGTAGTCTTGTCCAAGAGGTTCTATTGTACAGATTTTACAGAACACAACCTATAATGTGTGGCTTCAGAGATTCCAGCAATGCAGGTAAAGTCTTGTGCCGACAACTGAAATTTAGCTCTTATGTTATCTGGCATCTTTATTTTTAAAGGGATTGTCTTCAGCAAATGGTATTGCTCATGTAGAGAAAGTTACGAAGTCAATGTTCAGCTTTGTAAAGTACACAAGTGTGATGCTCTCAATGAGAAGCTCTAGTGGGACACACAGAAAGGGAGAGTACAAAGAGGAGACTCCCTTTAAGTAATTCTTCTCTCAAACAATGTAACATACCTCCCCATTGTCTTTATCAATACTATGTGATTCATCTAGAATTCGATCAACCTCAACATAGTCTGGATTAAAGGGCTCCTCATCCTCAGGCATGAAATGGCGCATCTGAGCCATCTTGGTCTTGAAACGTTTGAGCTTCTGGTGGATGCGTTTGTCTCTCTCCAGCTGCTGAATGGTGGCCCATTCACAGTGCAGATAAGAGCTAAAAGAAATATAGTTGGCATAAAAGTAGGAAGATGTGTGCAATTATAAAGTGCTGAATTCAGGCATACTCACTAATTCTTGTATTTGACAAAAAATTCTTCCGCATCAATATAACCTCCCGTAGGAAGCTGAGAAGACAGAAAAATATCAAAGCTACGTCAGAAGAGGGAGGAAAAAAAAAAAAAGTTAATCTAATAACGATGGACATTTCCTTACCTCTTTCTTCGCCACTCTCATAGACAGGATTTTGTCTACAATTGCAGCATCTTCTTCACTTGGGTTCTCCTGAAAAAAAGAATTATTTGAACGATAATGTTTGATATAATACAAATTATTTTTTACTAAACAATCAAAACTGCATATTATTAAATATTGGAGGAGAAAAAAAAAGGGGGGGGGGGGGGGGAAAGGAGGAGGAAAAGACCAGAGAAGTGCTTAGAGGCCGCTGTGACGTCTGGGGAAGTGAAGGAAACAAGTTTTACCAAACCTGGATGGATTCACACATGTATTGTAAACGAGTAAAGGAAAGATCCTCTTTTTTCATATCCACTTTTTTTAATCAAAAAACACTGTGGCCAGATGTCACTGTAAAGTGTTAAGTAAAGATCAAGAATTTTGGTTTCCGGATTTTTTTTTTTTATTTTTTTTTTAAGAATGTTCTAGGTATGACTTTTACAAGCTTTTAACAACCACTTAAAAAGCTAGAAAATTAATCTGTGGGAAGGAGCCCATTGCTTAAAAAAAAAAAAAAAAAAGAAGAAGGGTCAAAACTGCATGCGTGATTTATATACAGCTGCCTAGGGGAACTCTATTGTGACTACTGAGGGGAAGTTAACACCTCAAGAGACAGTCCAGGCATGCATATCCTAGTTTTTTTTTGTAAGTATACAGGTGAAACTCGAAAAATTTTAATATCGTGCAAAGTTCATTTATTTCAGTAAAGCAACTTAAAAGGTGAAACCAATATATATGAGAGACTCATCACATGCAAAGTGAGAAATTTCACGCCTTTATTTGTTATAATTTGGATGATTATGGATTATAGTTTAGGAAAACCCCAAAGTCACAATCTCAGGTCCCCTTCTGACATGTGTCACTTTATGTGGTAATAACTTTGGAACAGTTATCCAAGCCATTCTGAGATTTTCTCATAACACATTGAACATCATGAGAGTCATAAATTTGAGTCAATATATTTCACCTTTATTTATGAAAAAAAAAAAATCTCTGCTTTAAAACAGAAATTGATACCTCATAAAATATTTATTACTATTTA
Organism: Bufo gargarizans; assembly: GCF_014858855.1. Taxonomy (NCBI): domain Eukaryota; kingdom Metazoa; phylum Chordata; class Amphibia; order Anura; family Bufonidae; genus Bufo; species Bufo gargarizans. The sequence goes on along the minus strand of NC_058080.1, from coordinate 498,193,996 downwards.
TGTAATATTTATACATTCTGCGGTCTTACTAAACCTTCATACTGATGTAAAATTGAGAGCTTAGCCAACATATCCTACTGTGGAGATATGTCCTCCACAGTAGGATATGTTGGCTAATCTCTCAATTTTCAGCTACGTTCACATCACCGTTCAGCCTTTCCGGTCTCCTGCTCAGTTTAGGGGCAGGAGAACGGAAAGGACGGATAAGCACATAACTGACACCAAACTGAGCCTGAGGACCCCATAGACTATAATGGGGTCCGCTATGTTTCCGCTCAGATGATAATTTTTAAGCGGAGACAAAAGTTGTGCATGCAGGACTTTTGTCTCCGCTTAAAAATCATCTTCTGAGCGGAAACATAACGGACCCCATTATAGTCTATGGGGTCCTCAGGCTCAGTTTGGTGTCAGTTATGTGCTTATCTGTCCTTTCCGTTCTCCTGCCCCTAAACGGAGCAGGAGAACAGAAAGGCTGAACGGTGATGTGAACGAAGCCTTACATCAGTATGAGGGCTTAGTAAGACCGCAGAGTGCACCTGTCTTTGTAAAAGTTAATGTTATTTTGTTTGATTGTTTATCACATCCACACGTTTGCTATCCTGTGTAGGATGTCTATTGTGGTACTTGTGGTCTGCCGCGGGTATCCTCCATTGTATGCATTTTTGCTGGGGCTTGCTATTAGCAGCGGACCACAAGTACAGGATCTGCCCCCACGGTGTAGATGCGCCACTGCATATGAGGTTGAGCACTTTCTGCTTTTCATTACCACGCCAATTTGTAGTTTTTTATATTCCTTAACATTCCCCATATGTCTACTTTATGTTGGCATCATTTTGTAAATGTCATTTTATTTTTTTAGGACATTAGAAGGCTTAGAAGTTTACAAGCAATTGTTAAAATGTAAGAAAATTTCCAAAACCCACTTTTTAAGGACCAGTTCAGGTCTGAAGTCACTTTGTGGGGCTTACATAATAGAAACCCCCCATAAATGACCCCATTTTAGAAACTACACCCCTCAAGTCATTTAAAACTGATTTTACAAACTTTAACCCTTTAGGTGTTCCACAAGAATTAAAAGGATAATGGAGATGAAAATTCAAAATTTTACTTTTTTGATGGATTTTCCATTTTAACCAATTTTTTCCTGCAACACATCAAGGGTTAACTGCCAAACAAAATTCAATATCTATTACCCTGATTCTGCGGTTCACAGAAACACGCCATATGTGGTCGTAAACTGCTGTATGGGCACACTGCAGAGGGCAGAAGGTAAGGAATGCCATATGGTTTTTGGACGGCAGATTTTGCGGGACTGTTTTTTTTAGACACCATGTCCCATTTGAAGCCCCCCTGATGCACCCCTACAGTAGAAACTCCCAAAAAGTGACCCCATTTTGGAAACTAAGATGAGGTGACAGTTTTATTGGTACTATTTTGGGGTACATATGATTTTTGATCACTCTATATTCTGTTTTTTGAGGGGCTAGGTAATAAAAAATAAAAAAAAAACAGGTTAGATCATGTGCTATTTTATATAGAGCAGGTTGTTACGGACGCGATAATATCAAATAGGTCTGCTTTCTTTGTTTCAGTTTTACATAAAAGCATGAACTGGTCCCTAAAAAGTGGGTTTTTGAAAATTTCTGAAAAATTTCAAGATTTGCTTCTAAACTTCTAAGCCTTGTAACATCCCCAAAAAATAAAATACCATTCCCAAAATGATCCAAACATGAAGTAGATATATGGGGAATGTAAAGTAATAACTATTTTTGGAGGTATTACTATGTATTATAGAAGTAGAGAAAACGAGATTTTTGTATTACTTACCAGTAAAATCTCTTTCTCGCTCTTTCCTTGGGGGACACAGAAGACCTTGGGTATAGCTCATCTCCCTAGGAGGCGTGACACTAAGAAAAAACTGTTAAGCCCCTCCTCCACAGCTATACCCTCAGCCTGGAGAGAGAGGCTGCCAGTTGCGTGTCCAAGTAGTGAAAAAAGGCAAAGTCCAAAAGTGGAACCAACAAGCCAACTACCCAACGGGTAAAACAACTCGGAAACCGTGCAGAGAAAACCAAAGAATGGGTGGGTGCTGTGTCCCCCAAGGAAAGAGCGAGAAAGAGATTTTACTGGTAAGTAATACAAAAATCTCGTTTTCTCGCCCAGTTTCCTTGGGGGACACAGAAGACCTTGGGACGTTCAAAAGCAGTCCAAGAGGGGAGGGACCACAGCACCAAGGCGAAGCACCCGAAGGCAGCAAGGAAATGCCGCCTGCAAAAACCAGGCGGCCCAAGGCAGCAGCCGCCGCCGAAGCCAGAGTACGCACTCAGGAGAACCTGGTAAAGAGTGCAAGGAAGACCGTGGCCACCCTGCACAATGACATGGCTGAAGCCCAAGGCCTCCGGCCCCGGAGGCACCAACCGCTCTGGTGAAATGAACGGTGACACCAAAAAAACAGAACCCTGCCCTTGAGCAGTAACCACAGCAATAGCCATTTGGTTAAAGCGGAGGAAAGCACCCAGGAGCCGTTAACCTTGGCGCGGACCTCCTGGAAACAAGAGACGAGCGTCGACAAGAGTCGGAGACGTCCAAACAAAAAACCGCAGACACTTCAAGTAACAGAGTCCCAGTCGCAGGTCCAGGCCAGACTGGAGAAGACCGAATCATGGGAAGAGAAAGGCAGAATTGGGTGAATGACCAGCTTCCTAAAGAACCCCAGGGAAGACCCTAAGTCAGACAACAGAACCTGGACGAAGCACGGCCGGGAGCTAACACTAGTGTGCTCGCTGGACTCGTCTGGGCAGACGGGAGGAAACCCAATGCGAGTAAGCGCAAATCAGTGACACGGGCAAAAAGGTCGGGAAAACTGGTCCCGTCGGCCCCCGAGCAACGCCGTCCCGAATCCACGCGGAGTGGGGGAGCAGATGGACAAACGGAAGGAACCGAAAGGGACCCGGCCAGTATCCAACAGACTCCAGGACAAGTCAGGCTAAAGTCCTTGTCGTTGTAGCCACCACAAGAAGGTGGTGTTCTACAGTCCCGGTGTGGGGGCCTGAAGGGTAATCTTGACAGAAGAAAGTAGGCCCGCCAGGTTACCGAGAAGGTAAAGTCCAAGTAGGACCATCGCCCAGAAAGGTAAAAGTAATCTGCACCCAGCGGGAGGACAGAATGTGGCAAACCCGGTAATAGGCACACAGCTAGTACAGCCAGTGTGAACCATGGAGACAGTACGAGGTCATAAGGAACACCGGGACCATCCATATGAACAACCATGGTCTCCCCAGGGGGGAGGGCAGTGAAGGAACAGCCCCTGAAGCCTGGCCGGGGCAGAAGCCACATCGGAGTAAAACTGACCCCGGAGAAGCCAAAACAGAGCCGTCGAGAGAAAAATAGCCGAGAAGACGGATGACAGCCTCCAACCGCAAGGAGGAGCGGGCAACAGGGAAGCCACAGGACCGCTCAAAAGCAGAACTCCGCTACTCCGAGATGTCCGGCTCACCAATTCGCAGAAGGCGAATACCCTAACGAATCGAAAGTGGAGGTCCCTGAGACCTGGGTAATCGAGCAACCAAGAGAAGTTGGGCGACCTGCTCGAAAAGAGCGGCTAGAACCTGGTAGCAAAACAAACTGAAGCACGGAGGGTGCCAACAGGAAGGACTCAAACCAAAACGCATCCAAGAGGAGGAAAGGCAACAGGCGAGGGAACCGTAATCCCGCCAGAGCCAACGTAGACTGCGAGGGACGCTGGAGACAGCACTCTCGACCATGTGACCGCTTGCGCTGGGAAGCAATGCCACAGGTTAACTAATGGGTACACATCTAGGAACCACAAACACTCCCCAGGCGGAAGGGCCAACGAATATGGTGGATACCGTCACAACGGAAACACCAAATATACCCTCTGAACAGAGAATGGATACCACCCAGCTCGCTGCAGTAGAGAGCAATAGAGCCCGTCCAGGCCAGGTGAACAGAAAGATCTCTTCAGAGAAGAATGCCAGGCCGGCGGCAATCACCGTATCCCAAGAGAAAAACGTCAAGTCGCAGGAAGAATGGAGGCATACGTACAAGCAGCCCCATAAGCAGTGAGAAAGCCAACCCACCTACGGAAGGAGAAGGCATACACGGCCCAACAACGCACAGAGTGCCCAAGAGCGTCCGCCCACTGCGAAATAGTCAAACAGCAAGGAGGGCCAGCCACAGAGTCCCACAGAATCCACGGAAGTGCAAAGTGCAACCGGAAGGGGGGACATACACAAAGGACTAGTATGGCATGCGACGGAACGCAAGCAGTCCGCCCAGAAGAGAGGGCAATGTACTTGGCAAACATTGCGGGCAGCAAGCGTGCAAAGCCCGCCCCACAAGGGGGTGATGCCCAAGACCAGCACCTACTTCAGAGAAGTAAGACATACCATATTCCGCCCAGAAGAGGGCCATGCACATGGCCACACCGCATCCAGCAGGACGTCCACCTAGTGAAAAGTGGACATGCACAGGGTAATCCTAGCATTAAGTGAGTGTGCAATAATCCACCAAACACCGAATTTTGTGAGAGTACAACTACTCCGCCAATGAATGGGGACAAGTACAAGTCCAGCACAGCATATACAAGGACAGTTGTGAGTCCTGTGAGCGCACAAAAAGTCCACCCATGGAATGAGGGGTGGTCACGCACAAGGCCAGCACCGTATCCAATGGGAGTGCAAGCATTCCACCCATCTTAGAGGCCAGCAACGTATCTGGTGAGAGTGCAGTATGCTGCCCAGAAGGGGGAGCCATGCCCATGGCCAGTATTGCAACCAGGGAGAATGCGAGCACCCCGCCATGGATGGGGGTCAGGCACCTGGCCAGCAGCACACTGGCGAGAGAACAAATACAGTCAGTGAGAGTGTGTGTATGTTGCCTGAGGAAAGGAGACATGCCCATGGCCGGCAGCGAATCCAGTAAGAGTGCCGTACACCGCCCACGGAAGGGGGAACATGTATATGGCCGGCAGTGGATTTAGTGAGTTGCAAGCATCCCACCATGGAAGGGGGTCATGCACGCGGCCAGCAACTTACCAGCGAGAGAACGACCCCAGTCAGTGAGGGCGTATGCATGGCGCTTGAGGGACGAAGGCATGCCCAAGGCCGGCAGCGAATCCAATGAGAATGCAGCATACCGCCTATGGAAGGGGGTTATGCACATGGCCGGCTGCCCAGCACCATAACCAATGAAGTGCAGTATTCCGCCTAAGGAAGGGGGTCATGCACAAGACCGGCAGCGAATCCAGTGAGTGCAGCATTCCCCCCCTGGAAGGGGGTCATGCACAAGACCGGCAGCAATCCAGTGAGTGCAGCATTCCGCCTATGGAAGGGGGTCATGCACAAGACCGGCAGCGAATCCAGTGAGTGCAGCATTCCGCCTATGGAAGGGGGTCATGCACAAGACCGGCAGCGAATCCAGTGAGTGCAGCATTCCGCCTATGGAAGGGGGTCATGCACAAGACCGTCAGCGAATCCAGTGAGTGCAGCATTCCGCCTACGGAAGGGGGTCATGCACATGGCCGGTATCAAATCCAGTGAGTGCAGCGTTTCGCCTATGGAAAGGAATCACGCACATGGCCGGCAGTGAATCCAGTGAAAGTGCAGCGTTCCCCTATGGAAGGGGGTCGTGCACCAGACTAACACCGTATCTGGTGAGAGTGCAGATTCCACCTATGGAAGGAGGACATGCACAAGACCGGCAACGAATCCAATGAGTGCAGCATTCCGCCTATGGAAGGGGGTTGTGCACATGGCCTGCAGCGAATCCAATGAGTGCAGAGTTCTCGTGCACATGGCCAACACCGTATTCGGTGAGAGTGCAGTATTCCACCTAAGCGGGGGGTCATGCACCAGGCAAGCCTGCAACCCGAGAGAGTGCAGTATCCCGCCTAGGAAGGGGTTGTCTGCACATGGCAGGCACCATAGCTGGAGGGTGACGAACTCTGCCTACAGAAAAAAAGAGAGCGCATGCACTTGGCCAGCGCTGTATCCCGGAGAGGGCAAGAACCACTTAGAAGGGAAACATGCACCAGCCGGGGAGTGCGACACAATGCCGCTCATGGAAGGAGCACGCATACAGGCGGCGCTACCGAGATAAGGCTGCAGCGTCCTGCGCAGCGCACAAGATATCCATTAGTTAACCATTTTATGCATTTCTAAATAAAAAATAGCCTCACTGAGGCAGAAAGAAGTGCCACCATACAGGTGCCCAGCATAGAAGTAGAGGGGGGAGGGGCGCCAGCCATATAGGCCCATCGGGAGCCGCCGGTACCCGAAGGGTTAACAGCCAACCAACCTGGAAGGGAGGAGGAGGCGGCGCCGTGATCCCCTGGGGGCGGGGAACCTCCAGGCGGGAAGGATTCGCGCCCGGAGAAGTTCCCGCCCCCTCAACAGAGGCCGGAAGATTGCGGCCTAGCAGGCCGTGAAGCCGGGGCCTAAATTTTCTGCGGCACCCGGCTGACCGGGGCCGCACAGGAAACCGGAGCGGACTGCCCGGACAAACCGGCCGCGGAAGCCCACCCCGCGGACCGGAAGTCAGGGGCCCGGGTGGAGCGCCGGAATGCGGCCTAGTAGGCCCGAAGCCTGGGCCAAAATTTGCGGCGCCCGGCCGACCGGAAGTCGCCGACGGCCGGCCGGAATCGTTGGAGCATCGTGCTTAGCCAGATGCCGGCCGCGGGAGTCTACCCCGCAGGCCAGAACAGTCGGGGGCCGGGAAGGAGTGCCGGAGTGCGGCCCAGCTCGGAGGTGCGGCCCAGCAGGCCGGGAAGAAGCGCCGGAGGTGCGGCCGAGCAGGCCGGGAAGTAAAAAACCCAAGCAGCACTGCCGTCAGGAAAAAGCCCCCGGTCCAGAGCAGCGCATCGGTGAGGGGATGGGGGGACCCTGAGACTGGGTGCCCGTGAGGATGCGAGCACAGCGTTCCCAGGAGGGATGCTGATAAGTGAATGCCTATTCTCAGCATTCTGCTGCTAAAACGTCCCATGAGGGCCAGAAGGGAGGAGAGGGAGCAGGAGTAGAATGTCGCCCCGCAGCACCCCAGGGGCCAGCCTAGGTCCAGCAGTGACCGAAGGGTCCAGAGGCCCAGTATGGGGGGTCAGGCACGCAGGAGACCAGGGTGGGGGGTGGGGGACGTAGGGCTGGAGAAGCCACTCTCTCACCATAGTCGTCTTCACACTCGGTCCATTCCAGCAGGGTCGCCCCTTCAGCTACTGGCACCGTAGTGGCAGGACGCTGGAAGAGGGACTTGGCGTGCGGGCGACCCTTGCGCTGGCGGGATGTAGGGGAGCTGGGCTGCCCTGATCCACCTTGTCTTCTGTGGGGGAGGCAGCAGTGCGGATGACCGGCACTGGCGCAGCTCAACCCCGGGAGAAACAGAGAGGTCTAGTGCGTCTCTGTTGTCCCTGATGATCTGGAACAAAAAGAAAAGAAAAAAGTAAAAATCAAAATTTAAACAAGGAGAAAACAGCCCTGCAGTAGCAGGGAGTGTCTTGCCTCCTTGGACACTAAGCTAAAACTGGCAGCCTCTCTCTCCAGGCTGAGGGTATAGCTGTGGAGGAGGGGCTTAACAGTTTTTTCTTAGTGTCACGCCTCCTAGGGAGATGAGCTATACCCAAGGTCTTCTGTGTCCCCCAAGGAAACTGGGCGAGAAATTGAAACTTGGAAATTTGCAAGTTTTTTTTTTTACAAATTTTTGGTAAATTTGGTATTTTTTTATAATTAAAAATGATTTTTTATTTTATTTTTTTATTCAATTTACCAGTGTCATGAAGTACAATATGTGATGAAAAAAAAATAATCTCAGAATGGCCTGGATAAGTCAAAGCGTTTTAAAGTTATCAGCACTTAAAGTGACACTGGTCAGATTTGCAAAAAATGGCCAAGTCCGTAAGGTGAAATAATGCTGTGTCCCTAAGGGGTTAATTCTTGTGGAACACCTAAAAGGGTTAAAGTTTGTAAAAATCAGTTTTGAATAATTTGAGGGGTGTAGTTTCTCAAATGGGGTCATTTATGGGTGGTTTCCATTATGCAAGCCCCTCAAAATCACTTTATATCTGAATTGGTGCTTAAAAAAAGTGGTTTTGGACATTTTGTTGAAAATTGAAAAAATTGCTTCTAAACTTCTAACGTACTAAAAAATAAAATGACATTTACAAAATGATGACAACATAAAGTAGACATAGACAAAATAACTATTTTATGAGGCATTACTATCTGTCTTAAAAAGTAGAGAAATTCAAACTTAGAAAATTGTGAATTTTTCCAAATCTTTGGAAATTTTTTATTTTTATATAAAGGAAAAATATATCGACTCAAATTTACCACTGTCATGAAGTACAATGTGTCCAGAAAACAATCTCAGAATGGCCTGGATAAGAAAAAGTGTTCCAAAGTTATTACCACAAAAAGTGACATGTCATTTGCAAAAAACGGCCTGGGCAGGAACAGGAAGGTGAAAAAGGGTTAATTATCTCGGACAACCCCTTTAAGAAAATAATAATAAATAATAATAATAATAATAGCTTAAAAGGGGGTTTTCTGGTTTCATACAAAAAAGATTAAAAAAAATGTAAAAATTAAAACACCAGCATTGAACTTTACTGCAATACAGAAGTCAGATGCAGAATTTCTGAGTGCATTTTTGACCTGCACTCTGCGTTTAAATCCCTGCACACGACTCACGGGGAGCGTCTGAAGCATCAGGTCTCCGCCTCTCCTTCCCCTCCCAGCTTGAACATCACACATCCAAGCCTGCTTGAAGCCCTGCCCTAATACACAGCATCAAGTCTATGGGGTGGGGCCCAGAAGAATACGCAGACCACCACAATCAGAGGTAAGGTCATTGATGATGCCCAGTCAACAGGACATAGCCTTTACAAGCCTTACTACGGCTCAGATAGATAGGAGGTCATCAGGACAAGGAACCAACACAGTAGGAAGTGTCATGTGACTAAGGCTCCTTTCACATCACCGTTTCTCCTTTCCGTTCTCCAGCTCCATTGAGCAGGAGAACGGAAAGAATGGATTCTACAGATAACTGAGACCTAACGGAGCCTAAAGACCCCATAGACTATAATAGGGTCCGTTCGGTTTCTGCTCAGAATATGATTTTTGAGCGGAGACGAAAGTCCTGCAAACGGGGGATTACATATAAACAATCACTATTAGTAAGTGATAACCAGGGATGAGCGAATAGACATCGCATAAGACTTCGTTGTAATACTGTATGGAGCAGGAACTTTGTACAGTATTAGAATGTATTGGCTCCGATGAGGCAAAGTTATTGCTTTGCAAAGTCTCACGAGACTGGTACCTTGGTACTGAACCCTAGTTCGGTATCAAGGTTCTTTACAGTAATAATTCATTCACAAAGTTATTACACAAAGTCTCATCGGAGCTGCTTCGTACAGTTTTACAAAGCTTTATGTGAATAGACTTCAGATGAAGCATTCTAAGTCGATGTGCTCACCCCTAGTGATAACGTGTTATTTCCTGTCGATTGAAAACTGCAAACCAGAATACACCTTTAACCCCTTAAGGACATAGGGCGTACCGGTACGCCCTATTTCCCGAGTCCTTAAGGACCAAGGGCGTACCGGTACGTCCTAACTTAAAATCTTAATTCCGGCGCCGCTGGGGTTAATCGGAACGGGATTTCGGCTGAAATCATTCAGCCGGCATCCCGTAACAACGCAGGGGGGGGGTCATTTGACCCCCCCGTATCGGCGATCGCAGAAAACCGCAGGTCAATTCAGACCTGCGGTTTGCTGCGCTTTTTGCCGTTTCTGATCCCCGCGGTCAGAAACTTCAGAGTGCCCGAAATCAATATTGTTAACCCCCCCCTGCACCCCTGCACGATTTGATGGCGGCGGGTGGTGCAGGGGGGGTGTCGCATGCAGTGGGGGCGTTGCGGGAGGCGGGCGGTGCGGCAGGCGGGATCGCGATCCCCCGCCCGCCTCCCATTGCATAATCGTTGGTGTACAGTGGGTATACCAGGGTGCCAGCACATTGCTGGCACCCTGGTATAAACGGCTGACATCGTTGATGCGATGTCAGCCGTTTAACCCTTTCCATACAGCGGTCCGTACGGACCGCTGTATGGAAAAGGTTAACAGTAAGAGGGAGCTCCCTCCCTCTCCGATCGGGGGGCTGCTGTGCCTTTGCAGCCCCCCGATGGGAGAAGGAGAGAGCCCCCAGACAGCCCCCCCAGAACCCCGTCCTTACCCTTCCCCGTCTGCGAAGTTCTGACCATAACTGAGCAGACGGGGAAGGTTCCCATGGCAACAGGACGCCTGATCAGGCGTCCTGCTGTCCATGGTGCTGAACAGATCTGTGCTGAAAGCATAGACCTGTTCAGTGTAAGTAAAATACAGTGCAGAAACCTATATAGGTTCTGTTCTGTATTTTACAGACATCAGACCCACTGGATCTTCAAGAACCAAGTGGGTCTGGGTCAAAAAAATCAAATAAAAAGTGAAAAAAGTTAAGATAAAAAAAAAAAACATTTATCACTGAATAAAAATTAAAAAAATAAAATACACTACACATATTAGGTATCGCCGCGTCCGTAACGACCTGATCTATAAAATGGTCATGTTACTTTCCCCGCACAGTGAACGCCATAAAAATAAAAAAATAAAAACTATGAGAAAATTGAAATTTTGCCCACCTTACTTCCCAAAAAAGGTAATAAAAGTGATCAAAAAAGTCGCATGTACGCCAAAATAGTACCAATCAAACCGTCATCTCATCCCGCAAAAAATGAGACCCTACTCAAGATAATCGCCCAAAAACTGAAAAAACTATGGCTCTTAGACTATGGAAACACTAAAACATGATTTTTTTTGGTTTCAAAAATAAAATCATTGTGTAAAATGTACATAAATAAAAATAAAGTATACATATTAGGTATCGCCGCGTCCGTATCGACCGGCTCTATATAAATATCACATGACCTAACCCCTCAGGTGACCACCGTAAAAAAAAAAAAAAAAAAAACTGTGTAAAAAAAGCAATTTTTTGCCATCTTACGTCACAAAAAGTGTAATAGCAAGCGATCAAAAAGTCATATGCACCCCAAAATAGTGCCAATCAAACTGTCATCTCACCCCGCAAAAAATTAGACCCTACTCAAGATAATCACCCAAAAACTGAAAAAACTATGGCTCTTAGACTATGGAGACACTAAACAATTTTTTGGTTTTCAAAATGAAGTTATTGTATAAAACTTACATAAATAAAAAAAATTGTATACATATTAGGTATCGCCGCGTCCGTGACAACCTGCTCTATAAAATTACCACGTGATCTAACCTGTCAGATGAATGTTGTAAATAACAAAAAAAAAAAAACATGCCAAAAAAGCTATTTCTTGTTACCTTGCCGCACAAAAAGTGTAATATAGAGCAACCAAAAATCATATGTACCCTAAACTAGTACCAACAATACTGCCACCCTATTCCGTACTTTCTAAAATGGGGTCACTTTTTTTGGAGTTTCTACTCTAGGGGTGCATCAGGGGGGCTTCAAATGGGACATGGTGTCAAAAAACCAGTCCAGCAAAATCTGCCTTCCAAAAACCGTATGGCATTCCTTTTCTTCTGCACCCTGCCGTGTGCCCGTACAGTAGTTTAGGACCACATATGGGGTGTTTCTGTAAACTACAGAATCAGGGCCATAAATAATGAGTTTTGTTTGGCTGTTAACCCTTGCTTTGTTACTGTAAAAAAAATATTAAAATGGAAAATCTGCCAAAAAAGTGAAATTTTGAAATTATATCTCTATTTTCCATTGAATCTTGTGCAACACCTAAAGGGTTAACAAAGTTTGTAAAATCAGTTTTGAATACCTTGAGGGGTGTAGTTTCTTAGATGGGGTCACTTTTATGGAGTTTCTACTCTAGGGGTGCATCAGGGGGGCTTCAAATGGGACATGGTGTCAAAAAAACTGTCCAGCACAATCTGGCTTCCAAAAACCATACGGCGCACCTTTCACTCTACGCCCCGCTGTGTGGCCGTACAGTAGTTTATGGCCACATATGGGGTGTTTCTGTAAACAGTAGAGTCAGGGCAATAAAGATACAGTCTTGTTTGGCTGTTAACCCTTGCTTTGTTAGTGGAAAAAATGGGTTAAAATGGAAAATTAGGCAAAAAAATGAAATTCTCAAATCTCATCCCCATTTGCCAATAACTCTTGTGCAACACCTAAAGGGTTAACGGAGTTTGTAAAATCAGTTTTGAATACCTTGAGGGGTGTAGTTTATAGAATGGGGTCATTTTTGGGCGGTTTCTATTATGTAAGCCTCGCAAAGTGACTTCAGAGCTGTAGTGGTCCCTAAAAATTGGGTTTTTGTAAATTTCTGAAAAATTTCAAGATTTGCTTCTAAACTTCTAAGCCTTGTAACATCCCCAAAAAATAAAATATCATTCCCAAAATAATTCAAACATGAAGTAGACATATGGGGAATGTTAAGTCATCACAATTTTTTGGGGTATTACTATGTATTACAGAAGTAGAGAAACTGAAACTTTGAAATTTGCTAATTTTTCTAAATTTTTGGTAAATTAGGTATTTTATTATGCAAAAAAATTAATTTTTTTGACTTTTTTTTACTAGTATCATGAAGTACAATATGTGACGAAAAACGAGATTTTTGTATAACTTACCAGTAAAATCTCTTTCTCGCTCTTTCCTTGGGGGACACAGAAGACCTTGGGTATAGCTCATCTCCATAGGAGGCGTGACACTAAGTGAAAACTGTTAAGCCCCTCCTCCACAGCTATACCCTCAGCCTGGAGAGAGAGACTGCCAGTTGCGTGTCCAAGCAGTGAGAAAAGGCAAAGTCCAACAAGGAACCAACAAGCCAACGACCCAACGGGTAACAAAAACTCGGAAAACGTACAGAGAAAAAACAATGAATGGGAGGGTGCTGTGTCCCCCCAAGGAAAGAGCGAGAAAGAGATTTTACTGGTAAGTTATACAAAAATCTCGTTTTCTCGCCCAGTTTCCTTGGGGGACACAGAAGACCTTGGGACGTTCAAAAGCAGTCCAAAGGGGGGAGGGACCACAGCACCAAGGTGAAGCACCCGAAAGGCATCAATGAACCGCCGCCTGCAAACCCAGGCGGGGCAAGGCAGCAGCTGCCAAAGTCAGAGTATGCACCCTGTAGAACTCAGCAAGGCGTGCAAGGCAGACCTGTGGCCGCCGTGCCCAAATGCACGGCCGAAGCCCAATGCCTCCGGCCCAGGAGGCACCGACCGCTCTGGTGAAAGGAACGGTGACACCAAAGAAAGAATCCCGCCCTTGGTGCGGTAACCTCAGCAATAGCCAATCTGATCAAGCGGAGGAAAACCACCCTGGAGTCTATCAACCCTATGCACAGACCTCCCGGAAACCCAAGAGGCCGAACGTCTGCAAGAGTCGGAGATCTCCAAGTAAAAAACGGCAAGGCCCAAACAACGTCCAAATAGGTAAGGCGTTGAAACGAAAGGCAAACACCACCTTCAGAAGGAAGGAAGGAAGAAACAGGATGCAGAACAGCCCTGTCCTGGAAAAGACAGAAAGCTCGTAACAAAAAAAGGGGCCATTCCGGCACCCGTCAGAGACACGACTGATACAGAACACAACCGTACAGGACAGAAGGGGTAGAGAGAACTCCTGTAACGGCTCCAAGGACAAGATTGGAGCGCCGAGAGCTCAGTATATAGTCCCCAGGGCGGTACCGAAGGACAGTACAGAGGAACCAAGGAGCCACTCCGAGGAAGAAGGCCTTGGCAGGCCCAGAGGGCCGGGAACGCTGGAAGAGGAAGAACAGCGCCGACACTTGACACCTCAAGTAAAAGACAGAACCATGGGGAAAGAACTTCAGAGTGGGGAATGCACAGCTTCCCACAGAACCCCAGACAAAAAAACCCTAAGTCTTACGACAGATCCTGGACGAGACACAGCCAGGAGTGGACAGTAGCGAACCCGCTGGAGTCGCCTGGCAAGCAGGCGAAAACCCAATGTGAACAGGCGCAGACCAGTAACACGGGCAGAAGGGTCGACAAAACTAGCCCCGTCGGCCCTCGAACAACGTTGTCCCGTATCCACCCGAGTGGGGGAGCAGAAGGACAGATGGAAAGAACCCAAAGGATCCGCCAGACGCCAGGAGAAGGCAGGCTAAAGTCCATGCTGATGTAACCACGTTGTACAGCCCCGGTGTGGGAGATCAAAGGACAATCTGGACCGAAAAGGTAGTCCCCCCCAAGTTATCGAGAAGGTAAGTCTACATCAGGACCATCGTCTCAGAATGGGCCACGCAATCTGCACTCAGCGGGAGGACAGAACGCGGTAGACCCGGTAAATAGGCACACAGCTAATACAGCCAGCGTGAACAAGGGAGACAGTACGAGGCCAAAAGGAACACCGGAACCATCCACATGAACAACCATGCTCACCCCATGGGGGAGGACAGTGAAAATACAGCCTCCGAAGTCTGGTGGGAAGCCACATCGGAGTGAACTGTATAGAGCGGGAGCCAAACAAAGCCGGCGAGATAAGGCAGTCGAGACAGAGGCCGACATAACACCCTCCAACCGAAAGGAGGAGGAGTGGGCAACAGGGAAGCCATAGGACAGCTCAAAAGCAGAACCCGCTACACTGTGAGACGCCCGGTCCACCGCCTCGCAGAAGGTGAATACCTTGAAGAACCCAAGGCGGAAGTCCTCCGGACCTGGGTAATCCAGAACCCAAGAGAAGTTGGGTGACCGTCCCGAGAAGAGCAGCCCGAACCCGGTAGCAGATCAGACAGAAGCGTAGAGGCGCCAAGAGGAAGGACTCATACCACACTGCATCCGAAGAGGAGGAAATTGCAGCAGGCAAGGGAACCGCAGTCCTGCCAGAGCCAATGAAGAATTCGAGAGGCGCTGCAGACAACAGCACTCCCGACCATGTGACCACTAGCGCAGGGAAGCAATGCCGCAGAAGGACGCAGAGGGCATGCATCTAGGACCCACGAACACTCCCTGGAATGAAAGGCCAACTAAATGAATGAGCACCACCCAGCTCGGTGCAGCAGAGAGAAATAGAGCCTGTCCGGTCAGGAGGACAGAATGAAAACTCCCTAGGGACGAGTGCAAGGCTGGCGGCAAGCATCGTCTCCCAAGAAACAAAGGTATGCCGCAGGAAGCAGGTGAGGCATACGTACGAGCAGCCCCGTAAGCAGCGAGAAGGCCAACCCACCTAGAAAAAAGGGGGGGGCTCGTCCCAGAGCGCCACAGCATGTACGGAATTGCAAAGTGCAACCTGAAAGGGAGTTATGCACAAACCTAGTATAGCATGCGATGGAACGCAATCAGTCCACCCCGAAAGGGGGGAAATTGTACCTGGCCAACTGCAGTCGGCAAGAGTGCAAAGACTCGTCCCAAAAGGGAGTGATGCCTAAGGCCGTACCTACTTCAGAGAAGCAGGACATACCCTATAAACCAGCAGGAACGCAGGAGGTCCACCTAGTGAAAGGGGAACATGCACAGGGGTATCCTAGCATTAAATGAGTGTGCAATAATACACCCAACACTGAACTCAGCGAGAGTGCAACTACTCTGCCAATGAAGGGGGACATGTACAAGTCCAGCACAGCCATATAAGGACAGCCGTGAATCCCATGAGCGTGCCAAATTCTGCCCTTGAAGTGAGAGGTGGTCACGCACAAGGCCAGCACCGTATCCAATGGAAGTGCAAGCGTTCCACCCATGTTAGAGGGCCATTCTCATGGCCAGCAATGTATCCGGTGAGAGTGTAGCACACCGCCCAGAAAAAAAGGGGGTAAAGTACATGGCCAGCATCTCATCCAGGGAGAGTGCGAGCACATACACATGGCCAGCAACGTACTGGCGAGAGACAAACACAGTCACTAAGAATGCGTGCATGTCGCCTGAGGAAGGAAGGCATGCCCCTGGCTGGCAGCGAATCCAGCAAGAGTGCGTACACCGCCTACGGAAGAGGGGTCATGCATATGGCCGACAGCGGATCCAGCGAGAGTGCAAGCACCCTGCCATGTATGGGGTACATGCACGTGGCCAGCAACGTACCTGCGAGGAAACAACCAAAGACAGAGGGATGTATGTATGCTGCCTGAGGGAAGGAGGCATACCCAAGGCCGGCAGGGAATCCAATGAGAGTGCAGCATACCGCCTAAGAAATGGCCGGCAGCGAAACCAGTGAGAGTGCAGCATAATAACATAGTACATAAGTACATCATAGCACATCAGCGAGAGTGCAGCATTCCGCCTATGGAAGGGGGTCGTGCACATAGCCAGTACCGTATCCGGTGAGAGTGCAGTATTCCGCCTAAAAAAGGGGGTCATGCACATGATCGGCAACAGATCCAGTGAGAGTGCTGCGTTCCGCCCAGGAAGGGGGTTACGCACATGGCCGGCAGCGAATCCAGTGAGTGCTGCGTTCCGCCCACGGAAGGGGGTCACGCACATGGCCGGCAGCAAATCCAGAGAGTGCAGCGTTCCGCTTATGGAAGGGGGTCGTGCACAAGGCCAGCACCGTATCCGGTGAAGGTGCAGTATTCCGCCTAAGAAGGGGGTCATGCACATGGCCAGCCAGGGAGAGTGCAGTAGCCCGCCTAGGAGGGGGGGGGGGGGGGGGATGCACATGGCAGGCACCATAACTGGAGAGATGATGAATGCTGCCTACAGAAGGGCCGAATGCACTTGGCCAGCGCCGTATCCTGGAAGAGGCAAGAAAACCGCCTAAAAGGGGAAATGCCCTAGCAGCGACGCAGGCTGGGAGCGCAACACCATGCCGCCTGTGGAAAGAGGTCATGCAGACATGCAGCATTACTGATGAGGCTGCAGCGTCCTGCGCAGCCCAATAGAAATCATGATCTATTATTATTTATTTTATTATTATAATTATTTTTTTTTTTTTTTATTATTTAAACTCAGCCTCTGAGGCTAAAGGGGAGCCACCATATAGGGGCCCTGAGAGACAGGAGAAAAAAGGGGGCCAACTATACAGACCCATTTTTGGGAGCCGGCCTGCACCCAAAGGGTTAACAGGGATCCGGCCTGGAGGGCGGCGTGCGATCCCCTGGGGGCGGAGGAACCTCCAGGCGGGAAAAATTCGCGCCTGGAGAAGTTCCCGCCCCCTCCACCAGAGACCGGAATATTGCGGCCTAGTAGGCCGCGAAGCCGGTGGCTAAATTGCGGCGCCCGGCCCGTCATACCGCCGGGACCTGAGGCGGAACGGCGCTTCAAACCGGCCGCGGGAGCCCACCCCGCGGGCCGGTCGGGATTGCGGCCCAGCAGGCCGTGAAGCCTGGGACCAAATTAGCGGAGCCCCGCCGACCGGCACCTGCTGGGGCATAGTCAAGCCCAATGCCGGCCGCGGGAGCCCACCCGGCCGGCCGGAAGAGACAGGGGTCGGAATGCGGTTTTGCCGGCCGCGGGAGCCCACCCCGCCGCCAGAAGAGACAGGAGGGCCGGAATGGCGGCTCGCTGGCCGCGGGAGCCCACCCCGCCGGCCGGAAGAGTAAGGGGGCCTGGAATGGCGGCCCGCCGCGGGAGCCGCGGAGCCTAAAATCTTTTGCGGCGCCCGGCCGCACCGGAATATTAGTGCTGACCGGACCGGTGCCCGTGATGGGTCAGGGGCAGCAAGGCGCGGGCCCTCTGGCCCTGAAAGCAGTGGCCGGTAAGAGGGAGGGGGACCCTGGAGTCTGTGAGGGTGGGAAGCCTGCATAACCCCACCGTCAGGGGCAGCTAGGTGCGAACCTCTGCAGCTCCCCAGGCATGCTTCTTGCAGGGAGAAGGGTGCCAATGTCCTATGGAGGGGAGGAGAGGGAGCAGAATGTCGCCCTGTGGCAGCCAGGGGCCAGCCTAGGGCTAGCAGGGACAAAAGGGTCCAGAGGCCCTGTCAGTATGGGGGTCAGGCACGCAGGAGACCGGGGGGGGGGGGGGGGGGGGGGGGGGGGAGACGACGGACGTAGGGCTGGAGAAGCCAATCTCTCACCATAGCCGTCTTCACCCTCGGTCCGTTCCAGCAGGGTCGCCCCTTCAGCTACTGGCACCGTAGTGGCAGGACGCTGGAAGAGGGACTTGGCGTGCGGGCGACCCTTGTGCTGGCGGGATGTAGGGGAGCTGGGCTGCCCTGATCCACCTTGCCTTCTGTGGGGGAGGCAGCAGTGCGGAAGACCGGCACTGGCGCAGCTCGACCCCGGGAGAAACAGAGAGGTCTAGTGCGTCTCTGTTGTCCCTGATGTTCTGGAACAAAAAGAAAAGAAAAAAGTAAAAATCAAAAATTAAAACAAGGAGAAAACAGCCCTGCAGAGCAGGGAGTGTCTTGCCTCCTTGGACACTAAGCTAAAAACTGGCAGTCTCTCTCTCCAGGCTGAGGGTATAGCTGTGGAGGAGGGGCTTAACAGTTTTCACTTAGTGTCACGCCTCCTATGGAGATGAGCTATACCCAAGGTCTTCTGTGTCCCCCAAGGAAACTGGGCGAGAAAAACAATCTCAGAATGGCCTGGATAAGTCAAAGCGTTTTAAAGTTATCACCACTTAAAGTGACACTGGTCAGATTTGCAAAAAATGGCCTGGTCCTTAAGGTGAAAATGAGCCCGGTCCTTAAGGGGTTAAACACTATACTAGACCAACCATTAGAGTATTTTCTAAGAAACGAGGAGCATAAAGGATTTAAAAAAAATTGGGGCAACAAGTAAGTTTGTGTATAGACCTTCCCTTACACAATGTATAGGATATGCTTCTTCATATTGGAGGGGCAACAATCGTTGTAAAGGAAGCTGTAATACTCACAACAAAGAACTGCATGGAAGGGACAGCTTCATTGTCAGGCATCAGGATGGGTTCAGGCAGAAGGACAGGCTCGTTTTTGACAGGACCAGTCACATCGACTTCCTCATCATCTTCGTCATCGGTAATTTTAATGTCCAAATCTTCAGTGTACTTTTTACGTTTCACTTGGCGATTTGATCGTCTCTTCTGAAGTGCAGGGAAAAAAAATGAATGCGACAACTATTTTAAGTACTGTACATTTATCCTGTAATTTAACAGTTAGCAATAAAATAGCATAAAAAGAAAGAGTAAATCTGATGCGAGGGAGTTTTCCGACAAGTGTATGACCTATCCACTATTTGGCCTCCTAAACTGCCAGTCATGAGGACATTTGGCCTATCTGAGCCTCCGCAGCCATTCATCTACCTGCCCTGCAGCGCAGGCCTTTGTACATGTTCAATGTTGTTTCTGTAACCAGAGTTAGAGTTCTGACCTGAAGAATTAGGGGGTCATTTATTAACCTGAAATACACCTATAACCGCAATGGTTAGCTGCGCCACTATCCGAGACTTTTCCCCGCTCATGCCAGGTCTAAAAGAAGTGGGTGGAGAAGGGGACAGGAATGTCTCATTCACCATTTTCTATGCCTAGACGTAGAAAATGGTCTAAAAGTAAGAAAACTAGGAAGCTGTCTTACATTTAGAAGCGGCGCTGGATGCGCCGAAGTTATGGGGAGGCAGGCGCTATTTCATAACTTCGGCGATCCACCGCCAGCGCTTTATTAAGACAGGCGTCTAAAGCGGCGGTCTTATTATATCACCCCCTTAGTTCTTATTCTGGAAGGAACGTTTCTGCGTTGTATACCGACATCTCTGCATAAAAAGCCATTTGGACACCATTTACAGACGGAGGCCCCAGCATTGGGAGCACAGTACCTGGACACTATCTTCATCCTCAGCTGGAGAAGCCTGAGATGGCACCACTTCAGCATCAGAGTTATCAGATGATGGGTTGCGCTTTCTTTTCTTACTTACAATAGGAGTGATGGTACTGGAAACAAAATGAAGACAGTTTGTAACCAAAGGACTTCACTTTTGCTCCTTAATAGACAAAGGGGCACAGTTTAGCTAGAACGGGTCGTCGTTTAGCGAGAAAGGGGCCGCTTATAAGCCAACCAACAGGTGTGAAGGTAGGCAAAAAAAAAGCCTCCAAAGATGCACCAAAATGTATAAGCCAGCGTGAGTCACTGTGGTAAACTATGGATAACTTTATGCTGACTGGGGTTGAAAACCTGCACCACTGTGTGAACCTAGCTTAAACTGGTTGTCACTAGGATATTCCACTAATGTCACATAAGTGTGGGTCCCAGAGGTGGGACCTGCACCTATCTCTGTAACGGAGCCCCCAAAGTAAACATGTGCGGACACCCTCCATTCATTTCTATAGGAGTTCCAAAAAATAGCTGAGCGCCGGCTGTGTTACAGGGCAGTCCTATAGAAGTGAATGGGAAGGAGGATGCACTTGCGCAGTATTTTCGCCATTCGATTCTATAGGACTTCTGAAAATAACTAACTAAGCAATCATACTCAGCTATTTTTGAAACTCCCATAGAAATGAATGAATGAATGAATGAATGAATGAATCGTATGCATGGTGCGCTCTCGTTCACTTTGGGGGCTTTGTTCTAGAGATTGGTGCGGGTCCCAGAGGTGATATGGCACCAATGTGTAAGGTGGCACAACACCTCTAAGATGTAGGGCCATGATGTGCTAAATTTTACAGCAAAATAGGCCTACTTCATGTTCTAAACTGTGAGGCACACACACTCGCTGCTGGGGAGGCAGTTTTGACTGAAATTATAAATGTAAAGGCTTTGGTTGTTTCGGGTATGGAATTTTCAATACCGAATCCATACTTTTGTCTGGTAACGACCTTGATACCGGGATTTGCCTTTTTTCGATACTAGGCTTCGCTATTGCGCAGTCTAGTATCAGAGAACATGGAGCACGCTGCTCTCAGCACGCTCCGTGTTCTCCTCAGCAGCACAGGGGAGAAGGAAGCAGTCTCTCCCTCCTGTGCTGCTGCCAATCAGGAGAGAGAGGGGTGGGCGCACTGCGCCACCAATGAAAGTAAATATTTAATACAATTCCATGGAGGCGGGTGCTGGTGGGGCGCTGCGGTCAGCAGCAGTTGACCCCTCAGGTGCTGCACCCGCCTCAGGTATTAAATGTAAATTATCATTGGTGGCGCAGTGCGCCCCCTCCCCTCCCCCATTATTATAATCATTGGTGGCGCAATGCCCCCCCCAGTATTAAAATCATTGGCTGCAGTGGCCACAGGGTCCCCTCCCCCCTCATTGGTGGTACAGTGGCAGCTTCTGATCGGAGCCCCAGCAGTGTAATCCTGGGGCTCTGATCGGTTACCATGGCAGCCAGTATGCTACTGAAGCCTTGGCTGCCATAGTCAGCTCCCTGCTGCTGTGTGTACTATGCACAGGGCAGCAGGGAGAGTGTGAAGTCCTATTCACCCTAATAGAGCTCTATCAGGCTGAATAGGACAAGGGATGAAAAGATCCAAGGTTCTAGCCTCAAAGGGGGGGGGGGGAATAGTTTTTAAATAAAAAGTAAAAGAAAATAAATAAATAAAAAAACACCAAAATATTAAGTACAAATCACCCCCTTTCCCAATTTTTGGCGTTTTATTTTTTTTCGCGTGGTATCGAATGATACCGCAATGGTATCGCAATACTTTATGGTATCAAAACAACCCTACTTTGCTCATATTGGTGTCACAAATTCTATTCCTCGTAGGCACAGAAAAACAGAATACAAGCCAAACAGGATATGTCACAAGACAACATCCACCATTTTACAGGATAAAATAGTGCAGAACACTGCTATTCTGTCTGGCATTTTTTATTTTATTTTACATAATCTGCAACTCCTAAGTGAGCCTCCAAGACAGACAGGTGTGAACAAAGCCTTAAGGTCTTTTCACATGAACAGATATTTCCCAATAGTCAGTGGAGGTTGCGGGCTACAGATCATTACACGGATTACTCATTCCCATAGAAAACCATTGTTTCTGGGCAGCACAAAATGGTCATTTTGGTGCGACTGAAAGAACCGCTCACCTAATGAAGGAGCGTGTTCTCATTCACCAGGTGATCATCAGCTCCTTTTATATAGGCCAATCAGGAACAAGAGTTTCTACAAACGCTCACCCCCGATAATTGGCCTGATTATCGATCAATGTAAACGGCCATTGGGTTTGGATGGCAGCAATTTCTAGCTTCGTCCCTTCTGCTTAGGTCATACTTTGTGCTGAGACCCAAGTCCCTACAGGCTTTACAAGTCCACACATGGCTTTGTCTAGGCTGCCTACTAAGGAGAAAAACACTTCAGGACATGAAATTAGATTAGGCTATATGGCCAGTCCTAAAATCCATGTGTGGACATGGTGGTAAAGATGTTAGCGCGTGGTTACTCACCTAGGCTTCGATTTGCTCTTAGACCGTGAGCTACTGCACGATTTAGACTTTCTGGACTTGTCGTTAGCACCATCTCCTGGTTCACCCTTTTTCTTCTTCCTCTTTTTCCGACTTCCATCATCATCATCAGCATGGACACTTGGAAGTTCATCCTCATTTAAGACACGGGGAATATTTTGCTGTCCTCGGGCACGAGCCCTGGCAATGGCCTCTGCCACAATACGGTTAGCTTTTTCCTGTTTCTTCTGATGATCCAGTTTACGCGATTCACCAGCTAGAGACAGAAAAATAAATAATTTCCGATTTTACCATTAAAAAAAAAACTAAATAAAGTGAACTACAACTACTGGTTTTCAGAATGACATTTCACACATTTCTCCCCCATGGGTCCCCAGGGTCCCCTATGCTACTGTGTATGCCTGAAGTTATCCCCTTTTCACAGGATAGGGGATAACTATTACATTGGCGAGGGTCTTACCGCTGGGACCCCCACTGATGACAAGAACGGGAACCTGCACCCCACACCTCAGATGAGGCATGCACATTGCCACTCCATTTACCACTATGGGAGCTCTGGAGACAGTACAGCTCTCTGGAACGACCATAGAAATGAATGGAGCAGCAGTGTGCATGCCAGTGGTAGGACCCCCACTGATCGAATCAATTATCCCCTATTCTGTCGGTAGGGATAACTTCTCACAACAGGAATACCCCTTTAAAAAGGAACCAGTCACCTCAACTATGC
Source organism: Bufo gargarizans (assembly GCF_014858855.1). NCBI lineage: Eukaryota > Metazoa > Chordata > Amphibia > Anura > Bufonidae > Bufo > Bufo gargarizans. The sequence goes on along the minus strand of NC_058080.1, from coordinate 498,170,965 downwards.
TAGTTTCACTAAGGGCAGCAAAGTATAGTGCAGGGATGCTTAACCTGCGGCCCTCCAGCTGTTGTAAAACTACAACTCCCACGATGCCCTTCTGTAGGATGATAGCTGTAGGCTGTCAGGGAACGATGGGAGTTGTAGTTTTGCAACAGCTGGAGGGCCGCAGGTGGAGCATGCCTGGTATAGTGACAGACCCGCTGTTTTCTGTGGCCTGTCGCTTCTCGTCTAGAATCCAGTATCGACAGGGCGAACCTCACATCGTGCGACAGCCCTGCAACAGACGAGTTTGATGAGACTAGTGGCTACACCCTCCACCATTACTCTCCTATGCATAAATCTACTTTCACACTGGCATTCTGGCTTTCCGTTTCTGAGATCCGTTCAGGGCTCTCACACGCGGTCCAAAGCGTATCAGTTTTGCCCTAATGCATTCTGAATGGAAAAGGATCCGCTCAGAATGCATCAGTTGGCCTCCGTTCCGCTTTGGAGGCGGACACCAAAATGCTGTTTCTGATGAAACTGAGCCAAACTGATCCATCCTGGCACACAATGTAAGTCAATGGGGACAGATCCGTTTTATCTGACACAATAGAAACTGATCCAGCCTCCATTGACTTTCAATGGTGTTCAAGACTGATCCGTCATGGCTATAGAAGACATAATACAACCGGATCCGTTCATGATGGATGCATGCGGTTGTATTATTGTAACGGAAGCGTTTTTTGCAGATCCACAAAAACAAACAAAAAACGCTACTGTGAAAGTAGCCTTAAATGAAAGAAAGCTGCCAATCGTGGGCAGGAGATGTGGCAGGGCAGAGCCACAAATCTTAGACACCTTCTTCACAGGTCTGGCACACACTGCGAGGTTCACCCTGTCAGTACTGTGAAAGCGGGTACGTCACTATACTATCCTCAGAAAGGGCATAATAGAGGTGGCAGGTTCTCTTTAGACACATTTTAAGTTCTTAGCAACTTAAAGGGGTATTCCGTTAAGTACAAGTCATGTGGATAGGGGATAGCTATCAGATCGGTGAGGGTCCTACCACTGGGAACCTCACCGGTCACGAGAATGGGGGCCCATACCCCCTGCTGCACCCCTAAAATGACCGAGGCGGCTAGTCACTCCATTCATTTCTACGGGAGTTCCAGAGATATGCGAGATCTGTACTTGGCCATCTCCAAGACTCCCATAGAAAGTAATTGAGCAACCGCGTGCATGTGTGGCCGGCCACTCGGGTCATTTCAGGAGCAGCAAGGGGCCAGCAAGGGGCCTGCAAGGGGTACGGGGGCCCATTTTGTGATCGGTGGGAGTCACAGCAGTAGGACCCCAACCGATCTAATAGTTATCCCCTATTGTGTGTATAGGGGATAACTTGTACCTACCGAAATACCCCTTTAACTAACTTTAGCTTTAAATGGATTTTTTAGCATTCTGATGGCCTATCCTAAGGCTAGGCTATCAGATTAGACAGGGTCCAACACCCTGCACACTCCAATCAGCTGTTTTTCTGTAACTCCAGTGCTGGATCTACACAGCTACGCCCATTGTGTAAAAAGGGCAGACCTGGTAGCAGCGGTACTGCTCTAAAGGGAATGAGAGCAGCAAATCCACTACAAAATTTATTTATTTTTGGGGGGGGTGGCAGCAATGTCAGCATTTTTTACCTAAATCTATTTCAATAGGTCAAAAGCATAAAACAAGGACAACGTACATCATGAGTGCAGCCGTGAAGCAGAAATCACAATGTGACCATTTTTTTGTTTTGAAAAACAATATAAAAAAAATGATACAACACATATTATATATGATGCTAGGAGCGATAGTCCTCAAGTTCGTATAGGTTTGCATCTGTGCAACTGCTCCAGAATACAACATGATGTAAACTGGAAGCAGTCAAGTATTGTACAGATACATACAAGAATGCCACATTGCTCGTCGGAGGGGTCTGGTAGTACGCAGCAGTGAAGGATACTATGGCCGCTGCCCAAATAAACAAGATTTTCCGCTCAGCAGCACTAAATCTATCAGTGGTTTGGTCATCTGAAATATTAAACAGTCCCCACGCAGGAGATAATTGGATTGTGACGCACTGAAACATTACACAAGTTCCTCCCACACCGTTAGAATACAAGGCCATTCCCAAAGATCTACATTAAGGGGTTTATGTGGGGACAGGGGCATGTAGTAGGAGGACATGTTAGATTGTATTAGCTGCATAATGCAAGCCCTATGGAGAAAACATCAACAATACAGTCCGATAAGAGTCATATAGCAATACAGAATTTAATTTCAGTATATCCTTAACGTCTAACTGGGTCAACTGGCTAGTCCATGGGCCCTTGGTGGATTTTGAAAGATTATTTTAAATTTTCTATAAAAACTACTTAGATGCCAAAGGAATGCACTGCATTATCATGATTTATAATGCTGTGTGCCTCTGCTTGACCTTATTTCTACAGAATCATAGTGACAGCATTACGTCAGTATAATCCTCTAGCAGTAAGGGCAAGCAGAGGCACACAGCATTATAAATTATGATCATGCGGTGCACTTCTGCAAGTCCAGAACAGAGGATCACACTCACACACAGAGCGCGATTCGTGCAATGGACTCGCTCGTGCACAACAGCCCTACATGTCTAAACCCATACAGGGACTGGAGGAAGGTCTGCGAGACGACTCCTCTCTGCGCAAGCTACCTGCTCGTCGTCCTCCAAACCCTCTCCTGCTGCTCCGCACAAGCTGAAGTCAGAGATGGAAGTACAGTATACACAGCTCTCATGTCAACCTGTTCTAAGTTGTATGTATGTATTCAAAAATGGGTAAAAAAAATTATAATTGTGGAGTGAAGACAAAAATTGGGGAAAAAAAATTAATAAATAACTCTGCCATTGCCTTTGTGTTTAAAGGGCATCTGTCAGCAGATTTGTACCAGTTACATGTCCACTTGGCATCTGTGTTGGTCTCATGTTCCCATGTGCCCGCATTGCTGAGAAAAATTATGTTTTATTATATGCAAATGAGCCTCTAGGAGCAACGTGGATGTTGTCATTTTTTAGAGAGCCGAGCCCATTGCTCCTAGAGAGTCATTTGCATATATTAAAACACCATTTTTCTCAGCAATGTGGGCACATGGGAACATGGGACCAACACAGATGTCTTCAGCTGCCAAGTGCACATGTCACAGGTCGAACAGTGTGATAGGCACAGATCTGCTGACAGATGGCCTTTAAAATGCTCACTGTGTGTAAAAACTGGCATCCATCTTACCTTTACAGCGGTACGAAATTTATAGGTTTTATATTTTGTTTTACTACTTTTACAATATTCTGACATCCATGACTTTTTTATATTTCTATCTAAAGAGTATGTAGGTTTGTTTTCTGCAGGGCAAGATGCAGTATTTATTGGTACCATTTTGGAGTTCATATGACCGACGACTTTCAGTTATAGCGTCCTCTGTACAGGTAAAAAACATTTATATGTTATTTGGCCAATTGTGGATGCAACGATACAAAATGATAAAAATATATTGTTTATTCTTATATGTAAAACTGGGAAAAGTTGTGACATTTTTTTCAATTTTGTATTTCTTTTCACTTGTTTGATCACTTCCAGCACAGACTACAACAGTTTACTATTGCAGAATATCGGAATTATAACGTCTATGTATTAAAAGGGTTCTCCACAAAGGATTTAAAATGGCCACCAACAGCCTGTCCTACAATATGAACAGAACTGGTTGCCACCATTTGCAGAGCTACCAAGGGAAGGATAAGCGGATGGGGCCTATCCACACTGCTCTACAATAGATGGTAACGATTGATCCTGACTACAATATGTCATTATGACTGAGCAGTCTGCCAGGATAACTCACCAATATGTAGTATATGAAAGTTACCAAACCTGACCACGGCATCTGAGCGCACTGAAAACCAGAAGCACACGCTTCCAGTTATGCTCCGGCACCCCCGTGTGGAGACCAGAGAAGCCGGAGTTGGGTGCAGCAGCCCCTGTGAATGACAGGAGGCTGCTGCAGTGTTTCTTATGGAGCCCTTGCCTGTAATAGGGCTCCATAGGAAAGTAGCAAGTGCATTAGAGAAGGATAATAGCAATCAAATGTTTGATTGTTATATTTCCCTATCGGAAATAATAAAAAAAAAAAAAAAAATGTAAAAGTTCAAATCGCCTCCTTTTCCTAAAATGAGAAGAAAAATACGTTTTTTAAATCCACATCATAGGTATCACCATGTGCGTAAATGCCCGTACTATCAAAATATAATAGTATCAATCCCATACGGAAAAAGCCCAAAAAAATGGGGGAAGTCAAAATGGCAGATTTTAAATTTTTTTTGGGCTGCTTCTCCTCCCAAAAAATAAATAAAAAGTAAATCAAAAAGCCATATATGTCTCAGAATGGCATCAATGAAAAAGTACACATCGCCCCGCAAAAAAAAATAAAAAAAATAAAAATAAAAAAAAAATCGTAAAAGTGTGGCAAAATTGCGTTATTTTAATTTTTTTGTTCTAATTCCACCACCTTTGGAATATAAGCCCTCATACGACTATGTGAACGGAAAAATAAACGTTATGGCTCTGGGAAGGCGGGGAGCGAAAAACGAAAAGTCAAAAAACCTCCGGGCTAGAAAGGATTAAGCGATGCCACAGATAGGACTTAATAGAAGAATTGCTGAGGCAGATCTTGGAGCCTTCACAAGGTCCCAGGCTACCAAATTTGCAGTGGTGCCAATCGGGGTTTACGGGGGTCCCTAATTACTCCAACTAACTGCTCAGATGCTGCATCTGCTACTGACTGTGGTATCTAAGGGGGTTAGGTGTAAGTTCTCTATGACCAGGGACACTGCTTATTTATGGGTGCGCAACACAGCCGTGACCAGCAGGCTATGGCACAGGTCGAGCCGGTACCATCTTTAAACGTCTGACATTTGTTGGATGTCGTGAAGGGTGTATAAAACATTTATTTTTTTAAATACAGGAAATATGTATTTTGAATGGAGTCATATTTCAGGAATCTACAGTAAATAAGCAAAAACATTAGCCTTGTAGAACATACCTCCGACTTTCACTATAGATTGGCTAGCTGTGAGATTTGCCACTTCATTTGCGTTCAAAACCTTTACCACAGACAGACTTTGTGTAGCACCTTGTGAAGAACCAGCCTGGAAGGAAACACAAAGGTTGGTGGCAGACATCAGAAAACCTTTATTAAACAACAAGTTATTAGTATTACTACAAGACACTGCAGATTATCTCAGACTATACCTGCAGGACCCACTGAAAATACTTTGCATGCGGTAGCTTCCAATGCCAAAGGCAGCATTATTCAATGGAGGCTGCTGCTGGACATCTAAGGGCATGTGCCCTGACTGCCAGGTTTAAGGTCGGATCACTGTGCAGTCTGTGGGGGCATAGGACACTGGATGTGGGCTGTTAACAATAAGTAAGCGCCCTATAATATTGTTTACAGCGCCTCCTATTGGTTGGTCATTTTGAGATTTTATATAGTGCCAATCATGAAGGCACATGCAATAGAGCAGCAGGAGTTGGGGGGGGGGGGGGGGGGGGGGGGGACGACGACGACATGGTTGTCTAATTTTATAGGAAAGGATTCAGTAGAAATCATCATTTATTTACTAAAACCCCTTCTTATGCCATGAAGTCCAGTGGTTGGTCCATCACTGATTGACAGTCTTCCTTATATAACTGTGCATAGTGATTATATAGAAGAAAAAAGGCAGCACTCCAAATGGTGATGAAGAAAAAGTGGATGGTTTATTCACCCATCAGACAGCAATGTTTCAGCTCTCTCATTGGAGCTTTGTCCAGATAGATAGATATCTATCTATCTACAGACCAAAAGTTTGGACACACCTTCTCATTCAAAGAGTTTTCTTTATTTTCATGACTATGAAAATTGTAGATTCACACTGAAGGCATCAAAACTATGAATTAACACATGTGGAATTATATACATAACAAAACAGTGTGAAACAACTGAAAATATGTCATATTCTAGGTTCTTCAAAGTAGCCACCTTTTGCTTCGATTACTGCTTTGCACACTCTTGGCATTCTCTTGATGAGCTTCAAGAGGTAGTCATCTGAAATGGTCTTCCAACAGTCTTGAAGGAGTTCCCAGAGATGCTTAGCACTTGTTGGCCCTTTTGCCTTCACTCTGCGGTCCAGCTCACTCCAAACCATCTCGATTGGGTTCAGGTCCAGTGACTGTGGAGGCCAGGTCATCTGGCGCAGCACCCCATCACTCTTTCATGGTCAAATAGCCCTTACACAGCCTGGAGGTGTGTTTGGGGTCATTGTCTTGTTGAAAAATAAATGATGGTCCAACTAAACGCAAAGCGGATGGAATAGCATGCCGCTGCAAGATGCTGTGGTAGCCATGCTGGTTCAGTATGCCTTCAATTTTGAATAAATCCCCAACAGTGTCACCAGGAAAGCACCCCCACACCATCACACCTCCTCCTCCATGCTTCACGGTGGGAACCAGGCATGTAGAGTCCATCCGTTCACCTTTTATGCGTCGCACAAAGACACGGTGGTTGGAACCAAAGATCTCAAATTTGGACTCATCAGACCAAAGCACAGATTGCCACTGGTCTAATGTCCATTCCTTGTGTTCTTTAGCCCAAACAAGTCTCTTCTGCTTGTTGCCTGTCCTAAGCAGTGGTTTCCTAGCAGATATTCTACCATGAAGGCCTGATTCACACAGTCTCCTCTTAACAGTTGTTCTAGACATGTGTCTGCTGCTAGAACTGTGTGTGGAATTGACCTGGTCTCTAATCTGAGCTGCTGTTAACCTGCGATTTCTGAGGCTGGTGACTCGGATGAACTTATCCTCCGCAGCAGAGGTGACTCTTGGTCTTCCTTTCCTGGGGCGGTCCGCATGTGAGCCAGTTTCTTTGTAGCGCTTGATGGTTTTTGTGACTGCACTTTGGGAAAACTTTGAAAGTGTCCCCATTTTTCGGAATGACTGACCTTCATTTCTTAAAGTAATGATGGCCACTCGTTTTTCTTTACTTAGCTGCTTTTTTCTTGCCATAATACAAATTCTAACAGTCTATTCAGTAGGACCATCAGCTGTGTATCCACCTGACTTCTCCACAACGCAACTGATGGTCCCAACCCCATTTATAAGGCAAGAAATCCAACTTATTAAACCTGACGGTGCACACCTGTGAAGTGAAAACCATTTCAGGTGACTACCTCTTGAAGCTCATCAAGAGAATGCCAAGAGTGTGCAAAGCAGTAATCAAAGCAAAAGGAGGCTACTTTGAAGAACCTAGAAGATGACATATTTTCAGTTATTTCACACTTTTTTGTTATGTATATAATTCCACATGTGTTAATTCATATTTTGATACCTTCAGTATGAATCTACAATTTTCATAGTCATGAAAATAAAGAAAACTCTTTGAATGAGAAGGTGTGTCCAAACTTTTGGTCTGTACTGTGTGCGATAGATTATATATATATATATATATATATATATATATATATATATATATATATATATATATATATACACACACACAGTCATGTGAAAAAATTAGGACACCCTTTGAAAGCATGTGGTTTTTTGTAACATTTTTAATAAAAGGTTATTTCATCTCCGTTTCAACAATACAGAGAGATTAAAGTAATCCGACTAAACAAAGAAAACTGAAGAAAAGTCTTTTCAAGATCTTCTGTAAATGTCATTCTACAAAAATGCCTATTCTAACTGAGGAAAAAGATTAGGACACCCTCACATGTATTCCCTCTTAAATTGGCTCAGATCTCACACAGGTATATCACACCAGGTGCACATAATTAGTAGATTGTTACTCTGCATGTTGAATGAGGCTTGCCCTATTTAAACCTCAGACATTTAGTTTGGTGTGCTCCTGACTGTTGAAGTGAGAGTGAGCACCATGGTGAGAGCAAAAGAGCTGTCAGAGGACTTCAGAAAAAAGATTGTAGCAGCCTATGAGTCTGGGAAGGGATTTAAAAAGATCTCAAAAGATTTTGAAATCAGCCATTCCACTGTCCGGAAGATAGTCTACAAGTGGAGGGCTTTCAAAACAACTGCCAACATGCCCAGGACTGGTCGCCCCAGCAAGTTCACCCCAAGAGCAGACCGCAAGATGCTAAAAGAGGTCTCCAAAAACCCTAAAGTGTCATCTCGAGAACTACAGCAGGCTCTGGCTACTGTTGATGTAGAAGTACATGCCTCTACAATCAGAAAGAGACTGTACAAGTTTAACTTGCATGGGAGGTGTGCAAGGAGGAAACCTTTGCTTTCCAAGAGAAACATCGAGGCCAGACTGACATTTGCCAGAGATAAAGTTGACAAAGACCAGGACTTCTGGAATAATGTTCTTTGGACAGATGAGTCCAAAATTGAATTATTTGGACACAACAGCAGAGGACATGTTTGGCGTAAACCAAACACAGCATTCCAAGAAAAGAACCTCATACCAACTGTGAAGCATGGAGGTGGAAGTGTCATGGTTTGGGGCTGCTTTGCTGCAGCAGGACCTGGTCAGCTCACCATCATAGAATCCACGATGAATTCTACTGTGTATCAGAAGGTGCTTGAAGAACATGTGAGACCATCAGTTAGAAAATTAAAGCTGAAGCGGAACTGGACCATGCAACATGACAATGACCCAAAACATACTAGTAAATCAACCAAAGATTGGCTGAAAAAGAAGAAATGGAGAGTCCTGGAATGGCCAAGTCAAAATCCAGATTTGAATCCCATTGAGATGCTGTGGGGTGACTTGAAAAGGGCTGTACGTGCAAGAAACCCCTCAAACATCTCACAGCTGAAAAAGTTCTGCATTGAGGAGTGGGGTAAAATTTCCTCAGACCGATGTCGAAGACTGGTAGATGGCTACAAGAACCGTCTCACTGCAGTTATTTCAGCCAAAGGAGGTAACACTCGCTATTAGGGGCAAGGGTGTCCTATCTTTTTCCTCAGTTAGAATAGGCATTTTTGTACAATGACATTTACAGAAGATCTTGAAAAGACTTTTCTTCAGTTTTCTTTGTTTAGTCGGATTACTTTAATCTCTCTGTATTGTTGAAACGGATATGAAATAACCTTTTATTAAAAATGTTACAAAAAATCACATGCTTTCAAAGGGTGTCCTAATTTTTTCACATGACTGTATATATATATATATATATATATATATATATATATATATATATATATATATATATATATATATATATATATATATATACACACACACACACACACACACACACACACACATATATACACACACACTAAATCTTCTTCCACAAATTTCTGAACCCGCCTGTGTAGCCTGACTCAAGACTTGGATGGCTTCCTCACTCTCCACAGTCTGACAAACCATGTATTATACCTCCATTCCCATGGCTGTGATCTATAAGGGATTGCTCACAGGAACGTAAGGGCTCTGTGCTAGTACTGTGGACGGCAAATTGCGGGCACAGACCGTTGGCCAGCCGCATGTGGATCGTGGACCCATTCACCTGAATGGGGTCCGTGATCCGTCCGTTCTGCAAAAAGATAAAACTTGCTCCATCTTTTTGAGGTGCTTAGGCACGGAACCACAGGAAGCACTCCATAGTGCTCCGTTCCGCATCTCCAGATTTGCAGACCCATTGAAATAAATGTGTCCGCATCTGTGATGTGGAATGGCCACGGAACGGTGCCCATGTATTGCGGATCTGCAATACGGCAACGGGCATCACACGTTCGTGTGAATGAGCCCCAAGACGCACATAGTAGAAAGGTGCATACTAAGTTTTGCTGTAGGGCCCTATGAGATCTGTGTATGCCCCCGTGTGATGTACCACATCCAAGAACTTCCATTTGAACAGCATGCTGTGTCTCTGTCCTGCAGTCACTTAGCTAAACTTGAGGTTAGAAAGTTATGGGGAGCGGGATCTGTGGACGGCGCCGTTATGGGGAGCGGGACCTGTGGACGGCGCCGTTATGGGGAGCGGGACCTGTGGACGGCGCCGTTATGGGGAGCGGGACCTGTGGACGGCGCCGTTATGGGGAGCGGGACCTGTGGACGGCGCCGTTATGGGGAGCGGGACCTGTGGACGGCGCCGTTATGGGGAGCGGGACCTGTGGACGGCGCCGTTATGGGGAGCGGGACCTGTGGACGGCGCCGTTATGGGGAGCGGGACCTGTGGACGGCGCCGTTATGGGGAGCGGGACCTGTGGACGGCGCCGTTATGGGGAGCGGGACCTGTGGACGGCGCCGTTATGGGGAGCGGGACCTGTGGACGGCGCCGTTATGGGGAGCGGGACCTGTGGACGGCGCCGTTATGGGGAGCGGGACCTGTGGACGGCGCCGTTATGGGGAGCGGGACCTGTGGACGGCGCCGTTATGGGGAGCGGGACCTGTGGACGGCGCCGTTATGGGGAGCGGGACCTGTGGACGGCGCCGTTATGGGGAGCGGGACCTGTGGACGGCGCCGTTATGGGGAGCGGGACCTGTGGACGGCGCCGTTATGGGGAGCGCCTATAACAGTGCCATACACAGATCCCCCTCCCCATAACAGCAATATTCCTTAATCGGCAGTAACTTTTACTTTAAATCACTGCATCTTTATTACCTTACAATGAAGCTCCAGTAACAGGCAGAGCAGGCGGCGGCGTAGCGTCACTTACTCACGTAATGCGCCTGCTCCGCCCACTTTATGCATGGAGCAGGCGGAGATTGCGCGTCACGTGAGTAAGTGATGTTACGCCGCCCGCTCTGCCTGTTACTGGAGCTTCATTGTAAGGTAATAAAGATGCGGAATTTAAAGTTCAAGGACCCGCAGGCATAGCGCCTGATCGCCCGCTCATCGAATAATCGTGCGATTCGTTGCTAACGGGATTCGTTGACAACAAATCCAGTTATCGAATACTATCGATAACATCGATTAATGGTTGCAGCCCTACAATCAGTGTTGTACAAGTGGTTTCATTTTTCATGCAAGATGCACTGGAGCAATAAATTGTCTGCAAAAGTAAATATATCCTTTCAACTCCTGTTCAGAACCGACGTGGACCTGCAGAGATTTTTAGTGAGGCCACAGAGAATTCACATTTTCTATATCTTTACCAACACGGAACTCGGACCTATAAGAAAAAGATTCTACGCTACATACAGTTGGACATAACGAATGGCTTGTACTGCTAGTCTCCCAAGTCTGTGTAATGACGGTACTCTGCTATTCCTGCTAGAAATGTATGAATAACTGGAAGGACACCGTTGTACCTAAAGAAAAAGAAACCCACACTCATCTGCTCCCTGAATTTTTACTGCGCTGAGGGCCCGTTCATCACTCCTTCCGTGCACCACATTAGCCATGCGCTGGCCTCAGACATCACGTGTATACAAGGAGCACATCACCGCTGGGTTTTGTGCCGCTTGGGGACATGTCACCACTTTATTACAAATGCACACTCTACAGCAAACAGATTAGAAGCAAAAATTGGACAATTCAAGTTTGCGACTAAAATGCAAAGGTTCTTCTGCACAATAAAATGTAGTCTGCAAAAAACTAAGATGTGAGGAGTTCATACATACCACTAGGGATCGACCGATATAGATTTTTTAGGGCCGATACCGATAATTTGTGAACTTTAAGGCCGATAATTTATACCGATATTCTGGGAATTCTCATTTTTGCACCACCAATGTCTAATACTGGGGTTGGGGGGGCGGAACTGCACCAATGTCTAATACTTGGCTTGGGGGGGGGGGGGGGGGGCACACTGCGCAATGATTAATACTGGGGTGGGCTTGGGGGGGGGGGGGCGCACTGCGCCACCAATGGAGCTTAATCTCTCATTTATTCATATACAGGAGGCGGGAGCTGGCTGCAGAATCACATAGCCGGCCCCCGACTTCTATGAGCAATAGCTGCGATCCGCGGCACCTGAGGGGTTAACTACCGCAGATCGCAGCTATTGCTCATAGAGGTCGGGAGCCGGCTATGTGATTCTGCAGCTCCCGCCTCCTGTATATGAATAAATGAGAGATTAAGCTTCATTGGTGGCGCAGTGGCCACAGCCCCTCCCCTTCTCTTCTCCTCCCTCCTCCTCCTCTCATTGGCGGCAGCGGCAGCACAGGGGGAGGAGAGACTGCTTCCTTCTCCCCTGTGCTGCTAAGGGGAACACAGAGCGCCGTCAGCAGCGCGATCTGTGTTCCTCATACGCTATCGGAATATCGGCAAAATAGATGCCGATACCGTTCAAAATCCTCAATATCGGCCGATAATATCGGTAAATCCGATAATCGGTCGATCCCTACATACCACACATCTACATTCAGTGCTGCATATGTTAGAGGGGTTGTGCCACTATCGCAACCAGTGGATATCACCATTATATCATTTTTCCCTAAATACTACCTAAAGTAGTTAGCCTACAACTGCGCCCTGTGACAAATCATCCACTGTTGGAGCCCTGTAACGTAGGAAGCGTGGCTAGGGCCACGTGATCTGCTGATGGCAGGACACATCTCACCGCTATAAGGCATGACAAACCAGGAAATAGGATTCAAGCACGGGAAATAAGAAAACGGTAAATGAGGTAAATTTAAAAAAAATTAAATAAAGATCCGAGGAGGAACTGATGAAAATAAACTTTAGAATGAAGAGAAGCTAATGACACAAACCCCTTAAAGAAATCCAAAGAATGTGAATTAAATGCCAAGACCATAGTAATACACCAACCAACTTTTACATGCAAATATTAGGATTTAGCATGTAGTTCCATAGGACATGTCCTATTTTTGGCCGCATCGTACTGATCGTGGAACCACTGAAGTCAATGGTTTCACACCATGATGCGAGGTGCATACGGCTGGTGCCTCAGTTTTGCGGATCCCAGGTTTGTGGTCTGCAAATTGTTGTACGAAAGAGTCCTAAAAATGTAAACTTTATCGATGTTTGTGCTTTTGTGGTGTATTTGGTAGGACTTGTTTGGCTCTATGATCTGGAAGATGATAAATGTCTGGGTAATCGCTTCGATAAAAAGCCTAATCATGGTTTCTGCACTGGCCAATTAAGACTTCAATTTTAAACAATGGCCTAAGCAGCCATGTTTGCTTAATGCAAGTATACAGGACTTTGGACGGTCACCTAGCTGTGATAGGGCAGGCCTCTGGCTGCCCTGGTATAGATGATGTACACATACAGGCCAGACATCTTCCGCGTCAATGATGGAGGTGGTCATTGACTGCTTCAGGCCGTTCCTGGCTTCCAGTACTTTGATGCTGGTGCAGAAACAAGTCGATGATAGGGGCGATTGAGCTCCTGTAACAGAGTACTGGAGGCATCTTGTATATAATGGACATGGAGGATGCCCGATATACACACTGTCATTACTAAAGCAGTCGGGGGCTTTCACATCACAGCTGGGGGCAGTGCAAAGCCCTGTGTGTATTGTGTAAGCCTAGACAGATGGCATTTTTAGAAATTTAAGTCACATCAAGTAGGGGTGGGCGATTTGGTCTATATTGCCGGACCGCGATATGACCACGGAGCGGTAGTGAATTGAAGAAGCGGTGTATTGGCCAGGGCCTGGTGTGCACACAGCATCAGCCCGCTGGTTGACGCTGTGTGTGACGTCAGGTCCCGCCCAATGCATGCTGGGAAGAAGGCGCAACACCTGCGGACTCCAGCCAGCTGCTGCCAAGCACCCTGCAGAAAAGGCAAGTATAATAACAGCGATTCTTCTGGGGGGGCTGGAGATCTATTTGCAAAGGATAGTCATAGGGCTGATCTGATGGCAATGGCTCTGAGGGACATGTATGATGATGATGACGGCAAATGCCATGGGGCTGATGGCACTGGCTCTGAGGGACATGTATGATGTGTGTTTTACCAACACTTATTCTTCATCTTTACATTGTTTGGTAAAAAAAAAAGAAGATCTGTTACACAATACACATTAAAAATCTCTTGAAAAGTTTTGCAATTTGAATTTTTTGTATACATAAAGAAAATAACATCGCAATATATATATCCCACATGCTTCAAATTCTATCGCAATAAAGATCTTAGGCCATATCGCCCACCCCTAACATCATGTTATTTCCATTGAAGCCTAACGAACAGTCCCTGACAGATCCCATTGGTTTCAGTCATCAGTCCTATCAATTGTAGCAGTTAACACAATTCCTATCATCTGAACCCAGTATGCATAACAAACACTTTGCCTCCTTTTATTTTGGATAACTTAGAATTATGGTTCAAACTGTTTTTCCACTCACCTGTGGCTGTAAGAGAACCTTGAGAGGTACTGAAAGCCTCTGAGCACCTTGCTGACTTATAATATGTGCCTGCTGTCCTCCAATAGTCAGGCCACCTGGTGTCTGCTGGACAATCTGAAACCTCTGTGGCGTTTGTCCGGCCACACCAGGCTGCTGCATCTGCAGCTGAATTGTCACCACTTTGGCTGGTTGTCCTTGAGTCTTGGCTTGGGTCAGAGCAGCCAACTGATTTCCTTGAAGAACAAGCTTTCCCGGAAGACCACCAAGCACCACGTGGCGTTGACCCTGCGGTGCTCCAGAAGCAGTCTGAGTGGGTTGCTGAAGCACAAGTGTGAAACGTTTAGAATCCCCCTGAGAAAACAGAAACGAATATATACAGAGGTAAGCTAGAAAGCAAGAGAACATAAGATGGCAGAACAAAATGCATTAAGGCATCAAAATAGAGATGGAGAATATCTCCTAAAAACGCAATTCAATGTATTTCGCAAAAACTAAGCCCTCAAACAGCAACTGAAAGAAATTATGGCTCTTTAAATGAGACAATGAAAAAATAAATAAATCACTGGCAAAAGACATGCGGCATTAACACCTTCACTACCGAGCCACTTTTAACCTTAAATCCCAGACCGATTTTTGCAAATCTGACATGTGTCACTTTATGTGGTAATAACTTTGGAACACTTTTACTTATCCAAGCCATTCAGAGATTGTTTTCTCGTGATACATTGTACTTCATGATAGTGGTACATTTTTGTTAATATTTTTCATTAAAAATAAAAAATTTGCAGCTTTTCAAATTTACATTTCTCGGCTTTTAAAACAAACAGACAGCGATACCCATATAATAGTTATTACTTTACATTCCCCATATGTCTACTTCATGTTTGGATCATTTTGTGAATGACATTTTCTTTTTTGGGGACATTAGAAGGCTTAGAAGCAAATCTTGAAATGTTTCAGAAAATTTCCAAAACCCACTTTAGGCTGCTTTCACACTAGCGTTCGCTGGTCCGTTCGTGAGCTCCGTTTGAAGGGGCTCACGAGCGGACCCGAACGCCTCCGTCCAGCCCTGATGCAGTCTGAATGGAGCGGATCCGCTCAGACTGCATCAGTCTGGCGGCGTTCAGCCTCCGCTCCGCTCGCCTCCGCACGGACAGGCGGACAGCTGAACGCTGCTTGCAGCGTTCGGGTGTCCGCCTGGCCGTGCGGAGGCGTGCGGATCCGCCCAGACTTACAATGTAAGTCAATGGGGACGGATCCGTTTGAAGATGTCACCCTGTGGCTCAATCTTCAGGCGGATCCGTCCCCCATTGACTTTACATTGAAAGTCTGGACGGATCCGTCCGAGGCTATTTTCACACTTAGCTTTTTTTAGCTAATATAATGCAGACGGATCCGTTCTGAACGGAGCCTCCGTCTGCATTATTATGAGCGGATCCGTTCAGAACGGATCCGCCCGAACGCTAGTGTGAAAGTAGCCTAAACCACCTCAGCTCCCCTAGCTTAACCACTTCAACCCCGCTAGCTGAAACCCCCTTCATGACCAGACCACTTTTTACACTTCGGCACTACACTACTTTCACGGTTTATTGCTCTGTCATGCAACTTACCACCCAAATTAATTTTATCTCCTTTTCATCTCACTAATAGAGCTTTCATTTGGTGGTATTTCATTGCTGCTGACATTTTAACTTTTTTTTGTTATTAATCGAAATGTAATGATTTTTTTTTGCAAACAAATGACATTTTTCACTTTCAGTTGTAAAATTTTGCACCATAAAAAAAAAAAAAACATCCATATAAAATTTTTTCGCTAAATTTATTGTTCTACATGTCTTTGATAAAAAAAAATTTGTTTGGGCAAAAAAAAAAAAAAAAAAAAAAATTGTTTGGGTAAAAGTTATAGCGTTTACAAACTATGGTACAAAAATGTGAATTTCCACTTTTTGAAGCAGCTCTGACTTTCTGAGCACCTGTCATGTTTCCTGAGGTTCTACAATGCCCAGACAGTAGAAAACCCCCACAAATGACCCCATTTCGGAAAGTAGACACCCTAAGGTATTCGCTGATGGGCATAGTGAGTTCATAGAACTTTTTATTTTTTGTCACAAGTTTGTTTTTTTTCTCCTTACAAAGTCTCATATTCCACTAACTTGTGACAAAAAATTAAAACTTCCATGAACTCACTATGCCCATCACAAAATACCTTGGGGTGTCTTCTTTCCAAAATGGGGTCACTTGTGGGGTAGTTATACTGCCCTGGTATAACGGACCAAGTTGTTCCTGTCCCCCTGCAACAGGGCTGTTTAGCCAAAGGGGAGACAGTCGGTTTCCCCCTCCAACAACCAGACTTCTTCCATGGTAGCGCTGGTACCAGGGCAGAGTCCCGCTGATCCCTGCCCACAAAGCAACCTCCACTCCAAGCCAGGGAGCAACTCAGAGACCGGGAGTAGCAGCTACCAATATAACCTTGGTGGATTCACTGGACAGAGACAGGCTACTAAATTCAACAGGTCCAGTATTTGGTTGTGGGTGGGCTGCCAGACTAACTCAGGTACCGACCGGCGTGAGGTCAGGTATCTGGTTAGTCTTCCCTGGGGTGGGGACGATGTGTGGCGAAACCAACCTCGCCACGGGGTTTTGGAGAGGGCTGTTTAAAAGCCTCTTGCCTCAGGATTATGGCCCATAGTAACTTTAAAGGAGAAGACAGACCGGCCGCACAGCTTAAATCTGTCTGTGGAATTGTATTTTGTGTTATTATGCGTTCGGTTAAATTGTATGTTATGTGAGGGTACCCAGATAGCTAATATTATTGTATTCGTGTATTCTGAGTGCCATTCACCTAATGATATGCACTCAGACTTGAGCTATCTGGGGATATGTTAAATGTCTGTGTTTGCTGTGGGGGTGTGCCATTGTGTGTTTAAATGGTGATGTCTGTCCTGTTGTCTCTACATGTGTATTGGCGATCTCCCCTTTGTCCTCAGAGATAATTGGATTGCTCTCGGTTGTCTCTGGGACAGAGAGGAGGAAACCATGATGCATTGTGGGGATATGTTGTATCGGTCCTGTGTCGCAGTCTCCCTTCTGGTCCTCTGGGGGCGGGAACGATTGGTTGCTGTACTTGCATTGTGTGTGTTGTAAGATACTGATTGGTTGCATTTCAAAACCCTGCGGGCGGACCTGTATTTGCAACAACTGTAATAAAAACCTGACGTGCTGGCACACCCAGCCTGAGCACTGCTTGACCCTCAACACGGAGCCTTGTCTCGTTATTGGGGGGATTCCCTGTATGCTGTTGGAGACTGACTGATATGCTTTTCCTGTTCGTCTGCTGACAGCTATTCGCGAGGTTCCAGTTTGGAGTGCTATTTTGTATCCAGTTCGGGAGGTTGGTGTTCTGCAGTAACTCTGCCTGTCTCTCAGAAAGGGGCATATCGCCTAAACGGATTTTAACCCCTTGTCTGCTGAAACAGTCCGTTACACCTGGCATTTGAGGGGCCCAGATGCGTGAGAAGAAGTTTGAAATCAAAATCTGGAAAAAAAAAAAAAAAAAAAAAAATGACCGGTGAAATCCGAAAGGTGCTCTTTGGAATATGGGCCCCTTTGCCCACCTAGGCTGCAAAAAAGTGTCACACATGTGGTATCGCCGTACTCAGGAGAAGTTGGGGAATGTGTTTTGGGGTGTCATTTTCCATATACCCATGCTGGGTGAGATAAATATCTCGGCAAAAGTCAACTTTTACCCTTTTTTTTTTTATACAAAGTTGGCATTTGACCAAGATATTTATCTCACCCAGCATGGGTATATGGAAAATGACACCCCAAAACACATTCCCCAACTTCTGAGTACGGCGATACCACATGTGTGACACTTTTTTGCAGCCTAGATGCGCAAAGGTGCCCAAATTACTTTTAGGAGGGCATTTTTAGACATTTGGATCCCAGACTTCTCACACTTTAGGGCCCCTAAAAAGCCAGGGCAGTATAAATACCCCACATGTGACCCCATTTTGGAAAGAAGACACCCCAAGGTATTCAATGAGGGGCCTGGCGAGTTCATAGAAATTTTTTTTTTTGGGCACAAGTTAGCAGAAATTGATTTTTTTTTTAGTTTTTTCTCACAAAGTCTCAATTTCCGCTAACTTGGGACAAAAATTTAAATCTTTCATGGACTCAATATGCCCCTCAGCGAATACCTTGGGGTGTCTTCTTTCCAAAATGGGGTCATTTGTGGGGTGTTTGTACTGCCCTGGCATTTGAGGGTCTCCGCAATCATTACATCTATGGCCAGCATTAGGAGTCTCTGCTATTCTCCTTCTATTGAGCATACAGGTAATGAGATTTTTTTCCGTTCAGCCTCTGGGCTGAAAGAAAAAATGAACGGCACAGATTTCTTCATTCGCATCGATCAATGTGGATGAAAAAAATCTCTGCCAAAAAAAAAAAAAAAAAGGAGGGGGAAAGGCGTCTGCCAGGACATAGGAGCTCCGCCCAACATCCATACCCACTTAGCTCGTATGCCCTGGCAAACCAGATTTCTCCATTCACATCAATCGATGTGGATGAATAAATCATTGCCGGGATTTTTTATTTTATTTTTTATATACAAAGTGTTTGCCAAAGCATATGAACACCGCCACCTCCTCAGCTCATATGCCTCGGCAAACGTATCTTTTACTGCAGAGGAGAAATCTCATCTTGCAGCGCCGCATACACCGACTTGTGTGTAATCTGACAGCAGCGCAATGCTTCTGTCAGAATGCACATCAGTGCTGCAGCTGGTCGATCGGTTGGTCCACCTGAAAGGTAAAAAAAAAAAAAAAAAACCCAGGACGCAACGCAATAAATTTATTAACTTTATAATAACTTTTGAACAGAACATATAAACACTAACTTTTTGAACATAACGTAAACTTTTTTGCTTACTGGTGATTTATTTTTATTTTTTTACCTTTATAGGACAAACCTCTCCTTCCCCATGGGACAATGTGCAAAGCGCAAATCGCCCAAAGATGTGGCGAAGTACATTATGCACTTTGTCCCAGGTGAAAGGAGAGGTTTGCAGTAGCTCTGTGTGAATGGGCCCTAATAGCCCTGTGTGCCTGTCCTGTGAGATGTGATCCCTATGCCAAGTGTACCTGTGTGTGGTACTTCCGGAAACACTTTCCAAAGCATAGGGCAGGGTTGTCAGGGCAGTCAGGACAGAAATAGCGGGCGTCACGCCTTATTCCACTCCTGCTACAGACACAACATCTTTTTCAGGGTGACGGTTGGGTTGAGGTACCAGCAACGACATTGGGGAAATGTCGCTCGTGTAGACGGCTAACTACACTGGTGGATGGGGCCACGAAACCTCCTGGATACAGGAGGTTCTCGATGATCTCTTCCTGAAAATTTGAGGAAGGATCCTGTTCTCCCAGCCTTACTGTAGAGAACAAAACTATTATATGCAGCCAATTGAATTAAATATACAGACACCTTCTTATACCAGCGTCTGGTGCGTCGGGAAACTAAATACGGAGCCAACATCTGGTCATTGAAGTCCACCCCTCCCATGAGCAAATTATAGTCGTGGACACAGAGGGGCTTTTCAATGACACTGGTTGCTCGCTCAATTTGGATTGTCGTGTCTGCGTGAATGGAGGAGAGCATGTAAACGTCACGCTTGTCTCTCCATTTCACCGCGAGCAGTTCTTCATTACACAAGGCAGCCCTCTCCCCCCTTGCAAGACGGGTGGTAACAAGCCGTTGGGGGAGGCCCGCGCGACTAGTTCGCGCGGTGCCACAGCAGCCAATCTGTTCTAGGAACAAATGCCTGAAGAGGGGCACACTTGTGTAGAAATTGTCCACATAAAGATGGTACCCCTTGAGAAATAAGGGTGACACCAAGTCCCAGACTGTCTTCCCACTGCTCCCCAGGTAGTCAGGGCAACCGACCGGCTCCAGGGTCTGATCTTTACCCTCATAGATCCGAAATTTGTGGGTATAGCCTGTGGCCCTTTCACAGAGCTTATACAATTTGACCCCATACCGGGCGCGCTTGCTTGGGATGTATTGTTTGAAGCCAAGGCGCCCGGTAAAATGTATAAGTGACTCGTCTACGCAGATGTTTTGCTCAGGGGTATACAAATCAGCAAATTTCTGGTTGAAGTGGTCTATGAGGGGCCGGATTTTGTGGAGCCGGTCAAAAGCTGGGTGGCCTCTGCGACGAGAGGTGCTATTGTCACTAAAGTGCAGGAAACGCAGGATGGCCTCAAATCGTGCCCTGGACATGGCAGCAGAGAACATGGTCATGTGATGAATTGGGTTTGTGGACCAATATGACCGCAATTCTTGCTTTTTGGTTAGACCCATGTTGAGGAGAAGGCCCAGAAAAAAAAAATTAATTCGGAATCTTGGACGGGTTTCCACCGGAAAGGCTGGGCATAAAAGCTTCCCGGGTTGGCGGATATAAATTGAGTGGCATACCGGTTTGTTTCTGCCACGACTATGTCCAAGAGCTCCGCAGTCAAGAACAGCTCAAAAAATCCCAGGGCCGAACTGATCTGAGCTGTCTCAACCCGAACTCCAGACTGGGCGGTGAAAGGGGGAACTAATGGTGCGGCTGAAGTTCGGGACTGCCAATCAGGGTTTGCCAGCACCTCAGGGACTCTAGGGGGTCTACGGGCCTGTCTGTGCGGTGGCTGCGACGGGTTAACTATTGCACGTGCCACCGTACCAGCTTCAACTGCCCTTCTGGTGCTCGCCACTTCATCATGTTGTACGGCAGTGCTGGTACTAGGTCCAGGGAGGGCTGTGCTGCTGGTGTATGCCTCACTACGTAATCCGACAGCGCCAGCCCCACTCTGCTGCCCTTGAAGCGGATCCTGCGCTACCTGTGGTCTAGCAACATGGGGCCGGGTACGCCTGGTGGTATCAGGGACCTCTACCTCCTCGTCCGAACTTTGGGTCAGACTGCCACTGCTTTCTACAGGTTCATATTCTGACCCGCTAGATTGGTCAGATGAGGGTTCCCATTCCTCATCCGACTGGGTCAGAAGCCTGTAGGCCTCTTCAGAAGAATACCCCTTGTTTGACATTTGGACTACTAAATTTAGGGGGTATTCCCTGAGACTACCCAAGAAAAAAAAGCAAGCCTGTCTTACAAATGGGAGGCTAGCGAAGTACCAGAGGCCGCTGCGATTGATCTAAAAAAAATATCAAAACTGATTTTTTTTATCGCCGCAGCGCTTTTAAAGTGATTGTGCAGTGATCAAAAAAAATTATTATTTTTTGTCACTGCGGCAGGGCGGGCGTGGGTGAACGCACGTGTGGGCGACCGATCAGGCCTGATCAGGCAAACACTGCGTTTTGGGTGGAGGGCGAGCTAAGGTGACACTAATACTATTATAGATCTGAATGATCAGTTTTGATCACTTACAGATACTATAAAAGTACAAATGCTGATTAGCGATACGCTAATCAGTGACTGCGGTGCGGTGGGCTGGGCGCTAACCGATTGCCAACTACCTAACCAAGGGGCCTAAACTATCCTAAAACCTATCAGTCAATACCAGTGAAAAAAAAAAAAAGTGACAGTTTACACCGATCACTTTTTTCCCTTTCACTAGGTGATTGACAGGGGCGATCTGGGGCTAGGTGTGCTGTTTGTGTGTACTCACTGAACTGTGCTCCTCTGCTGGGACCAGCCGACGAAAAGGACCAGCAGAGGAGCACAGCAGCCATTTAACACATTATATTTATAAATGTGTTAACTGGCTTCTGATTTGTTTTTTTTACAAATCATCAGCTTGCCAGCCACGATCATTGGCTGGCAAGCTGATGACGTGACCCCCCTCTAACTTTTGCCGGCCCACGATGCGCATGCGCGGGCCGGCTGAGCGCGTCATCTTGCGTCTCGTGAGATGACGCATGTATGCGTGACTGTGCCTGGGACAGCCGCCTCCGGACCGCGATCCTGTGTTAGGCGGTTAAAGGAAAATGTAGATGAAATTTCAGAAATTCACTTTTTTGATAGATTTGCAATTTAATCTAGTAATACAGCAAGGGTTAACAGCCAAACAAAACTCAATATTACCCCGATTCTGTAGTTACCAGAAACACCCCACATATGATCCTAAACTGCTGTACGGGCACACGGCAGGGCACAGAAGAAAAGAACCACCATATGGTTTTTTGTAAGGGAGATTTCACAAGGATAATTTTTAACTTGCCATGTCACATCTGAAGACCCCCTGATGCACCCCTAGAGTATAAACTCAAAAATAAATGACCCCATTTTGGAAACTATGGGATAAGGTGGCAGTTTTGTTGGTACTAGTTTAGGGTACATATGATTTTTGGTTGCTTTATATTACACTTTTTGTGAGGCAAGGTAACAAGAAATAGCTGTTTTAAACACCTTTTTTTTTATATTTTGTTATTTACAATGTTCATCCGACAGGTTAGATCATGTGCTATTTTTATAGAGCAGGTTGTTATGGACGCGACAATACCAAATATGACTTTTTGTTGTACATAATAAAGCATTGACAAATTTCCTTGGAATCTAGGAGCCAGCTAAAAAAGTTAGGAGCCAGGCGGAGCCGCATCATAAAGCCCCCATAGCGCTCCCCCCCACTTCTCCATACAGGCCCCCCCCCCCCAATAATGCTGTATACCATGTTACATATACCGCCACTCCGTCCCCGGACCCTATTGACTATAATGGGGACGGGGGTGGAGCTCTGGCGCATCACGGCAGTTCGCTGTGAGAGGCCGCCGGACTAAAAAGTTGGACATGCAGTACTTTTAGTCCGGCGGCCTTTCGCCATGCACTGCAGTGCTGCGCCGGAGCTTCGTCCCCATTATAGTCAATAGGGACGGAGCGGTGGTCCAGCAAAAACAGCTGAAGGACGGATCCGACAGGGTGAACAGCCTGCCGGATCCGTCCTGCTGCAAGTGTGAAAGTACCCCTAGTTATATAGCTACTGAATGAGACAGAAGAAGGGATGCCTTTTACATATATATCTCCTTGAGAAGCCAATTTGATCCTAAAGGGTTAATTCAAACTGTAATCTAGACTCTGTCCTTTCACTTCTCTTATCTCTCTGCTCCTGTCCCTTAAGCTTATCACTGCTGCAAAAGCATCAGCCTCAGTGTAAACTGTTCTAGAGTCTGACTGACGGTTCTTCTAACTCAAAGAATCGAATGAGTCTCTAACCAAGTCGGATCTTTAGAGTCTTTTAACCTGAGACTCATTCGATTCTTTCTTAGACTCCCTGTACAGTGTGTGACTCAGACTCAGAGCTGCTAGTGCTTGCCTTGCCTCAGCTCTGATTGGTTGGTGGGCGGGGAGGGGAGGGGCTGGCAGAAGCAGCTTCCACTCTAGGATCAGATTACACTCCTCCCGAGCCCCTGACTCTCTGACTCAGACTGAGCTGTTTCAAACAGTGCTGCCTCCCAACAGAACGGCAGCTCCGCACCCATCGCCCGGGCACCTTTGAAAACGGGCTGACAAATACCCAAGCGCCAGGACTAAATTCCTGGTCGCCGTGGCGACCTGGGATTTGTCAAGCCCTGCCATACCTAATAGGTCTACTTTTTTTTTTTACATTTAAAGGATAACTGTCACACTTCGACCCCAATTTCAATTTTCATATATGTAGTTACTAATAACATGATATTCCAGAATCAGATACTATTAGACTGACTTTACCCCATATTTAATAAGATTCAGCCCTTAGCAACCAGTCTGCATAAAACTGCAATCTCACTATTCAGTTAAGATGGCCGCCACTGCCCTCACCCTGAGGCTAATCCCGCCTGCCCTCACTAGCCAGTAACAATAGCCCCCCAAAAGTGTCAGTAACCAGAGCCCTCCCCCTAAAGGGTTAATCTCCTGCAGCACAAAGGGGTCCTCTTACCACATGTTTCTTTCATTTATACACTGAGCAGACGGCAGATCTCCCTTCCCTGGTCTGCGCTGCTTCAACTCTGCATTCTCCTGCTCTGCTGAGTGAGGGAGCGTCTGCCAAGCGCAGGGACAGGGTAAAGTGCACACAGCCCAGGCACTGTTATCAGCTGCTGGGGAGGACCTGGCTTTAATCATTTACTTACAGTCCCTGGCTGTCAGTAATCTGACCTTGCAGGCTGCGTGCTTCTGCGTCCTCTGTCTATCAACACATAGACGGACCATGCCTAGCAACCCTATTTTAAGCAGAGGTAAAAGTAGGCAGTACAGGGAACAAAACTGTGGAATTAAGGGGTAATTGAATACACAGTGAAAAGTTGAAATAGGGCCACCAAGGAGATATTAATCACCACAATCCAATACCCCCAAAAAAATACGACAGTTATACTTTAAACACAAAAGCATTTTTGAAACAAAAAAAAATATATATATATATATAATGATGTTTTAGTGTCTCATATTCTGAGAGCCATCTTTTTTTTTTTTTTTTTTTTGGGCGATTGTCTTAAGTAGGGGCTTATTTTTTTGCAGGATGAGGCGATTGGTACGATTGAGGGGCATACGCCTTTTTGATCGCTTGGTGTTGCACTTTTAGTGATGTAAGGTTTAGTAATGTTTTTTTAACCAGTTTTTATTTTTTTTACGGTGTTAGCGCGTGTGATATTTTTATAGAGCCGATTGATACAGACACGGTGATACCGAATATGTCTTTTTTTTTTTACAAAATAGGAGAAAAAAAAAGAAAAGTAAAACTTTTTTTCCCCCCCACTCTGAGACTTAAACTTCTGGGGGTCTGATCCCCTTTACAATGCATGACAATACTTCTGTATTGTCATGCATTGGCTCTAAGTGTATCACTCACTGTAATACACTTACAGCTTCCTGTCTGCGAGATCCAAGGGGCTGGATCTCACACGGTTACATGGAAGGCAGTCACGATGCCTAAGGAAGGCATCGGGCTGCCATCGGGACCCTGCGCTGCTGTGATGGGGACTCGATGGCCACCCCGCACCCGGCAGGATCCTGCAGCCAGTGCTGATCGCAGCAGTACAAGGGTTAACGCGCCGGCATCTGTGTTTTCACCAATGCCAGCGCATACAGCAGGGGTCCGGCTATCAGTGACAGCCGGACAACTGCAGCTGATCGGGCGGGTGCAGCTCCTGGGATTTCTGACCCACTTTCCAGCACGGGGGAAAAAGGACCTTCTAGAAGTATTTCTATTAGGTTTATATCTATCTATTAAAGGAAATAAAACGCCTCCAGATTTGTAAGGGAACAGGATGACAAGAAGATGTAGTTGGGGGGCGATTATATGGACTGAACAGCAAGTACGAAAAGTATAGCTGAAGCAATTTAGTTATACAGAGTGGATAAAAATCAATGATATAAAACTAAAAGAAAGTGGATTTTTTTTTTTAAATATAAAATGCTTTGAGAAAAATATATTACCATCCAAAAGGTTATTCCATCATGAAATAAAGATTCGTTTTTTAAAATTATGTAGAATAAGGCTGTATATGGTTTAATTTTTTTGGTAAATAAATTCCATTAATCCATTCATATGGTCATGCTCTTATTATTAAACTGATTATTGGGCAGTTTCTCTGCCTACAAGATATTATCACAGATGCTTGGTTTCCTTTTGCAGTTCTTAAAGCTGAATTTGACTCAGCAGAGATCACATGCCTCTTCTTCGCAGCAAAAATGTTATAACATGAACAGAAAAAGTTGAGAAAAAGACCTTAATCCTAACTTCTACAAACCTATAAATACAGAATCAACCAAATATGAAAAGTTGTTATTCTAAAAATCTTCTTCTACTTGCATATTAAAAATTATACCAGCAAGAATTAGTCTTTATGTAGAAAATAAAGCCTGACCGACTAGTGATTTAAATCAAATCCACCCTGCTGTTATGTACTGCTGACATTAGCACATCGCTAACGTCAGTCAGCTACATAACATTATTTCTCATGACAGAAACCCTTTAAACGTTACTTATTATTGGTGTTGCAGTGCTCCCTCCCCATCCCCTCCTCCCCAATGGTGGCAGTTCCGATCGGAGCCCCAGCAGTGTAATCCTGGGGCTTGATCGGTTACCATGGCATCCAGGATGCTACTGAAGCCCTTGCTGCCATGGTAACCTCCCTGCTCCTGTGTGTACTATGCACAGGACAGCAGGGAGAGTGTGAAGTCCTGTTCACCCTGATCAGGGTGAATAGGATAAGGGATGAAAAGATCCCAGAATCTAGCCCCTAAGGGGGAAATGGTTATTAAATAAACAGTAAATAAAATAATAATAAAAATGTGTAAATCACCCCCTTTCCCAATTTTACATATAAAATATATAAACAATAAATAAACATATCACATATTGCCACATCCGAAAAGTCCAAACTGTTAAAATAAAAATCTCCTATGTGGTGAATGCCGAAACAGAAAAAAAAATTAAAAAAAAAAATATATATAAATGCGCGAGTCGCCTTTTTTTTTTTTTTTTTTGTTACCTTGTCTTCCCAAAAATTAGGATAGGACTGTTCTATTATGGGCCGGAAGTTCCATAAAATGCGGAATGCACGCTGCTTTTTTTTTTTTAGGAGTTATTTTTTTTCATGTGGTATAGAGTATTGCAATACTTTTTTATGGGATCGAATAAAAAAAATTTTTGGTATCGAAAAAACCCTAGTTTATATTCAGAAACCAATTGTACAGTCTGCGAGAAGTGGTAAAGGACGTTTGAGGTTGACAAATCATGTGGATCCTTCGCATTGGAGCTTTAGGTCCATACGTTTTAAATTAAAGAAATTATCTAAATATCCCATCATGCTTTGAAAAAGCGTCCGAGGGCAGGAAACGGATGTTGGAGCGGTTGAAAATTATATAATATAAATATATATATATATATATGCAAAAATTGGACTGCACTCCAAGCAATTCTTTGAAAAAATCTGTGTTTATTCACCCATCAATGGCAAAGCAACGTTTCGGCTCCAACTGAGCCTTTCTCAAGCCGAAACGTCGCTTTGCCATTGATGGGTGAATAAACACAGATTTTTTTCAAAGAATTGCTTGGAGTGCAGTCCAATTTTTGCATCTTTACTACTGGGTAAGCACCTGCTGCCGTACTTGGATTTTGCACCCATTTTTTACGCTATATTTGGACGGTGGTGCCGCCTGTGGAGAGATAGAGATTAGAATATTATATATATATATATATATATATATCTCTATCTAAAATCTACTTCTCCCCTGTGCTGCTGAGGGAACATGGCGCACGCCGATAGCAGAACGCTCCATGCTCTGTGAAAATGTCAAATCCTGGTACGGAGGTAGATACCGGACAAAAGTATTGAAAATTAATAATTTATACCGATATTCTGGGAATTTTCATTTTTGAAAAAAAAATAAAAATAATTCCCACAAATCTGCTGAAAATTAAATGTTTATTGTTAATGTGTATCTTTCTTTTTCATTTATACTTAATATTTTGGTCCTTCTCCCCCTGTGCTGCTAAGGGGAACACGGAGAGCGCTGACAGCAGCGCTCTCCGTGTTCCCCATACGCTATCGGAATATCGGCAAAATAAATGCTGATACAGATAGCGTTCAAAATCCTGAATATCGGCCGATATCGGTAAATCCGATAATCGGTCGATTCCTACCCAAAACAACCCTAATACAAACACAAAGTCTGCTTTGCATGTAATCAATTGAGGAATAGTTCCCAAGCGTAACGCTTCATCTGTGCGCATCTGTCTACAGTAAGTACAGGTACCACATCTGGTGCAGACCTTCCTAATGTCTGAAAAGGACCCCAACACTAATGTTTATTTCTACGGCACGCCGCCAGAGCTGGTTGTAACGCACGTCAGACAAATCTACATCTGCTGGGATTATATGCCAATTCTTCCTGACAACTTGTCTAATGTGATCTGACACTGCACTATATTTAAAGAAGAATACAAATCTAGTATTGTTTTCTGCGTTCCGGCTTTAAAATCACTACCTCCTCATAGCCCCTAGCGCTCAACCTAGTTCCAAAGACTGCCGCAAAAAGCCATCATACTCCATTTATATGCCTCAGCCATATGGTGAAGCCTTTTTTACATGAGTAGGGTGAAGACTTGTGCATTTTCATAGGTAAATGCATTGATATCCAATTATTTTAGTCAAGATGAATGTTCATTACCTTTAAGAGCCATGCTCGACTATAGTTACAATTTTGTATGTCTTGAGTAGTCCACAGTAAGGTCGCACAAAAGGTTTCTACTCTTCAGTGTTATTCTTCTCATAAATGTACCAGTCTGAGAAGAGGCCTCCTTGTCTACTTTTAAATTTATGACGGGAGATAAAGATAAGCTCTATGCAGCTGGTGATAATTACCTATACAATTAGGCATTTATCAATGAAGCAAAATATATAATATTCATGTATTCATTTAATGAGCCTTAGTCCTTAGCATAAGACAATCAGTAGAACATATAATATATATTATACGGTTATATGTGATGAAGACAACATGTATCCAGTATATTATATATACATTTCTCATTAGGAGAATCTTTGTCTCTAAAAGAGTGTCTGTGGATGTGTGTTTTGTAACCATGAATTACAGCTTTTGGTGTGACAAGAGGAGGTACTGATATCTCTGTGAGAAAACAAAGCCATTGAAGTTTTTTTATGATTAACAAATCAACAGTGTGAGAAACATTCAGAGAGACGCCTAGAGGTCTGTCTCTAATTGCTACAAGTGTCTGAATTAATCCCTATAGCTTTGAATTAAAGCTTTTAAGGTCAAAATGTATAGAATATGTTTTATTCAGACTTGCATAAGTTAACCCTTTATACTATGATACAAATAGCTCACACAGCAGTGCCACCTAGGTATCAGTAGGTGACATTACAACAGTAGCAAAAGTGCATTCTGGGTAAGGTTATGATGTCATATTTCTTATCAATAGTCACACCCATCCGACAATGATTGGAAAGTTCCAAACTAGGAAGGTGTGTCTAACTGATAAGTTTGTGATCATAAACCATACACAGGGGGGAGACGAGGACACACAAGAAAAGGAGGAGAAGGAGACAAGTTAAGCTCTCTAGGAGGGGTCTATCAAGATGAAAGCCATGGTGAGATGCGCTATGATGGACCACCCAGCCTTCCTAGGAGCAGAAGTGAGATTCCTACTAGGACTTGGTAAGAGACACAGAAAATGATATTTCATTTTATTAAGACTAATTTGATAGTGTGGGTGACATTATACCATCTAGATTGGCGAATAAATAAATACATTAATCAATCATCTCCATATTGAGATGTAATCTTAGGATATTGTGAGACTTCATTCTACCTGCAGAAGAATCATGACTCATAATCTAGCAAAGTATAAAATGATTGCATATCTATCTATCTATCTATCTTGAAGAAAATGGACTGCACTCCAATTAAAAGTGAAAAATAGTGAACTTTTATTCACCCATATTGTGGCAACTTGTGCGACGTTTCGGCTCACAAGAGCCTTCTTCCAGTTACATTTTTGGGGTGTTGCCGCGGCCCCTGTGGACATTGCACCCGCTGCCTGGTTGGTGCTCCCGCTGGACTTTTTCTATCTATCTAACATTCTTCATTCATCGCCAAGCTAAGTGATGGATTCCCACAGGAAAGACTTATTTCAAGTCCTTCCCATTTAAGATATGGTCTAGGAAAGATCCTAGATCCCTGTTATTTGTCTTAATAGTCTTATCAAAGTTATTTGTGTGAAAATAGTCCAGGATGGGGCGGAAGGATACAGTTATCTCTTCTAAGTTTAACCTTAGATGGATAAGTCATGTGATGTGTAGTTGGTTAGAGGGGGGTGGAATGTATTTAGCATTCCATATTGATGTCTAGGATTAGACATGCCCGTCCTGATATCATGAGGTTTTCTCTGAACAGAAGTGATGTATATAACTTATGTTCCAACTTTGATATCCTAACCTAATAATAGCTTGGTTATAATGTGACAAGTAGTTAAGCTTGCAATGCTTTATATTAACGCATATATATTTATTTTTTCATTTACATGTATCATTGTGTTTATTTACTTATGCATGTTTATAATTTTGTAACCAATAAATCTGCATATTTTTATAATTCCTGTGTATCATTGTTTAATGCAGAACTACATGTTTATCATTAACGTCATCTCACGTCAAAAAGAACTTATTTATCTGAGGAAATAGTCGGACTCAGATGTGAATTGTATCAATTGGGTTGTCTACAATTCACCAGGTCACGATTTTAAGAAATTATAACAAATTTTATTTTTTTATGGTTAATTATTTTTATGACCATAATTAATAATTCTTAATTGAATTATTACAACCCGACGGACTTTGGAAATGGAATAGTGCATTTGTGGTGATGGGCGGATCTCGGCTGGTCCCCATTGTAGTAGGGTCATTCTCAAATCTAACGTGAGGCACATCTTCCTTCAGATAGTAGTCCTTGCATCACTACATTCCAGTTTTATTACTAATTGATCTTGTGATTTTAACCATCTAAGGCAGGCATCCTCAAACTACGGCCCTCCAGCTGTTGTAAAACTACAACTCCCACAATGCCCTGCTGTAGGCTGATACCTGTAGGCTGTTCGGGCTTGCTGGGAGTTGTAGTTTTGCAACAGCTGGAGGGCCGCAGTTTGAGGATGCCTGATCTAAGGGCTCTATGCTCGCCCAGTGATGGATATATGGCAGCCCTAATATCATGCATTTTGCGGTCCGCATACTGGCAGCGTGCATTCTGCTGAACCGAAAACCCCTAATAGAACAGTCCTATCCTTGTCGGTAATGTGAACATGTTCTATTTTTTGGCAGATTAGCCATGTGTACATACATACACAGTCATTTCCATTTCTTTCAGCAACATTGAAGTGAATGGTTCCACATACGGGCTGCAAAACAAACGGAATGGACACGGAAAAAAAAATACGTTTGTGTGCATGAGCCCTAATACAGAGCACTACCGGGCGACAGAAGGGACAAAAAGCAGAGCACACCCCACCCCCAATTCCTCTTCAGATCTATAACTAAAAGGGGGGGGGGGGGGGGCCCTTATTTAATAATTCTCATAAATCCATAAGACATTATCTTCTACCGTGATACCAGCCTACAGGGCTCTCTCCTTCACATTTATTTCATTTTCATACAAACATGAAAAAATAGATCAACTGCAATAAAATGATGGAAAAATCTCAAGTACTCTACCTGCTGAGGTGCAGAGGCAAAAGTAACTGTAGGTTTAACGCCAGTGTGAAGGTCGGTGCTCGCTGTAGTCCGCACTGGCTGAAGTAGTAACTGTCGAACAGGTCGCACTCCTGGCTGTCCAGTGACAGATTGGTTTGGAACTTTGGCTAACACAGTATTCCCAGATACAATAGATACCCCAGGTCTCAGTGGGGTCCCTGTGAGGACTTTAGCAAATGTCACTTTGCCTCCATTGGCTGTCTGGCCAGGAGTCAGTGTCTGAATTTGAGTCACAGGACAACCACCCACTGTCATTCCTGGTGGGGCTTTCAAAATCATGATTTTAGGAGCTGCTTGTCCACTAGTGGAAGTTCCCATAAAGGGATTGCCTTGGTTTATAGCTTCCGGAATAGTAGCTGGCTGGGATGGAAGCACTGGTTCTACTGGGGCAACTGGGACAGGAATGTCCTGCACAATCTGTGGCTCTGGTCGCTGCTCAATTCCATCTGGAATTGCATGTTCTCCACCTCGATCAGTGGTGAGCGGTTCCAGAGACTCCAGAACATTGCCCAGGCCAAGGGCTTCATCCATGGTGTCAGGTCCATCACGGGTAAATGAATCACTAGTTAATGAATCCAGGCCAAATAGATTTGGGTCATCAAAAAGGTCCATAATAGGGTCCGCCATCTTGGACTTCTTCTTAGACCAAACTCTGTGGGGAAGGCTAGTAGCCTTCCCCGAGAATACTGAGCAGGCGAAAACTTACTTCAGTCGCAAGAGAATGGATAGAGAAAGAAGCCAGGATGGTAATCTATGGAGAGAGAAAAGAAAGAGAAGTCATTACCAACAATTATATGAAACTCACAGAACTGCACACATCGCCCCATCATGTCTCAGAGACCCCAAAATGTTGTATCTATTCATAATCCATTAACACACCTCTCACCAATAGCCAAATTCACCCTCCCGACCACCAAAAATATTACAATCGCTATAATTTCAATGCAATTGTAAGGTCAACTGTACCTACAAGCATCCCACTTCTATATGTGTTACATTCATGCCATTCCATCTCAGAGGGAACCCTACACCTAGGTGTGGGTTCCACCGCTGGTACCCGCACCTATATTGAGAACTGAGCCCCACAAGTGAAGGAGTGCACACTGTGCGGCCACCCTCCATTCATTTTCTATGGGGCCGGTGAAAATAGCTGGCTTGGCCATTTCCGTCGGCCCTATAGAAATGAATGGGGGCGGGGCAGCGCATGCGCAGTACGCCCCCATTCAATTCTATGGGGAGCTGGCTTGGTGGTGGCGGAACTGGAGTCCTCCAGCCACCACCTTGCCAGGCTCCATTCTCGATATAGGTTCGGGTCCCAGCACCATTTCTATCTTACTTGCAGGGCCACAGAACAGACGTGTGGATGCGGACAGCACACGGAGTGCTGTCTGCATCTTTGGCGGCCCCATTGAAGTGAATGGGTTTGCATCCGAGCCGCAAAAAAAAATAAAAATAAAAAGGGCCTTAAAAGGGTTGTCTCATCATAGACAATGGGGGCAAGTCGCTAGCGCTCGGCTATTTTCGGTGTCCCCATAGAAAATGAATGGAGGGCGGCTGTGCATACGCAGTGCACCCTCCTTCACTTTCAGGGCTCCGTTCTCGATAATAGTGGTGGGACTCGCACCTATAAGATAATGGGGGCATACCCTAGCAATATGCCCCCATTGTCCATGATGACAAGCCCTTTAACACCCTACACAGGGGTATTCAGTCCAGGAAACACACTCCGGGTGGCCGCAGTACTTCCCAAGATGAACACTGCTCCAGTGAAACAAACTTTCTATACTTCAGTATAATGCTTTATGTTCTGCCCGACCTCAGATCTACTGAATAGTACTCGCATAATCCTTCAAGTACAATTTAGTACCTCCACAGTCTGGAATTCACAGCATTATAAATCATGATAATGCTGAGGGTTTGTGTCACAGGAGCGGTGGTCAGCTGAAATACTGCTCTCGTAACAAGC
Source organism: Bufo gargarizans (assembly GCF_014858855.1). Classification (NCBI taxonomy): domain Eukaryota; kingdom Metazoa; phylum Chordata; class Amphibia; order Anura; family Bufonidae; genus Bufo; species Bufo gargarizans. The sequence goes on along the minus strand of NC_058080.1, from coordinate 498,137,466 downwards.
GTGTGTCCTGGACTTAATGTGCTTGTGTGAAATTGGTCTTCCAAAGAAAAAACTCCAAATGTAGGACAAACCCTTTAACCTGGAGTGCATGATTGACACGACCGTCCTGGGTCCAGGAAACACTACCTATGTGTCAGTCGCATCTGCCGGACCGACTGCAGCTCCCCTGAGCTGAAGTGACTGCATCTTATCTGATAGCTGCTCTATTGTACTGTGCTCACCTGAAGATGCGTACAGTACATTAGACCCCCCAGCAAACAATCATAAATCACTATGATACAGTCAGTTCGAGTCCCAGTCATGCGAGTCAGCCCTAAGATGCACCAAATCAAGAAGGTGCACTTTTAATAAATTAGTGAGGCCATCAGATCTGTGCCATAATTCTGGCATCAGTTACGGACAGTCCATCAGGTTGTGGGAAGCCATATACCTCCTGCTAAGCTCCCTTTAAACTGTCACGGGAAAAGCGCAAAAGCAAAAGAGTAAAAGATTATAGTGTAGAATATGTCTTGCAAAGGTTTCCAGGTCTGGTAAGCCAGAAAAATGGTGTACAGCCTTTGGTTATTTCCCCATAGTGGCTGTATGGCCTGCTGGTTTCCAGCCCGATGGGTCAGGTACCCGGCCTGAGGTGGTGCTGCCAACACGTGCTGTATTCTGTCAAAGACAAGTACATGCTTTTTGAGTTTCAATTTTCCACATTTTTCAAGATCTCTGGTTGCTGTCAGGAACCTGCACAGACCTAGTCCTCCCCTCCCCACAGCTGTGTGCAATTCTGCAGCAAAACCCACATTTTACCCGAGGATTTTCTTGCAGGTTTCACCCTATGCATGGCAAAAGGGGAAAATCTGCAGAAAGAACTGACATTCTGTGAATTTTGCAGGCAGACTGCAAGTCATTTTACATATGGAAATTTTCTGGGGCAGGTGGATGCGAATTATTTTTTTTTTTTAAAGGGCTATTCTAGCACAACACAAACGGGCAGCAAATGGTAAAAAAAAAAAAAAAAAAAAAAAGAAGGAAGAGCTTATGTTCACGGCACCTACTCCCTGCCGCAGCACTCCATTACCAGCTCTGGCCAGGGAAGCTAATGGCTGGATGCAGAGACGACCTGACTCAGCTAGCGACTGGCAGAGTGGCATTCCCAACCATGTACCTGGGCACAGTTGGATCAGCGAGGAGAGTATATATTAACCATTTGCAGGCCATGGCAGCGCTTTTGTACTGTGCTGGAATGCCCCCTTAAAGATCGTATTCTTCACCCGAGGAATTAGACGAGAAGAAATCTTCATTTTTGCTACGTGTGACTGCTGCCAACGCGTTAAACAGCCTGAAACGGTTCAACTATACGGATACGCGGCAGCGACTGAAGACCAGGACAAGAATTGTGCCGCAGATCATCTGTAGGAAACTCTTGGCCGCAATGGGGCTTCAGGATCCCATTCACTGACAGCAGGCAGAGATCTTGAAAGTGGTGGAAAAGCTAAAACAAAGTTATATATTAGAAAGTTACAGCACCTTTATCAAACAGGAAAACATCCCTTCTGGATGAGCAGCAACAAAGTAACAGGGAGGAAACAAAGCAGCCACAGCCAGGACACCAGATCAGCTGTCAGAGCCAGGAAGAACTGTCATGTGTCCACGAGCCGCTGGTAACACTGGTGGTCTCACACTCACCTATGACCACCAGGAAGGCCGTCCTCCCCGGAACTTACACGCCCTCCAGCTCGTGTATTTACCTAGCGTACAACGGCACACATGTAATCTCCCGGTAACACACATGCTGCCGCTGCACACACAGCTTTCTCCTCCCCATACAGATACACACGGCGCAACCTAACCAGCCTCAGGCCCCGCCCCGCACAGCTGCAGCGCGCTGCCATTGGCCAAGTCTCCAGTCCATCAAAAGAAGCCAAGCAGCGCTGCGTTTGGTTGAGACTTGCGCTCCGCCCATCACTCTGAGGCCTAGCCGTATCCAAGGCAAAAGCGCAGCCAGGCTCGATTTCACGGAGGCTCGCGCCAGAGAATGAATGAAAGCGTCAAAGCTGACGGCCGACACGGCTGCTGCCACACTGCACCGGGCGGCGGAGCCAAATTTAGCGTGGTTTCCTCGCAAATGTCAATGCAACGCAAGTACCGTCCGTGCCAATAGACGCATGGCTACTTGGTGACCACGGGTGTACAGGACGCAAACACAGCGGGTGTCTAGGAGAAGGGGAATTCCAACTAGTACCGCCACCTATCCCCAGTCCCACACATGCCAAACGCTGTATGTGTGTGTGTCTATATATAACGGTGCAGTGTGTATATAATATATATATTTTATAAATTAATGGTGCAGTGTGTATATAATATATAATGGTGCAGTGTGTATATATATATATATATATATATAAAATAAATTATTGGTGCAGTGTGTATGTACACACACAGCACCATTAATTTAATACATTTAAATATACACAGCACCATTCATCTAACATATAACACACATAATATATACACATATATGTAATAACACACATATAATATATACTCCCACACCAGTGACTGTGCTGTCACATCTCATGACATCAGGTATAGTGACATACTGGAGTCCTGTAATGTCGCGATACGGCGGGCCTGATGGGAAGGCTGCCTATATACTGTACTGGGTCCCTGCCATGAGTGGGAGCCCAGCAGAAAGCCAGTAGGAGTATATAAGGGGAGTGCAAGCTCCTGTAGGTACACCTCAGTAAGAGGATAAAAGCACAAAACATAGAAAATGACAACAGATGAAGGAGGTTCTAGGTGTGAAAGTCTCTGCACTCCCTGCTGATGCACTAGTCCCCCGCTTGTGACTGGCTGCAGCAATCCCAGCACATAGACCGAGATCAGTCCTGGAACACAGGGGATCTGAGAAGTGATTGTGGGTTCCACAACCCCTTCAGTTATCACCTGCCCTAACTCGCTAGTAAGCCGGATCCACTTACTGCAGGACATGTTCAAACTGCGGCCCTCCAGCTGTTGCAAAACTACAACTCCCAGCATGTCCGAACAGCCTACAGCAGGGCATTGTGGGAGTTGTAGTTTTACAACAGCCGGAGGGCCGCAGGTTGAGCATGCCTGACTTACTGGAACCGTGGACCACAGCTCCTTTCTTCTCTGGACAGACAGTGGTTCCAGAGGTTCCGAGCCCCACGAATCAGAATATTTACATCTAGGTGTTGTTCGAGCGTGGAACGGACAGCACCCGGTTGTACACCGACCATTAAAGTCAATCATGGGCGATTTTCCACACTGGCCAATGCAGAAATGCACTGCAGCGCATATAACATCTCTGTATATGCCTACTGCAGTTCTGGGCAGAAGAGGCTCGCAGTGCCATCATTATCACCACACAATACTGCAGAACAGTACCCACCTCCGCCAGTCCTAGAAATGTACTGGAGAGGTAGATTTACACCTTCACGCTTGTGCAGTTGTTTTCCAGTACTGAGGATCTGAATACCGGAAAGAAACGTTTCCGTTTAGTCCTCATGCATTGTGAATGGGAAGAGATCCGTTCAGGATGCATCAGGACGTCTTCCCATCCGGCAGCATTGCGTTTGGTGACCGGACACAAAACTGCTGCAAGCTGTGGCTTTGTGTCCAGTCACGAAAACAGATCCGGCACTGAAAACAAGGGAAGTGATGGATCCGTTTTTTATGTAGCCTAAAAAAAACGGATCCATCATCCATTGTCTTTCAATGTATTTAGTGACAGATCCGTTTAGATCCCACACAACCGCATCTTAATGAATTAGATGCATCCTGACGTGAAAAATCAAAGCGGATCAGTTTAATTCCGGTACGGAGATCTTCTGCCGGATCTCAATAATGGAATTAACACCATGAGTGTGAAAGTAGCCTTAGGCCTCCTGCACACCAACATGTGCGCCCCGTTGCCATATTGCAGACCGCATTTGTGGATCCGCAATACACGGGTGCCGTTCTGTGGGCATTCCGCATCACGGATGCTGACCCATTCACTTCAATAGGTCCGCAAATCTGGAGATGCGGAATGGTGCAGGACGGAAGCATGAAACGGAACCCTACAGAGTGCTTCCGTGGGGTTTCGTCCCGTACTTCCGTTCCGTAAACAGATAGAACATGTTCTATGTTTTTGCGGAATGGCCGGATCGCGGACCCATTAAAGTGAATGGGTCCGTGATCCGCTGCCCCACGGACGGTGTTTGTGCATTGCAGCCCGCAGCATGACCACGGGGCACACAGGTTCGTGTGCAGGAGGCCTTAGACTCCAGTCCGGATCCAGAGCTCCACGGTATATATCAGGAGCACAGAACGGACACGTACAGATGTGCGCAGCAGTGCAGGCAAAGTGGAGCACATTTTAGGAAATCTCAAACACTGCAAAAAAAAAAAACACAACATGTCGAGTTACGCCGACGATTTCCCCCTTTTCAGTGCACGGGCTGAAACCTGCAGGATTTATTACCGATACACAGCGGATTTTGCTGCAGAAATGCTCCAAAATCTGCAGCGATCTGCTGCCCCATGTGCCCATCACCTGAGGGTACTTTCACACTTGCGGCAGAGGATTCTGGGAGGCAGTTACGTCGCCGGATCTGGCAAACTGATGCATTTGTGAGGTGGATCCGTCTGACAAATGCATTGCAATACCGGATCCGTCTCTCTGCTCGTCATCCGGAAAAACGGATCCAGTATTTTTTTCTCATTTTTAAAGGGCTATTTTGCAGAGCATGCGCAGACTGCAAAACCGGATCCGCTTTGCCAGAATGCCAGAACACTTGGGGCCGGATCCAGCATTAATGCATTTCAATAGAAATGAATGCCGGATCCGGCACTAATACGCTTCAATGGAAATTAATGCCGAATCCGGCAATGTGTTCAGGATTTATGGCCAGACAGAAAACTGCAGCATGCTGCTGTATTTTCTCCATCCAAAAAACGCAAGAGACTGAACTGATGCATCCTGAAGGGAAAGCTCTCCATTCAGAATGCATTAGGATAAAACTGGTCAGTACTTTTCCGGTATAGAGCCCCTAGGACGGAACTCAACACCGGAAAAGAATAACGCTAGTGTGAAAGTACCCTTAGAGGCATCTGTCCCCAGGGGACCTTCACTGGCATTCAGGGTTGCCAATTTTTCTGAACAACTTAAAGGGGTTGTCCGGGTTCAGAGCTGAACCCGGACATACCCTTATTTTCACCCCGGCAGCCCCCCTGAGCCTAGCATCGGAGCATCTCATGCTCCGATGCGCTCCAGTGCCCTGCGCTAGATCGCGCAGGGCACAGGCTCTTTTGTTTTTAATAACACACTGCCGGGCGGTAACTTCCGCCCAGCAGTGTGTTCGGTGACGTCACCGGCTCTGAGGGGCGGGCTTTAGCTCTGCCCTAGCCGTTTTACTGGCTAGGGCAGAGCCAAATCCCGCCCATCAGTGCCGGTGACGTCACCGGGGTTCCTGTCAGCCCCATGGAGAGCCCGGTACGTCACCGGAACTCTGAAAAATGCCTTTGCCCTGCGCGATTTAGCGCAGGGCAAAGGAGAGCATCGGAGCATGAACTGCTCCGGAGCTCATGTCAGGGGGGCTGCTGGGGTGAAAATGGAGGGATGTCCGGGTTCAGCTCTGAACCTGGACAACCCCTTTAACCCAAAATCACGGATGGCCAATACCTTTTACGGACAAGTTAAAAGACCACAAAGAATAATAAAGATTCTGACTAACCCATGTCTACAGCTCGATCTACTGCTAGGAACCCATTACCAGCCTTCACTGTGAGGAGAATTACCACCAAAATCATCTAGCCATGTACCAGCCTCACAGGAAAAAAATAATCAGACACTTTTTTTCCCCCACAGACACAGGAAAAATAAAAAGTCGCCTATTTTTACAGGCTGCCTAGAAATTTCTGGACGGTTGGACACTAGTGTTGAGCGATTTCCAGGACTGATTCACTATTAAGCCAAATTTCCTCGTGCTTCGTAGAAGTGAATAGATTTAACCCAAAATAGTGAGAAAAAAAAAAGTAAATAAATACTTACCCGATCTATTTGCTCACCACGGGCCGGTCGCAGTCGTCTTGGTTGAAGATCTCACATGAAATCCTGTGCGGGGCGACGTCACCACCGGCCGTGCAAGATTTCACGCCAGACCTTCAAGAAAGATGGCGGCGCGAGTAAAGAGATCAGGCAAGTACGCTTTATTGACATCACGCATGAACGCGGCATCTGAGGGGTACAACGAGGAGGAGGTCCCGCTACCTACAAAGATGTGCACTTTGTGACAAAGTCATTCGTCATGGAGCTGTAACATTCCGCGAAGCAGCCGAATCGAACGCTTGAACAATTCGCTATTGGCAACCCTGCTGGCGTTACACAAGCGTCCAAGAGTTGGGGGCCCACACCGGGACGCCGGCACACAGACCCACGCTAAGTGCAACACCAGAGGGTACAGTCCTTCACAGTATATGGGGGGCACAGTGATAGGAGGACGTACAGAGAGGGGCACTGGCCCCAGATACAATGTAGCCTCACAGCGTTAACCCTAAACAAACATGGCGATCCCATGGTGCCAGCCGTGCCTCCTGCCACCCTACAAGCGCACATTCACACGTGTGCGGCACAAACGTCCCCGACCTACATCCACCTAACACTACATCCACGTACGTGAGCTATGTATGTACGTGAACTGTAGTCCGCTTATACCCCCTCCCCCACGTCTCACCTGTGACCCCACTCTGTGACGTCAACGCCCCCGTCTCACCTGTGACGTCACACCGTCCGGGTCTCGGCCGCTGTTGACCCTTTATGAGCTGGTCCCGGCTGTGCCGAGCATGGACGCGCCGCGCGATGCAACTCAGCCTCGCACAGCTACGCCCTACGTCACGGCGAGCTGGGACAATGGCAGAAGGCTCTATGCCCCAGAGCCCGCCCTTTTTTATTTCCTATTGGTCGATAAACATAGCAATCAGGGGAGTGTGCTGACGTCACGCACAGAGTGTAGGTTGCGCTCATCAGGAAGTGCCTGCGGAAGAGCGTAGAGGGGCCTTCAGTTTAGGCTGCCCCATAAATGCCTGATTAAAAAATAATAAAAAACACACGATGTAACGCGAAGACCGGATGAATGAATGATTAGGAGTCAGACACGGGTTATTCTTCGTTTGACACCAGTGTAGTAAAAGAAGGAAAACGCGTGCCGTTATTCTAATTGTATTCATGAACAAGTAATAAATAAATGTGTTACAATGTATCAGCGGGGATTCAAGCTATTGGGGTCATCAAGAGGGGGACCCTCCACCCCCCCCCCTCAATGGAGCAAATGATGTTAACCCCTTCAGGACCATGCCATTTTCTGTTTTTGCGGTTTCATTTTTCACTCCCTGCCTTTCCAGAGCCATAACGCTTTTATTTTTCTGTTCGCATAGATGTATAAAAGGGCCTGCTTTTTACGGGACAAGTTGTACTTTTTAATGGAACCATTTACTATTGCATAAAATGTAGTAAAAAATAAATTTCCAAATGGGGTTGAACTGGAAAAAGAAAACGCAATTCCGCTACAGTTTTATGTTGTTGTTTCTTGTTGCATTGTGAAGTGTGTACGACCTTTTGATCACTTCTTATTAAATTCTTTTGGAGAGGTGAAGTGACAAAAAATGGCGAATAGTACAGGCGTTTTCGGATACGGCAATGCCCATAAAGTTTAATTTTTTTTATTGTTTATTTTTTATTCTAGGGAAAGATGATTTCAATTTTTATATATATTTTTTTAAAAATTTTAAAATATTTTTTAAAACTTTTCTTAATTATTATTTTAAACTTTTTTTTTAAGTCACCCTAGGTGACTATAACAAGCAATCATTAGATTGCATCTTGTATTCTGTAATAAATATTTATTCATTACAGAATACTGAATTCATTATATTCCAATGCTGTGCTGCCACCTGTAGGCCTGAATTGGAATATACTAGTAATCAGCCTGTAAGCCTTGTATAGGCTTAGGCCTATTACTAGTACGGGCCGCTTTCCCTGATCTCAGCCAAGGGAAGGTGGCCCTGGCCAGAAAGCGTGCAGCTCCCGGTTTTAGTACTCCCAGATGCTGTGGTCACATATGAGGGGGTTAAACGTCCACGATTGGCATTACCGCTGATTACATTAGCCCTGGACCTCTGCTGTGTAAAACTGCATAAACCTTTTGGTTATGGCGCCCTCTGCACTCACTAGTGGGCACCACCTTTAAAGACCAGACTTCCGTTGTACATGTAAGACGGAGGTCAAGAATGGGTTAAAGCGGCTCTCCAAGATTCTGATATTGATGGCCTATTCTCACGATAGGTCAATATCAGAAGGGCGGGGTTCTGACTCCTAGCACCCCTGCCGATCAGCTGTTTGAAGAGGCCCCTGCACTATAGTGAGTGCAGTGGCCTCTTCCTAGGCTAGTGACATCATGTTCATCAGTCATGTGGCCTACGCGCAGCTCAGTACCATTAGAGTGAAAATGGCTGCAATACCAAGAACAGCCACTATACAATGGATGGCGCTGTGCTTGATAAGCTGCAAGGAGGCCGTGGCTCTCACCAGCACTCAAACAGCTGATCTGCGGGGGTCCTGAGGATAGGTCACCAATACTACAATCTTGGAAAACCCCTTTAAAGGAGTATTTAGTTTTTTTTACACTTTATTCCTATCTACAGGATAACTGATAACTATTAGATCAGTGGGGGTCCTACCGCTGGGACCCCCGCCCATCACAAGAATAGGAACAGCCTTTCTGTTCATCTGTATGGGAGTTTTGTAAATAGCCGAACGCTATACTCTGCTGTCTCCGGAACTCCATAGAGATAAACGGAGCAGCAGTGTGCAAGCTCGACCTGCCACTCCAGTCATTTCAGAGGTCCCCGGTCTCGTTATTGGTGGGGGTCCCAGCAGTAGGACCCCTACTGATCTTATCTTGTTGCTATCTTGTAACAACTGGAATACCCCTTTATGGCCATTGTAAAACATGGTCATTATTTATAAGCCAAATCCAGGAGTGGAACCCAGAGAAACCGCATAATGGAAAGATGTGCGCCTCTTCTGCGTTCCTGACCCACTCCTGGTTTTGGCTTACAAATACTGACTGTGTGTAATTGTGCTGTTTTTTTTTTTTAGCATAAGCAATACAAATTACAGACGGCTTCATATTGATCATCAAATACCAGTTCCACCTCAATACTTATTTGGTAACTTACTTGGTAACATTCGGGGAGGCCCAAAAAAGGTTTTAGTTTTTATTTTATTTATGTTTTTATCCCACACAGAATGTAACATGTTTATTGAGAGGAAGGAGACATTGTGGTGGAATATTTATTCAAAATATTATGAAACCTACAGAACAAATATTACTAGTAATATTAATGATAAATGGCCTTTTGTGACCTGTAGATACAAGGCGGATAACAGTGATGTGTGCTGGAGGTGTTGTAAGGACAGAGGCTCATATTTTCACATTTGGTGGACTTGCCCCCTAATCAAAGATTGGTGGTCAAAAATATTTGAAGAAAGTAACAGGATATGCCACTCTAAAGTCCCCATAACACCCCATCTAGCCTTTTTAGGTGTACACACCTCCAGTACTAGGGAAAGCCTCCCCTCTTTATTCAATCATCTCTTAGACGCAGCGCGTCTTCTGATTCCCAAATACTGGCTGTCTGAAGACACCCCGTCAATATCCCAGTGGATAGCCAAAATAGACCAACTATACAGGTTTGAGGAGCTAGCCTCATGGGAAAATAATAGACGACACATTTAAAAAAACCTGGTCACCATGGTCCTCTTTCAGGAAATACACTGTAGAAGCCTCGTATCTCATATCCTGAAATGCAGTTTCGATCCAGAATTGATACATTTTTCATCTCAGTCTGGTCCTCATGGGATTGTCACTCAATAAATGTCACTAAAGTATTGCCCTAAGTCTATATTTGTATTGTCATACTAGAAATGTACCTGAGAAGAAAGTAACTTGTCTGTGCTATGTTATTTACTAATATATGTAATGTCAGTATCTTTTCCAATAAAGAATTTTAAAACAAAAAAAAATAATTGCCTTTTTTTTCAAAATAACTACATTTATTGTTACCTATTATGATACATATAAAATACCATATACTATATATAAACACAATAAATTAAAAAATAATGTACAGTCACGGTCCCTCTTGCACTATTTAAAAAGGAGTACGTCACACAGCAGTATAGGAGGAGTTGATGCAAAGTCCTATTGATACATACTTTCTGATTGTAGCGTTCTTAAAGGTCTGAACTCACACAAACCTCCATTTTCACCCCGACAGCCCCCCCTGACTTGAGCATTGGAGCAGTTGGAGCATTGGAGAGAATCGGGCTCTCCATGGGGCGGCCAGGAAGCCCGGTGATGTCACCGGCACTGATGGGCGGGCTTTAGCTCTGCCCTATCCAGTAAAACGGCTAGGGCAGCACTAAAGCATGATCATCAGAGCCGTTGACGTCAACCAACACACTGCCGGGCGGAAACCTCCACCCGGCAGTGTGTTATTGTAAACAAAAGAGACCTTGCCCTGTGCAATCTAGCGTGCGGCAAGGGAGAGCATCGGAGCATGAGATGCTCCGATGCTAACATCAGGGGGGCTGCCTAGGTGAAAATATGGGTATGTCCGGGTTCACCTCTGAACCCGGACAACCCTTTTAATTAGTTTAGAATTTTAGAATTACCACTCTTTCAAATAGTATCAAACGCAATATACGGTGATAATTAGGTGGTTATATCGTCACTGATCTATTCAGGCAGCCGTACTGCACAATAATTAAGCAGAATATGATGTTGACTGCTTGATATAGGGTGCGTAGGGATTGTCGGGTGGTTTTACCGTTGCCACCGGACACATTCAGCAAATAATGCAGTTCTTATGTGAAATGGTTAAGCAGAGTATGCTGTTCACTGCTTACCGGACCTGTCGCTGTATTCAGTAATGGTTGGTACGTACGTGGCTGTATTCACTTTTCTTATGGAGCGCTTGTTACTTTTCTTACATATGCGCTAGTGCCGGTACTGTTCTCTGGCGCATGCGAGTTGGTCACTTTGTAAAGCTGGCTTTGCTCTTTGATTGCGGGGGGCTCATTATATTTTTCACCACTAAAGAAGAAATCCGTGCAGTTTCGAAACGCGTTTGGCAGTTGAAAACACAGCAGCATATACGGAGTGTGATTCCCTATATGAAGACAAAAACCCCGCAATCACCGAATACAGCGACAGGTTAACAGCATACTCTGCTTAACCATTTCACATAATCCCTACGCACCCTATATCAAGCAGTCAACATCATATTCTGCTTAATTATTGAGCAGTACGGCTGGCTGAATAGATCAGTGACGATATAACCACCTAATTATCACCGTATATTGCGTTTGATACTATTTGAAAGAGTGGTAATTCTAAAATTCAAAACTAATTAAGAACGCTACAATCAGAAAGTATGTATCAATGGGGCTTTGCGTCAACTCCTCCTATACTGCTGTGGGACGTAGTCATTTTTAACTAGTGCGAGAGGGGCCGTGACTGTACATTATTTTAATTAGTTATTGTGTTTATATTGTCATGCATTTTCATAAGTGTACAGTCTTATCTGAAGATATTATAGTCTAAATAAAAGTGTACAGTCAGACTGAACCAGAGTCTAAAATCTTTCTGTAGGATTGAAATAGGCCGAGATGAGGTTATGCTGAGCTCAGTTTGGGTAAAATGTTTATAGCGGACATAGCGTGTATTGTCACTTAAAAATGATTGTGAGCAGATGTAGTGTTTCTGTTAACACTATAATGGGTCCTACAGACAACTATATATAGTATTTTAGATGTATCATAATAGTTAACAATAAATGTGGTTATTTTGAAAAAATAAACTGCCATTTATTATAAATTTTATTGAGCAGCTAGGATCAGGGATGGCCAACCTGAGGCTCTCCAGCTGCTGTAAAACTACAACCCCCACCATGCCCTGCTGCAGGCCGATAGCTGTAGACTGTCTGGGCATGCTGGGAGTTGTAGAGAGCCTCAGGTAGGCCACCCCTGAGCTAGGTGGTATAGCAGGCAGAGTTTTATTCCAGTGAGCTCCCTTCTTTGGTGTTGTCACAAATATTACTAGTGTTTAAGACAAGCAGCTCCTATAGTTCAAACACGTATGTCGAGGTCTCTGAAAAGGAGATGTAAAGCAGTATTTCCGGAGAAGACAATTTGCTGGACTTAGAGAACACTGGAGGCAGCCTCCACAGAACACTAAGACTGAGGACAATACATTGTGGTGAGAACTAACAACTGGTCTGCAAAATCCAAGAGGTATGATCTGGGGAGGGAATTTATTTAGGGGTCTGAATGTATTTGTGCTGCTATACTATGTCTATGGCTTCATATATTAGGGGCCAATGCGATCTCTGCAGATCAATCAGTAGTGCTACCAAAAGCCTGTGCAGTGGCATCACTAGACTCCTGTGGACCTCAGTGCAAACTGTGACAGGGCCCCCCTACCATTATGTGCAATATTAAACCTGATTGGCTGTACAGCCTCGTACCTGCCACTAGTCCTGCACCCAGCACAGCCCAGGGCGTGCCACAGCTATATTACTATGCAATATAGCTCCTTCAAGTTCCAATGGTAACCCATTACACTCCTCACCTTCATTAAATGGGTATTCCGGCCTGTGAGAAGTCTTCCCTATCCACAGGATAGTGGCTAACTATTAGATAGGTTGTTGTTCTACCGCATGGACCCCCACTGATCACGAGTGGCAGGTCGGGCATGCACACTGCCACTTCATCTCTAAGGAAGTTCTGGAAACAGCCGCGCTCCCATAGACATGGAGTAGCAGTGTGCACGCCTGACCTGCCACTCATTTCACAGGTTCTCATTCTCATGATTTTTGGGGGCTCCCGCAGTAGGAACCCCATCGATCTAATAGCTATCCCCTATCCTGTGAATCACAGTCATTCACTGCCTTGCATTACTGCAAGACTAGTTTCTGTGTCCTGACCGAACACATAATGACTGTATCCTTCCAGTCTCACAGTAAATATCTACGGTGAGGACCGAGGAGACGTAGCATGATGCACACTGCGCAGTAAGGAACAAAGTCCACCATGTTCCATCCCTATTCACTGCCTGGAGGGCCCATGGAGTGTGAATCCAGCCTGCAGCTTTGATGAGTCTTGGTTCCCCCTCCAGGAGGCTCAGGCAGAGGCAGATCTTATGTGCATTTGCCCTCATCCGTGTTAAGGTGGTCTTAGGATGTCTAGACCCACACCAGATTGATCACTGTGCCTGAGGCTGGATAGCAAATTTGGTGCATGAATAGAAACTTGTGTCTAACCTTTTACCTACTACTATATCAGTTGGCTTTCTTCTTAAAGGGAATCTGTCACCTGCTTTTACCATTTTAAGGTGGCCCCATCGCTATGTTCACTAAAGTACCTTATTTCCTGCAGTCGTCTTCTTACTTTATTTCATTTTGTAGTTTTGATATAAAAGCGTTTTTTATGTTATGAAAATGAGGCCCAAGGTGCCCAGTGACTCCCCCTGCAGTGCCCAAGAAAGCCTCCTGATCCTCAAATAACCTCCCACAGCCCGGCAAACGGTTCCGCCCCCTCCCCACGTCATAGTCTACCTTATAGAAATGCCCCGTCCTTCTTCCTGTCTGCGGCCAGAAAACTCGCGCAGGCGCAGTACCGCCTGCAGCCTGCGCAATCATCAATGTCCTGAGGGCAACAGCGCTCAGGTTACATCACTGGGCTCGGTGCATGCCCAGTGAGACTTTTGAGGCTGTTGCCCTCAGGAGGTTGATGATCGTGCAAGCCGCAGGCGGTACTGCGCCTGCGCGAGTTTTCTGGCCGCAGACAGGAAGAAGGACGGGGCATTTCTATAAGGTAGACTATGACGTGGGGAGGGGGCGGAACCGTTTGCCGGGCTGTGGGAGGTTATTTGATGATCAGGAGGTGTTCTTGGGCACTGCAGGGGGAGTCACTGGGCACCGGAGAGTGAAAAAAAAAAAAACACCCCTCTGGGCACCTTGGGGCCTCATTAGCATAACATTAGCATTTTATATCAAAACTACAAAACGAAATAAAGTAAGAAGACGACTGCAGGAAATAAGGTACTTTAGTGAACATAGCGATTGTGCCAGCTTAAAATGGTAAAAGCAGGTGACAGATTCCCTTAAGGGAACCTGTCACCTCAAAAATGCATCTACACCTGCCAGCAGTACCTCATAGTAGCCCGCAGCCTATTAATAATCATATGCTTCATCCTGTTGTCCGATGCTGCACAAGTTAAAAAAAACAAAAACTGTTTTATTCTCCATGCTTCAAGTCAAGTCCCCTTGCACACAAGCGAGTTTTCCGCGCGGGTGTAATGCGTGATGTAACACCTGCACTGAATCCTTACCCATTCATTTCAATGGGTGTGTGTACATGAGCGTTGTTTTTCACACATCAGTTCTGCGTTGCGTGAAAATCGCAGCATGTTTTATATTCTGCGTTTTTCACGCAGCCCTGGCCCCATAGAAGTGAATGGGGCTGCGTGAAAAACGCATTGCATCCGCAAGCAAGTGCAGGTGCGATACGTTTTTCACTGATTGTTGCTAAGAGATGTTGTTTGTAAACCTTCCGTTTTTTATCACACGCGTGAAAAACGCATTGCACCCGAGCGGAAAAAACGGAACAACTGAACGCAATCGCAGACAAAACTGACTGAACTTGCTTGCAAAATAGTGCGAGTTTCACTGAACGCATCCGGACCTAATCTGTCACGCTCGTGTGAAAGGGGCCTAACCGTCCTCTCTTGCCTGAGAGTGACAGCCTGGAGTGCGGCCGCGATTCCACAAGTCTCGCGCATGCACATTGTGCCTCTGAAACCCGGCTAACAGCAGCATCAGGAGATGGGATCACGCATTACTACAGAGCGCACCGCGCATGCGCGGAACTTAGAGACACGCGGTCGCAGTGCAGGCTGTCACTCTCAGGCAAGAGGGGACGGTTAGGGGGCTTGGTTACCTTGACATGAAGCAAGGAGGCCGCTGTCCCCTAGACTTCAAGCATGCTGCCAATACAGCGCTGATAATTTGTGCAGCAGCGGACAACAGGATGAAACATGATTATTAACAGGCTGCGGGCTACTATGAGGTACTGCTGGCAGGTGTAGATGTATTTTGGAGGAGACAGGTTCCCTTCAATGTAATTTTACAGCAAAACTGTGGCCCCTAGGTGGGGGCACTGTGGATTTTCTAAAACTAGATGCGCCAACAATGTTTTACATTGTACAATTTATGACAACCTCTACGTTCACTCACATTAGTAAATGTGGCCCGGTGTATTTTATTAATTTAAGGCAGGGATGCTCAACCTGTGGCCCTCCAGCTGTTGTAAAACTACAACTCCCACCATGCCCTGCTGCAGGCCGATAGCTGTAGACTGTCTGGGAATGCTGGGAGTTGTAGTTTTGCAACAGCTGGAGGGCCGCAGGTTGAGCATGCCCGATTTAAGGCCCCATGCACATGACCGTATTTTTAGTTCACATCTTATCTGCATTCATTTCAATGGGGATGCAAAAGATGCGGACAGGCAAACTGTCAGACAATAGAAGTAATATTAGTCACAAATTCAAGGGAATCTGTCCCGACACCTTCATATAAATCCATCTCACATGATGGATGTGCACTTCTGAGCACATTCTAATGCCCTTGCCCCCATCTCAACTCGTTCCCCCAATTCATAGAATTTAGCCTTTTAATAATATGCCCCTGCACCTCATTGCACTCAGAGGCTCCGCTCTTCTTTTACGGCTGCGTTCCCACCACTTTGAGTGACAGGGCCAAGTAGTGAAGACGTACTCACACCTGACCCTAGTCTTGCAGTATCTCATTAGGACATATCCCCATTTTCATCCCTCAGACCCCCTGATATGAGCATCGGAGCATTTCATGCTCTGATGCTCCCCCTTGCCCTGCATCGCGCAGGGCTTCTTTGTTTATGTTTTTAGGATGGTAGACAGAGACTTATGCCCAGCGGTGTATTTGGTGACGTCACCAGCACTAATGGGCAGGGCAGTGCTAAAGACGGCCCATCAGAGCCGGTGACGTCACCGGGAACACTGGGCAAAAGTCACAGCCTAGCAGTCTAAACATAAAACAAAAAAGCCATTGTCCTGCGCAATTCAGCACAGGGCAAGGGAGAGCATCAGAGCATGGAGGGGTGGAAATGGGGACATGTCCAGGTTCAGCTCTGAACCTGGACACCCCCTTTAACAATTAAATTATTACTTTTGTAATTTATGGCCGTGTTACTTGCGAGCCAGTAGGATTACTTCTGATTAAGGGTATTTTCACAGACTTTTTCCAACGTCTGATACCCAAAGACCATGCTGAAAACGCTTGCAGTTCATCTCCGTTAAATTAAATGGGGAAACTGCTTGTTAATTTATATGGTGCTTTTTCTTTCACTTGCGACTTTAAAAACCATGCCGTGAAAAAAATAAAAAAATAAAGTTGTGTCAATTTTTGGTCCATAATTCTGTCCATTGAAATGAGCAGGATGAAAAACCACATCATAAAAACTGCATCCTAAAAAGACACGAGGAATCCTGAGCAGGGTTTTTTCAGCACAGTGTGAACATACCCTCTGGGTACCAGCATTCATTCTCCTATGGCCACAGCATATTGGGATTTTCAAAAAAGCTGTCACAAACCTCCCAAGAAAGCACTGCAAATGAAGACGGGCACTACATAATAAATGCATGTTTGCATTCTATAATGTTACCTGAAAACCCCCACCAAGGACAGTGATTGGCTGCAGGGGGTTTTAAGGGTTGTTCAAGATAAGCAATTATCTCAGATACCCCTTTAAATTGCTGCTGGGGATCTCCTTGGGGGTCCCTTTATTTGGGACAACAGTAGGGGTTTCCTTGCCTCTAGAGCTACTTTCACACTTGCGTTTGGGGTTCCGCTTGTGAGTTCCGTTTCAAGGCTCTCACAAGTGGCCCCCGAACGGATCCGTACAGCCCCAATGCATTCTGAGTGGATAAGGATCCGTTCAGAATGCACCAGTATGGCTCAGTTCCACCTCCATTCCGCTCAGGAGGGGGACACCCAAACGCTGCTTGCAGCGTTTTGGTGTCCGCCTGGCCGCGCGGAGCCAAACGGATCCGTCCAGACTTACAATGTAAGGCAATGGGGACGGATCCGTTTGATGTTGACACAATATGGTGCAATTTCAAACGGATCCGTCCCCCATTGACTTTCAATGCAAAGTCAGGACGGATCCGTCTGACTAACAATTAGACTTAGATTTTTTTCAGAAATATAATGCAGACGGATCAGTTCTGAACAGATCCCATCGTTTGCATTATAGGTGCGGATCCATCTGTGCAGATACCAGACGGATCCACTCCGAACGCAAGTGTGAAAGTAGCCTAATACGTCCCACTCTATGACATGCTGGCCACATATAGAGATACCTCGTCAGTATTACCATCCTATTTTCCTAGAAAACTGATAAAACCAAGATGTGGAAGAACGTACACAACTAAAAAAAATCTCCAAGGAGGTAACATGGGAAAAAGTTTATTAACACATTCATTGGCAACCAGAAAACTAATACATAAAGCGTTGTATACTTTATGGCATCCTCTGGTACCTACCTACAGGCATTAAAGTGCAAAATACACAAATAAAATTCCATACATTAAAAATAAAAATAATAATAATAAAAAAAAAAAACGTTTGACAAACCCTTGCAGAGACAGAAGGATATCCTACAAATCAAGATGTTTCTTTTGCAAAAAAACAAGTTTTAGTTTGTATATACATACAGTAACCAATAAATAAGACAGACAGGTAAAGGCAATCTGGACGACCATGCTATGTTTGTTGAGGAAATTGCTACAGTTTCCACCATTCATCGATAGGAGATGTCACTGAGGAGGTTGAAGGCCCGATCAATTTTCTATTTCTTGAAAGGCACAGAGGGACATAAAAAAAAAAGTCATACTCTCCTCCGCCAAAGCTCGCTGGGTCTCTGTCAATCCTTGGCTGAGACGGTCCCACCCCAGTGTGGGCACCAATATGTCAAGAGGCCCCATGAACAGCAGAATGGGATTGCTGGAGAATCGATTGAGTCGAGTATGATTTATTCCTTTTATTTTTTATGCCACAGAGAACCTTTATTAAAATAAAAAAACTACCGTAATTGCCATGATAACCCCTTAAATGTATGATCAGTCTGACGACAGAAAAAAAGAGGATGGACTGCTAAAAAGAGGATGATGTCTCCAGAGAAAATTTAAGGGGCGGCTAATGGGGGCCAGAGTAGCATGCCACTCAAAAGAGTCGCATAGCCCCTTTCTGAGCGATCAGTGAGGTAATCATCCACCAATAATACACTTATTGCAAATCCTATCGATATGCATGTAAGCGACGGGAAAAACCCCTGGAGGATTCAAGTAATGCTGCCCCCAAATGTGACATCTTGATCCCAATCTGGTTGGCTTTCAGATATAGGAACTATCAACACGTCGGCAGTTAAAGAGGCATACGCTGAAAGATATATACATAGCAATGGGAATCATTTCTTCTGACAACTTTGCAATGCTACTTTTCCAATGTATTAATCACTAAGGACCAAACCAAAAGTTAACGCAATTCCCAAATCCGATACAATTAATAGTGCATATTTCCGTAGACTGAAACAGAGCATTTTAGTAACACAATTATAACAAAAAGGACAGTATTGTCAGGTTTACGCCTATGGCCACCTTCAGATCTTTTTGTACCCTATATCACCAGCATGCCATACACTGCTGGGGTTTATAGTTACAGCATTATGTAGAAGAACCTGCATACAGACAGCCGGGGGCGTCTACAGCACGTGAAGTGCGCTGATGAAGCAGAGCCAGCGCGTCTTGCTCCTTTATGCATACCCTGGAGGCTGCCAGACTCTCTTCATAATTCTCTCCTGTGCATGGTTTGTAAGGTTCTTTGCATACACAATGCTGTATCAGAGTCTTGACAGTGGCAGGTTTAGTGCCATTAACCCCATCGGTTTAACATGCTGGTGGTTTAGGGTACAAGTATCTACTGATAGCTTCCCTTTAACTTGGTGCATCTTCATCTGGAACAAAAACTGCACTTGATCCTCAATCTTAATACACATTGCTCCACAGAGGTTCTAGAGTAATGCACATTTCTGGATACCCATCAGGCAACTAAAGCTTTAACCTACAGAATATGTACTACAGGTGCCATAAGATGAAGGCCGTCTGGTGTCTAGTAGACACAAGTCAGGTACCATGTCCACATCTCGAGGCTCATCCATGAAAACTGAAGGTGTTGCCCTTAGCATTGTCATTGGCAATGAGCTGGGGACTAAGCATCCACTAGCCTTCCTAAATAAACCCCAAGCCAGACAGGTCTATATTTGGTTTTAGTCTCCCTTTGTGGTTCCACACGTAACATTGAAACGTTTTCCTTTAAGTGGCTTGTAAGAGAACAGTATTAATACCGCTAGCTTTTATAGAAACAAATATTGGTAGTTGCTACATGGAGCAGGAGAATGAAATAACACTAGGACTTCAGAAGAGAACACTACCTCTCATGTGCATGGAGAAATAGGCTGAGAGGCCATTTTTAAATAGGAAGAGAAAGACAAAACACTGAAATAGGATAGAGGCGCACACATAGGACGAGCCAGAAATTGGACCCTTTCATTGTCGGAGTTGGCCATTTATCTTCAGCAGCATCCAGATGATCCTCTCCCTTCTGCCTGGCTTTGCCGCGCTCCCCCTAGTGGCTCCGTTAATGATTGCTGCGGTCCAACCTTGATTCCATTAGCCTTTACGGGTAAAAAACAAAACCAGAAACATATAAAGTTAGGAACTAATCGGCAAGAAGTTCAGCACTTCAATTTTTGTTAACTTCCTTTACCTCATTATTTACATCAAAGAGTCCAAGTTGAATTTTCTTGTATATTTCTTTGGCAGTACCAATAAAGGCCTTGGGGGAAAAAAATTAAAATTAAAATGGAAAATAAAATTGATTGTTTTTAGCGACTTTGTCTAATTGTTACCTCTTCCACATTGGCAGCAGTTTTAGCAGAAGTTTCCATAAATATCAGTCCGTGTTCACGGGCAAACGCTTCTCCTTCCTCTCTTGTAACATCTCTACGGCCCTCCAGGTCACTAAGGAGAAGCAAAGATGAATATGTGGTATACACGGTACTGAAGAAGATTGAGTGAAGGGAGTCTTAAAGGGGTTATAACTGATGACCTATCCTCCGGTAGGGGGTCCAACACCTGGCACCCACACCGATCAGCTGTTTGAAAAGGTGGTATCTATGGTCCATCTGACTGGATGCCCAGGCACTCACATGCTGTTATATATAGCAATGGAAATAAAATCTATGTACAGTGATCCCTCAAGATACAATTGTCTTTCCTGGTCCAATCGTAAGATAAAACTAGACTCAATATACAATGCCTAAGACTCAGATCAAACCAATCAACAGGCCATTTCTCTGGTAAACCACATGTAAGGGTGGTCTCCTTTTTACAGTACAGAGTGGTACTACATGTCCTGTTCTGCCCTCTTTCTGTGCCAGGATGAGCTGCTCCTTTGCATGTCAGGTGGGGGCGGCTCCATTGTATTTTTCTGGTGCACTGAGTGCTATAGAGGACCCTGCAGAAGCTCCAGTCCTCATCACTTAACCTGTCCAACAATTGGGCCATGTAAATCACTTTATCGGGAATGAAGGGTCCTATGAAGGCTCCTTCCTGATAATCTGCCCATGTAAAGATGCCACAGATCACCCAACAATCAATCAAAATGCTTGATCATCGGGTGACATGATCTTTGGTGTGGACACCTTCATCATTTCTGGCCAGCAGATCATGGTGTGTGAACAGCGATATGATGTCCAAAAACAATGACTTTGTACAAGGATAAGCGATAGCAGTAGCCATCACTCGTGCTCACACAGTGGAGGGGATCGTTTCTTAGGTGACCTCCATTAGTGCTGCAAACACCAGTAGAAACAAATATTTTTACACCAAAAAACAAACAAACATGCTGCCAAAAACAGAGTACAGAAAATACCTGAAAACTGCGTGTGAAAGCATCTCCTAAACAGCAAGTTCGAACCAGACTCCAGGGCATTCAATTTTTTTCAATACTATTACCTTTTTTAAAATTATTTATTTACATAATTATTCTAGAGGAAGGTTAAGATTTTTGCAATAAAAGATACTCTGTTTTTCTTTAAAGGGAACCTGTCACCGGGATTTTTTGCATAGAGCTGAGGACATGGGTTGCTAGATGGCCGCTAGCGCATCCGCAATACCCAGTCCCCATAGCTCTGTGTGCTTTTATTGTGGAAAAAAAAACGATTTGATACATATGCAAATTACCCTGAGATAAGTCCTGTCCCTGACTCATCTCACGTATAGGACTCATCTCCGGTTAATTTGCATATGTATCAAATCGTTTTTGCTTCCACAATAAAAGCACACAGAGCTATGGGGACTGGGTATTGCGGATGTGCTAGCGGCCATCTAGCAACCCATGTCCTCAGCTCTATACCCAAAATCCCGGTAACAGGTTCCCTTTAAAGGGAACATGTCACCTCCAAAAACCATCCCAAGTAGCCAGCAGCGTGTTTCCGACTATAATTTTCTTCCTAAAGCAAAAGCTCAGAAAACGTTCTTTTATCCCCTGCCGGCGCTTCTCTAGTCATGCTTGAAGTCAAGGGGGCAGCGGCCTCCTAGCTTCAAATCAAGATAACCACGACCCCTTCGCTGTGACTGACAGCTGGTTTTTCGGCAAAGGCAGCCGAAGTCTCGTGCATAAGCGCTGTCAGTCACAGCGAAGGGGCCAGGAAGGGGGCGTGGTTACCGTGACTTGACGCTAGGAGGCCTAGCACACTGCTGACTACTGTCAGATACTGCTGGCGGCTTGGGATGGTTTTTGGAAGTGACATCTTCCCTTTAAGTCAAATGAAAAGAAAATCTGCACCTTTTGTTTCCAATCAGTATGATGACCATGTTGCTACTGGAGTGCTGTCGAGCATCTTCCAACCAGGAGGTGAGGTGGCTAAATGTTTCTCGTCTAAACGTCAAACAAAATTGGTGATTACTACAAGTCTATCATTGTAAAAGGGAACCAGTCACTGGGATTTTGGGTATAGAGCTGAGGACACGGGTTGCTAGATGGCTGCTAGCACATCCGCAATACCCAGTGCCCATAGCTCTGTGTGCTTTTATTGTGTAAAAAAAAAAAAAAAAAAAAAAAAAAAAAAAAAACACACAAAACGATTTGATACATATGCAAATAAACATAAAAAGAGTCATATCTTACTTGTGTGACCAGAGAAGAGTCATATTTTCAAGCTCTGACTCATCTCAGGTTAATTTGTATATGTATCAAATCGGTTTTTACAAAATAAAAGCACACAGAGCTATGGGGACTGGGTATTGCGGATGTGCTAGTGGCCATCTAGCAACCCATGTCCACAGCTCTATACCCAAAATCCAGATGACAGGTTCCCTTTAAGGAGGACATAAAAATCATATAAAAACTATCCAGTTACATAAGATCCTTAAAGGGGTTGGAAAAGCTAATGATGACTTAACCCCTTAAGGACACAGCCTTATTACACCTTAGGACCAGGTCATTTTTTGCAAATCTGACCAGTGTCACTTTAAGCGCTGATAACTTTAAAACGCTTTGACTTATCCAGGCCGTTCTGACATTGTTTTTTCGTCACATATTGTACTTCATGAAACTAGTAAAATTTAGTCAAAAAAATTATTTTTTTTGCACCAAAAAATACCTAATTTAACAAAAATTTGGAAAAATTAGCAAATTTCAAAGTTTCAGTTTCTCTACTTCTGTAATACATAGTAATACCCCCAAAAATTGTGATGACTTTACATTCCCCATATGTCTACTTCATGTTTGATTTATTTTGGGAATGATATAACATCCCCAAAAAATAAAATAAGGCTTAGAAGTTTAGAAGCAAATCTTGAAATTTTTCAGAAATTCACAAAAACTCAATATTTAGGGACCAGTTCAGGTCTGAAGTCACTTTGCGAGGCTTACATAATAGAAACCACCCAAAAATGACCCCATCTAAGAAACTACACCCCTCAAGGTATTCAAAACTGATTTTACATACGTTGTTAACCCTTTAGGTGTTGCACAAGAGTTATTGGCAAATGGGGATGAAATTTGAGAATTTCATTTTTTTGTCTAATATTTCATTTTTACCCATTTTTTCCACTAACAAAGCAAGGGTTAACAGCCAAACAAGACTGTATCTTTATTGCCCTGACTGCCGTTTACAGAAACACCCAATATGTGTCCGTAAACTACTGTACGGCCACACAGCGGGGCGTAGAGTGAAAGGTGCGCCGTATGGTTTTTCGAAGCCAGATTTTTATGGACTGGTTTATTTACACCATGTCCCATTTGAAGACCCCCTGATGCACCCCTGGAGTAGAAACTCCCTAAAAGTGACCCCATCTAAGAAACTACACCCCTCAAGGTATTCAAAACTGATTTTACATATGTCGTTAACCCTTTAGGTGTTGCACAAGAGTTATTGGCAAATGGGGATGAAATTTGAAAATTTCATTTTTTTGCCTTATTTTCCATTTTAACCCATGTTTTCCACTAACAAATCAAGGGTTAACAGCCAAACAAGACTGTATCTTTATTGCCCTGACTCTGCCGTTTACAGAAACACCCAATATGTGGCCGTAAACTACTGTACGGCCACACAGCGGGGCATAGAGTGAAAGGTGCGCCGTTTGGTTTTTAGGAGGGCTGATTTTTATAGGACCGGTTTATTTACACCGTGTCCTGTTTCAACCCCCCTGATGCACCCCTGGAGTCGAAACTCCCTAAAAGTGACCCCATTTTGGAAACTACGGGATAAGGTGGCATTTTTTTGGGGAGTATTTTTTTAGGGTAAATATGATTTTTGGTTGCTCTATATTACATTTTTGTGAGGCAAGGTTACCAAAAATTTTAATTCTGATATTTCATCTCCATTTGCCATTAACTGTTGAGGAACACCTAAAGGGTTAATAAAGTTTGTATAATCAGTTTTGAATACCTTGAGGGGTGTAGTTTCTTAGATGGGGTCACTTTTAGGGAGTTTTTACTCTAGGGGGGCATCAGGGGGGGCTTCAAAAGGGACATGGTGTCAATAAAAAAGGCCATCAAAATCGGCCTTCCAGAAACCATGTCGGTCCTTTCCTTTTGCGGCCTCCCTTTTAATGATACAGCAGTTTACGACCACAAATGTGGCATTTCTGTAAACTGCAGTATCAGGGTAATAAATATTAACTTTTGTTTGGTTGTTAACCCTTGTTTTGTTACCGGAAAAAACGGACTGAAATGGAAAAGTGCCAAAAATAGCGGTTTTGGCACTGTTTTTTTTTTTTTTAACCGTGTTAATCTGGGTAGTTAGGTCATGGGATATTGTTATAGAGGAGATTCTTACGGGCGCGGCAATATCTAATAAGTCAACTTTTTTTTTACAATTATTTAGGTTTTTGACTATATTATCTTTTTTGATACAAATTTTTTTTGGGCATCTCTAAAGTCTAAGTGTCATTTTTTTATTTTCTTTTATCCAATTATCTTAAGTGGGGGCTCATTTTTTGCGGGATGAGCGGACGGTTTTATTGGCACTATTTCGGGGGCTATATGACTTTTTGATCGCTTGCTATTAAACTTTTTGTTATGTAAGGTGACAAAAAAAATATTTTTTTGCACCAATTATTTTTATTTTTTTGACTGTGTTAATCTGGGGGGTTGGGTCATGGGGTATTTTTATAGAGGAGATTCTTACGGACGCGGCGATACCTAATAAGTCTACTTTTTTTTACAATTATTTAGGTTTTAGACTATATTATCCTTTTTGATACCCAAAAATTTTTAGGGTCTCTCTAAAGTCTAAGAGTCATTTTCTATTTTATCCGATTATCTTATGTGGGGGCTCATTTTTTGCGGGATGAGACGACGGTTTTATTGGCACTATTTTGGGGGCTATATGACTTTTTGATCGCTTGCTATTAAACTTTTTATTATGTAAGGTGACAAAAAAAACAAAACGTTTTTTGCACCTTTTTTTTTCTTCTGGATCGTGTTAATCTGGGGGGTTAGGTCATGGGGCATTTTTATAGAGGAGATTATTACCGACGCGGCAATACCTAATATGTCTACTTTTAATGAATTATTTTAGTTTTTTTGGGTGTCTCAAGTCTGAGAACCAGTTTTTTTTTTTATCCGATGTCAGTGCTAAATTGGGATATAAATTTAGTACTCCATGGAAGTGTGATACTCCCTGAAGCAACCAATAATGCAGAGGCCCGGATGATCGGGGCACGTGTCACATTGAGTTGTGGTATCCCCCTCCTGCGACACACTGCACTTTTTTTGGGTTCGTCCCTTCTTTCCAGTATGGGGGACCACACCTGGAAAGTGTTGGCCAGGGACGATCCGGGCGCCTACAGTTCCCGAGGTACTCCGGCCTGCTCTTTCCCGGTCCGAAAAGATCAGGGCCTTGAGGACTGCCTCATAGAACTGGAGGAATGTCCCTGTGCTGCCAGCGCTTCGGGATAGTACAAAAGAGTTGTACATGGCAACCTGCACCAAGTAGACCGCAACTTTTTTGTACCATGCCCGGGTTTTGCGCATGGCGTTATATGGCTTGAGGACTTGATCCGAGAATCAACTCCTCCCATATACCGATTGTAGGCGACGATACAATCGGGCTTGAGGACCGTTGCCGCGGTACCTCGCACAGGGACAGGGGTGATGCCGTTACCATGAATTGTGGACAGCATAAGGACATCCCTCTTGTCCTTATACCTGACCAGCAACAGGTTTCCAGTGGTAAGGGCACGGGTCTCACCCCTGGGGATAGGTACCTGGAGGGGGTGGGCAGGGAGGCCGCGTTGATTTTTCCCACACTGTCCCACAAGCGGACGTGGATCTGGCGGCAAGGGACTGGAACAAGGGGATACTAGTATAAAAGTTATCCACATACAGGTGGTAACCCTTATCTAGCAGTGGGAACATAAGGTCCCACACAAGTTTCCCGCTAACACCCAGAGTGGGGGGACATTCTGGGGGTTGAATCCGGGAATCTCGCCCCTCGTATACACGAAATTTGTAAGTGTACCCTGAGGTACTCACAAATTTTGTATAGCTTCACGCCATACCTCGCCCGCTTGGAAGGCACATACTGGCGGAAAATGAGTCTCCCCTTGAACGCAATGAGAGACTCATCAACCACCACCTCCCTTCCAGGCACATAGGCCTCCATGAATTTGGCCCCAAAGTGATCGATGACCGTCCGTATCTTATACAGACGGTCATGGGCAGGATCACCTCGGGGGGGGACATGCTGCATTATCGGAATAATGCAGACATTTCCAGGTGGCCTCAAACCGGGAGCGTGTCATGGCTGTACTGTAAAGTGGGGTCTGGTATAGGACGTCCCCACTCCAGTACAGCCTGGCACTGGGTTTCTTGACCAGGCCCATATGCAGCACAAGGCCCCAAAATGTCCTCATTTCGGTTGCACTGACCGGCGTCCAGCCACCGGGCCTGGCCAAAAAGGAGCCCGGGTGTTGAGCGACGAACTGTTGGGCGTACAGATTCGTCTGCTCCACCATCAGATTTACCAGTGGGTCACTGAAAAAATGACAAGTCATATTCAGTGTAGCCCACTGTGGAAATCTGGATTCCTGATTGGCCTACAAAATCAGGAATCACGGGCTCGTATCGCTCTGGGCTACACCAGACAAGTTCACTGGCAGGGTGCTCCGGTGGATTTAACTGGTGGGCCGGGAAACCAGTACGAGCCCCAGAGCTGCTCGTACTAGTGTGGGCCACAGGGTCCCTAACATGGCGGTCCCCTTGCTCCGCTTGGGGGCTCATCATCATCGCTAGATGATGAGGAGGATGCGGATGACAACAGGAATGTGGGGTCATCCTCATCCTCACTGGGACTCTCGGAGTCGGAGGCAAGCTGGGCGTATGCCTTCTCGGCCGAGAACGTCCGGCGGGCCATAGGGGAGTATGTGTCTGCGTGTGTATGTGCGTGTGTGTAAATCTTTATTTGGTGTGCGTGTGTGTGGGGGCACAGGTGTTCACGAACTCACCCTAAAACTAAAAGAAAAAAATAAAATAAAACTAAAAAAAAGGGCAAAAAATGTGGGGAAAAAAATTCAAAACCGCTGATCAACCGTCCAAAGTTGATCAGCAGTGGGGTGTGCGATGCGCTAACAGTGGCCGAACGCTAAGTGCCGGCCACAGTCAGCACTTAGGGGGGTGCTGGTGGCAGAGATCGGATCCTGGGGGCACAGATCGGGGTGCACGCAGCGGTGGCAGCAGACACGTGCAGGCAGCTCCTCTCTCCTCTGGAACACAAAAGGAGGAGGAGAGGAGCGCCTGCCTCTTTTGAATATCGCGCCGGACCGCCCACAGACCAATCAGAAAGCGATCCTGAGTGGTGATGTCACCATCACCACTCAGGATCGCTGGATGGTGATTGGTGTAGTGAAATCACACCACCATCACCATCCTGTTCCGGGTTATCGGGTCTTCAGAGACCCGAATAACCCGGAAACGCAGAAAACCGCAGGTCTGAATTGACCTGCGGTTTTCTGCGATCGCATACATGGGGGGGGGGGGACGCATTTGCCCCAAGTGCCTGCTCAATGATTTGAGCAGGCACGGGGTTCCGATCACCGCCGGCCGCGCGGCGGTAATCGAAAATACACAGGGCGTACATGTACGCCCTGTGTCCTTAAGTACCAGGGCACAAGGGCGTACCTGTACGCCCTGTGTCCTTAAGGGGTTAAAGAGGACCTTTCATCTGGAAAAAAATTGTGAACTAAAGTGTCATGATCTGTACAGCGGCGCCCAGGGATCTCACTGCACTTCCTATTATCCCTGGGCACTGCTCCGTTCTCCCGCTATGCCCTCCGGTATGTTCAGGGACTTGGTTATAGTAGGAGGCGATTGCCCTTGTTTTCCTGGGCATCTCATACTCCCAGGCTGTGAGCTGAGCACTGCGATTGGCCAGCGCTACAGCCTGGGAGTATGAGACGCCCAGGAAAACAAGGGCAATCTCCTCCTACTATAACCAAGTCCCCGAACATACCGGAGGGCATAGCGGGAGAACGGAGCGGCGCCCAAGGATAATAGGAAGTGCAGTGAGATCCCTGGGCGCCGCTGTACAGATCATAACACTTAGTTCACATTTTTTTTCCAGATGAAAAGTCCTCTTTAACCTCAGGATAGCGTAAATTTGTATGTAGAGCAGCACTTCCGTACCTTATTGACTCAATTCAGGAGATATGCATCAGCCTGTCTTAGGCCCCCGATCCACAGTAGCCCACCGATAGACGTTCAGTTAGTAGAGGACGGCAGCATTATTCTCCATTAGTTCTTTATTAGTTGTTAATCCATGATATAAGTACAAAAAGTACCAATAAAAACAGCAACGTTTCGACTACGGTGTAGTCTTTGTCAAGCTTGCCCGAAGACTACACTGTAGTCGAAACGTTGCCGTTTAAAAAAATTCATGGAGAATAATGCTGCAGTCATCTACTAACTGAACGTTAACCTCAGGATAGGTCACCATTATCACATCAGCGGAGGTCCAAGTCTCTTCACTCCTGCCGATCAGCCGTTTTAGGGAGCTGCTGTGCTGACTGAAGCTTTCCAAGCACAGCGCCGTACCTTGTATAGTGGCAATGCTTTGTATTGCAACTCAGCCACATTGAAATGAATGGGACTGAGCTGCAACTAGGCCATATGACCAATGTACAGTGATGTCAGTGGCCTAGGAAGAGGCTGCGGCACTCACGGAGCTCCCGACCTCTTTTAACAGCTGATCGTCAGGGGTCCCAAGTGTCGTACCTCCGCAAATCTGATACTGATGACCTATCCTGAGGATAAGTCATAAATATATTTTCGGGGGATAACCCCTACAACAAGAACAAGCCAAATAAGAACACCTGGGAATCTGTCCAGGTGCCATTCCATTTTTTAGACATTGGCAGAAAACAGGCATCACGGATACCTGAGAACATGACAGTACATGGCACGTGGAGATTCTACATGTGCCCCCCTTTACAGCAGGTCATTTCATGCAGGAGGGTAGCAATTGTTTTATATTTCTTTGTGAGAAATGGCTCAATTGTTTAGACTCGGGCCACTGTTGTGACTTTGTGGCATGGGAAGATTTCCTGAAAATTGGGAAAAGTTCGTTATGCACCTTTTGCCTGCTGGTCGATTTCACAAGGGTCTGTATTTTACATGCATGCGTAGTACTGAAACAGGATAGGCTTAATTGTTATTACTTATATGCAAATATCTAATATGCCTAATAACTGGTTGGTTCTGTACGACGTAGTATATAAAGACAGACTTCTAGAACCAGAGCCCTCAGAGAACATTCTGGAGGCGTGAAACTCCATATCTGTCTCATCGGTTCCTCTCCAGTATACCGTTATTGATATAGCGAGAGTTTTATCATTTGGAGCTTAGAGTGAATGCTGAAATGAACTATTCGTACACATGATATAGAGAAAGCTACACTTCAAGAACTAACATTAGGTCCAGCTCAGTGAAGAGAGGACCAGGTTATGGTCGCACTCACCTGGTGATATCATACACAAGCAGTGCTCCTGCAGCGCCTCTGTAATAAGACCGTGTTATAGATCGGAAACTTTCCTGTCCTGCCTAGGATTAAAAAACAAACCATAATCAATGAAGTGAGCCAAACACCTCGCCAGCCAAATATGAAAATCATGCAGCACAAGGCGGCATTGCTGCACTGTGGCCATGGTCTTGAGGTAGTATACTACTATCTTATTTTATCCCATTCATTTTAGGTTCGGAAAACCAAGCATGAAAAAATAAAAAATAAATAAAAAGTCTCTAGTGACGCCATGGGTGGAACTACCAATAACAAATTTTTCAGTTCATTTAACAGCCTACACAACATGCACTACATCTCACCGTGTCCCAGATCTGCAGTTTGATGGGTTTCCCATCAATATTGATCATTCGGGCCCCAAACTCAACTCCTGGGAAGAGAAAGAACCAATATACTAGATGATGTAGCGACTGAGAAGGTCTGGCAAAATTAGTAAGAGTGCTCTCACTTGTCATATACACTTTTCCTATATGTTACTGGAGATTTTGGGAGGTTGGGGGCCCCAGAGGTCAGACGTCATCAGAACAGATATATAGTGTACTTATCCAATTGAAATGCCATAAACTTGTGTGATAGGAACACTGCTTTAACAATGGCCCTAGAAGATGCGTGTTGGAGTGTGTACAGGTCCTTCTAAAAAAATTAGCATATTGTGATAAAGTTCATTATTTTCTGTAATTTACTGATAAACATTAGACTTTCATATATTTTAGATTCATTACACACAACTGAAGTAGTTCAAGCCTTTTATTGTTTTAATATTGATGATTTTGGCATACAGCTCATGAAAACCCAAATTTCCTATCTCAAAAAATTAGCATATTTCATCCGACCAATAAAAGAAAAGTGTTTTTAATACAAAAAAAGTCAACCTTCAAATAATTATGTTCAGTTCTGCACTCAATACTTGGTCGGGAATCCTTTTGCAGAAATGACTGCTTCAATGCGGCGTGGCATGGAGGCAATCAGCCTGTGGCACTGCTGAGGTGTTATGGAGGCCCAGGATGCTTCGATAGCGGCCTTAAGCTCATCCAGAGTGTTGGGTCTTGCGTCTCTCAACTTTCTCTTCCCAATATCCCACAGATTCTCTATGGGGTTCAGGTCAGGAGAGTTGGCAGGCCAATTGAGCACAGTAATACCATGGTCAGTAAACCATTTACCAGTGGTTTTGGCACTGTGAGCAGGTGCCAGGTCGTGCTGAAAAATGAAATCTTTATCTCCATAAAGCTTTTCAGCAGATGGAAGCATGAAGTGCTCCAAAATCTCCTGATAGCTAGCTGCATTGACCCTGCCCTTGATAAAACACAGTGGACCAACACCAGCAGCTGACATGGCACCCCAGACCATCACTGACTGTGGGTACTTGACACTGGACTGCAGGCATTTTGGCATTTCCCTCTCCCGAGTCTTCCTCCAGACTCTGGCACCTTGATTTCCGAATGACATGCAAAATTTGCTTTCATCCGAAAAAAGTACTTTGGACCACTGAGCAACAGTCCAGTGCTGCTTCTCTGTAGCCCAGGTCAGGCACTTCTGCCGCTGTTTCTGGGGAATGCGGCACCTGTAGCCCATTTCCTGCACGCGCCTGTACACGGTGGCTCTGGATGTTTCTACTCCAGACTCAGTCCACTGCTTCCGCAGGTCCCCCAAGGTCTGGAATCGGTCCTTCTCCACAATCTTCCTCAGGGTCCGGTCACCTCTTCTCGTTGTGCAGCGTTTTCTGCCACACTTTTTCCTTCCCACAGACTTCCCACTAAGGTGCCTTGATACAGCACTCTGGGAACAGTCTATTCCTTCAGAAATGTCTTTCTGTGTCTTACCCTCTTGCTTGAGGGTGTCAATGATGGCCTTCTGGACAGCAGTCAGGTCGGCAGTCTTACCCATGATTGCGGTTTTTAGTAATGAACCAGGCTGGGAGTTTTTAAAAGCCTCAGGAATCTTTTGCAGGTGTTTAGAGTTAATTAGTTGATTCAGATGATTAGGTTAATAGCTCGTTTAGAGAACCTTTTCATGATATGCTAATTTTTTTAGATAGGAATTTTGGGTTTTCATGAGCTGTATGCCAAAATCATCAATATTAAAACAATAAAAGGCTTGAACTACTTCAGTTGGTGTGTAATGAACCTAAAATATATGAAAGTCTAATGTTTATCAGTACATTACAGAAAATAATGAACTTTATCACAATATGCTAATTTTTTTAGAAGGACCTGTATGTATCCAGGACCATGCTAGGGACCATCATTGGAGTAGATGTAGGATTGCAAAGGAATCTTAATTCTAGCTCAGATCGAGGCAGGATTCTGGAGCACACTCCTTAGGATGGTTATGCGGTGCTAAACAGGGGGTGGGGGGGGCTTGGGTGACACATTTTCCATCACATTTTATTTCCATTTCCATGACCACCCTGCAATCTCGCAGCAGTGGTCATGTTTGCATAATATGAGAAAAGCACCAGCCTATGTGTGCCCCCACAGTACCGGCCACCAGAGAGCCAGGCGTTTTTTCTTATAGTGTGCAAGCACGACCACCACTGATGGATTGTAGGGTGGTTATAACCATGGAAACGAGCAGTGTATAATGTGATGAAAATTTGAATCCAGCCAGTGAAGGAAGCAATATGAATAATAACAATACATTAATAAGCGGTATGCCAAAAAAAAAAAAAAAATGCAACCAAATCTAGTCGCAACTGGTGTTTTCATGCCGCCCCCGCCAGTTTCCAAAAAGTCTCATGGAGAAGGTGGGCTGTGGTTAGGGCCATCGGCCCAACACATTGATCATCATGCCAGAAATTGGAGTAGATATCAGACTGGCACACGGACTGCCAAAGAAAACATTTACAGTAATTTAAGACAAGGCCTGAGTCGGCACATCGCACACAGCGGTCAGATAAATCCAGGTCTCAGACTAGACAGTCTAAAGGTGCACCCGACTTATCATTCAGCATAAGCCATTGCTCCATATTGAAAGCTATATAAGCATATTAGATAAGACCGTATTTTACATAATTATGACACACATATATACTTCACTCAATCATAGAAAGCCAAAAATGAGAACATTTTGAAGTTTTACCTATTGTTAAATCATGGACCGGCTGAAATCTCTTATCTGTAAACTGCAGCAGTAGACAGGATTTCCCCACCCCTGGAAAAAATATTAACAATCATCAGTTGTTGGTACATTTCAGAACAATTCATACACTAGCATATGTACAGAGAATGAAGGTCCACACCTGGAGAGCCCCACTGATCGTCTGTTCCTGGCTTCCGCAGTGCCAGAACTAACCCAAAATGGACGCAGCTCAGCTCCCATATCACAATCTGCTCATGTACAACGTGATTACAATCACACATACAGTTGATAAGATAGCAGTTGTCCGTCCTCTCTGAACTTTCACGTTGCTCTGTTCTACACAGCCGATATCTTATCAGTTGTATGAAGGATCCTAGTTCATGACCGTAAGAGTAGTGAGGAGGGCTGAGGCAGCTCTTTAGCTCACTGCTCTGAAGTAACCTGTCCAGCAGGGTCACTAGGTTTTGTGTGTGCCAATAGGGCAGCGGTCATTTTATTTCCCCTGACACTTTCCCCCTAAAGAAAACGAGGCCATTATAAATTATGAAAGTGATTTCAGGAATGTTTTTATAATAAAGTAATTTTTAGGTATCTTCAGTAATTTTATTTTTTTAAAGGCAGCCTGTCACCAAAATTTGACAATATAAACTGCTTAGGCTACTTTCACACTTGCGTTTAGAGCGGATCCGTCTGCATTATATTGTAAAAAAAAAAAATCGGGCCGCTTGTGAGAGCCTTCAAACGGAGCTCACAAGCGGACACCCGAACGATAGTGTGAAAGTAGCCTTACATGGCGCTCTAGCACAACTACACAAGATTCCAATGGTACCCTTGTTGTATTCTTCTGACTTTCACCAGCTGAAAAAAAAACAACGTAGTTTTATCTATATGCAAATGAGGGCTCACAGGTGCCATGGGGCGGGGTTCTTGTTGTAGGTGCCCAGGCTGCTCTGCCTTGTTTTCATATTAACCGTCCCCAGCCTCTTGCTGGTCCCGCCCCCTGTAAGGCCGTTTCATCATCCCAAGTAGGGCTGAAATGATTACTCGATTGAATCGAGTAATTCGACACAAAAAAAATAATTGATGCAAATTTTTTGCATTGAGGATTTGTTTGTGTCATGTGACCACGGAGCGGGAGTGAAGCGCTTGCCATTACTTACCACCGCTCCATGGTCACCCGCCGGCCCGTACCACGCTGCACTAGATCCTGACACATCATCAGGTCATAGTGAACGTAAGTACGCACTGTGACCCAATGCTGTGTGACGTCAGGATCCAGTGCAGCGCGCAGAGAAGTAGGGAAGGAGCTGTGGAGCCGGCAATGGATGGCATGGAGGGGCTGATCTGATGGCACTGGGGGACATGGAGGGGCTGATCTGATGGCACTGGGGGACATGGAGGGGCTGATCTGATGGCACTGGGGGACATGGAGGGGCTGATCTGATGGCACTGGGGGACATGGAGGGGCTGATCTGATGGCACTGGGGGACATGGCAATGTATGGCATGGAGGGGCTGATGGCACTGGGGGAGTGGAGCTAAAGTCTTATTAGATTACTCGATTAATCGTAAAAAATAAATCGATAGACTACTCTATTACTAAAATAATCGTTTACTGCAGGCCTAATCCCAAGTACCGACCGAAGTCCGGCGTGTGCGCAGGTAAACGCCGGCCCGGGCATGCGCACTGTGATTGGGATACTAACCTCTCCCTCGCTCGGCTTGCCTCCAGTCTTCCTGCTTGCCGCTGGTTTTGTGCGAGATCCGGTGCATACACACAAAATGAAGCGATGCC
Source organism: Bufo gargarizans (assembly GCF_014858855.1). Lineage (NCBI taxonomy): Eukaryota > Metazoa > Chordata > Amphibia > Anura > Bufonidae > Bufo > Bufo gargarizans. The sequence goes on along the minus strand of NC_058080.1, from coordinate 498,102,803 downwards.
GCTGCCCACAATGGGCATCACAGTGCGCATGCCCGGGCCGGCGGTGAACTAGGCATGCGCCGGTGTTCTGCCAGATCTCTATAGCGTAAGTGACGTGGTGCGCTGCGCAAGCGCACATCCACAAATCATCAGAATCATTGTCTTAAAGTGACAGTCACCTCCAGTAAAATACAGCATCTACATTAATTTGTACCCTCGCGGGCTCGCTTCGCTCGCCACGCATCAGGCTCGGCCTCGCTGCGCTCGGCATTTAGTAAGACTGACTCTATGCCGCCATTGATAGTAAAGAAAGAAATGGATGGTAAAGAAAGAGACTATCCATCTCTTTCTTTACCATCCATTTCCTTCTTTACTATCAATGGCGGCATAGAGTCAGTCTTACTAAATGCCGAGCACAGCGAGGCCGAGCCCGATGCGTGGCGAGCGAGCCCGCGAGGGTACAAATTAATGTAGATTGATGAGCGCTGGGGAGGGGGGGGTGGCGGCGGAGCTGTATTTTAATGGAGATGACTGTCACTTTAAGAAATCTATACCCTTAAATGTGCGCACGCGCGGTGTGCGAACTACTGCAGTGGAGGCTGCAGGAATGCTTTGCGGAAGTACGCTTGTGCAGCGCGCCACCTGACTTCCGCTATAGACTTTCGGCAGAACACCGGATCCCGGCCGGTACTTGGGATGATGAAATGACCTTACAGGGCGGGACCAGCAAGAGGCTGGGGAGGGGAAAAGACAGAGCAGCCTGGGCACCTACAACAAGAACCCCGCCCATGGACACTTGCGAGCCCTCATTTGCATATAGCTAAAACTACGTTTTTTCAGCTGTTGAAAGTCAGAAGAATACAACAAGGGTACCATTAGAATCTTGTGTAGTTGTGCTAGAGCGCCATGTAAGCAGTTCATATTGTCAAATTTTGGTGACAGACTCCCTTTAATTGGGTCTTTAGTTATAAAAACTTAAATTCCTTTAATCTGTAAGGTATACAAGGAGAAGACTTTTTTTTTTTTTTTTTTAAAGGGCCAGAACATATTAAAAACAACAAAGATGATATGTACTGATCTCCACTGCTCCGGTCCCTGCCCGACATGCTGCAAATGCCTGATCACTGGCTGAGGTGGCTCAAATCAAAGGCTAATTGGCTGAGCGCACCTCTCCACCGAGCCAGGACAAGGAATACAAACTAGCATTGACATGGGTCATTGGTAGGAGTAATGCTCCATTCCTATTTTTTAACATATCCTGGCCCCCCTTTCTCTATTCTCCCTGGAAGACCCATTTAAACATCCAGTCTGCTGTGGCGTGCATTATTCTCTATGGGGTATTCCACTTTCAGCACAAACTTTGCAATGCATACTTGTTTAACTAAGGCCCGTGTGAGCAGAGACCAGAACGGCCCCCTAACTCTTATTACTCACATCTGCTTATCTGGAGGACTCTCTTTCCTAAGCACCTGCATATCCCAGGTTGCAGTTAAAAATGCTTATTACAGGGGTTATCCAGTAGATTATATTGATGACCTATCGTCAGGACCAGGACCCCTGATGATCCGCTGTTAGAAGAGGTCGGGCGCCCAGCGATGCCACGCCCTCTTCCAAGGCTCTGTGATGTCACCGCACTGAGCTGAGCTGCAATACCGAGCACCGCCGCTATACAATGTGCAGTGCTGCGCTTGCAGCGAGGGCTGTTGGGATCCTGCCACTCTTCCAGGAACAGCTGATCGGTGGGGAGTGCTGGGACTCGGACCCCCACCGATCTGATAATGATGACCTACCCCGAGGATAGGTCATCATTATCATTTAATAACCTCATTGTCCTCTGCATACAAAACAGTCCCTCAGAAATGGTGCCAGACATAAATATGGTATGTATTGCCCACAGAATTTCCTTCTACTCAGTCTAGCGAGCGATGTGGCTCTATATTTTTATGATATTAGAAGTTGGGATGAAAGAAATGTGTCTGGGCCATTTCACCTGCTTTACTATGAGATCACTGCACCCGCACCGAGGGGAGGGGAAGGATACAGAGAAGCTACTAAGGCCTCTTTCACACTTGCGTTGTCCGGATCCGGCGTGTACTCCACTTGCCGGAGGTACACGCCGGATCCGGAAAAACGCAAGTGAACTGAAAGCATTTGAAGACGGATCAGTCTTCAAAATGCTTTCAGTGTTACTATGGCAGCCAGGACGCTATTAAAGTCCTGGTTGCCATAGTAGTAGTGGGGAGCGGGGGAGCAGTATACCTACAGTCCGTGCGGCTCCCGGGGCGCTCCAGAATGACGTCATAGCTCCCCATGCGCATGGATGACGTGCCATGCGATCACGTGATCCATGCGCTTGGGGCTCCCTGACGTCACTCTGGAGCGCCCCGGGAGCCGCACGGACGGTAAGTATACCGCTCCCCCGCTCCCCACTACACTTTACCATGGCTGCCAGGACTTTAGCGTCCCGGCAGCCATGGTAACCATTCAGAAAAAGCTAAACGTCGGATCCGGCAATGCGCCGAAACAACGTTTAGCTTAAGGCCGGATCCGGATCAATGCCTTTCAATGGGCATTCATTCCGGATCCGGCCTTGCGGCAAGTCTTCAGGATTTCTGGCCGGAGCAAAAAGCGCAGCATGCTGCGGTATTTTCTCCGGCCAAAAAACGTTCCGGTCCGGAACTGAAGACATCCTGATGCATCCTGAACGGATTTCTCTCCATTCAGAATGCATTAGGATAAAACTGATCAGGATTCTTCCGGCATAGAGCCCCGACGACGGAACTCTATGCCAGAAGAAAAGAACGCAGGTGTGAAAGAGCCCTAATAGTCCACCACTGAATGCAGGAAAAGGTGGACCAGGAGGATAAACAGTAGAGGGCGCTGCCCGAGAGCAAAATGTAATGCACAGAAAAAACAAAAAAAATGGTGTAAATGCAGATAAGTTTGTCGCTGCTGCTGGCCACATCCCCTTCCTGCCCCTTATTGCGTCCTCTTTCTTAAAGGCGGCGAAGGCGGTAAAAAAGGGAGAGGAGACAATTTTTCTTTTAAAAAGTTGCAAACACATAGGGGGAGATTTATCAAACTGGTGTAAAGTAGACCTGGATTCAGTTGCCCATAGCAACCAATCAGATGATAAATATCCCCCTAGAATTGTGACTTCGATAACAATCCGATAAATTCTGAAATCACCGGCATAATGCTATTCTATGGAAGTGGATAGAAGACATGCATGTACTACAACCCCTCCTGTAAGAATGTGGAGGAAGAGGAGGATGGTGGTTGTGGAATGTGAAACATCAGGTGGCAGGCACCCAGGGAAGATAAGGAAGCGGTCATGCTGATACAGGCTGTATCTTTCAGGCCAGAGCAAGGCCACGGAAAGGCTGCCGCACACAGATCTCCGCAGGACAAGCACAAGACGCCTCTGCTCCAGTGACTGGAGGATTTCTAACATTTCCTTAATGCAAAAAAAGGGAATTACCGTAAACGAAAGACTGCCAACCTGGAATTTCCTGAGGACACGCTGCCCTATGCAAGAAGAAATTGTGCTGGGATGAAAAGGAGCCATTCTGGGGAATTTTGAATGGGAAGGTAAGACAATTACATTGTTCTAATTCTTCCATTGCTTTATTCTGGAGAAAAACACTCGGATTACACTTACCGGTAGCCCATGACAGCACCTGTGAGACCATCCCACTCCCAGACAGGAAACCTGTAAGATGGCTTTAAAAGGACTACTACTCCCTTCTTCCTCAGTCTGTAGAAAGATCTACAGTCCTAACAGGAACTAATTCTTAGAATTAGAAATAACTTTTTTTCCTGGGCGGGAATAAAACAGGTGCTCAAAAAAAAAAAAGAGAACTGGTAAGTGTAATCTTAGCGTTTCCATTACGCCTCATCTGTGAGAGAATAAACTAGATAGATTGGGGTGGAAGCCCAGCTTGAAGAACCTTCCTACCGAAGGAGAGATCAGTATTAGACAAGGGACCTAGTCTTTAATGTATTAGAAGGGCTCATTCATCTTAAAATGCGATTTTTGGGCTGTGAAAATGGATACGGTCGTGTGCAGTAGCCCTAACTGTAAGTGGCAACCTTACAAATTAGAAACAAACACTTTCAGCCCAAGCGGGAGCTATGGCCCTAGTAGAGTAGGCTGACAACCCCGAAGGGACTTCAAGCCCCACTGAAGGCTATGCTAGCACAGTGGCTCTAACCATCTCCCTAGCAATCGTATAGCTAGAAACCCTTTCTCCTTTTTTAGGTCCCTGAGACTTCATCCAATATTTTGGGGCTAGAAGGTATAGAATCAGGCATCTCCTAACATCTAGCTTATGAAACTTTTCCCACCAGGCCCCAAATCCTCCCCATACAATGAAGTACAGATGCCAGGATATAACTCCTCATATCTGACCTGGACTACCGTGCTAGTATCCAGCACACTGACAAGTCTAAGTATGGTTACCGGGGAGCTGTAGTTTCACACTTGCGTTGTCCGGATCCGTTGTGTACTCCATTTGCCGGAATTACACGCCGGATCTGGAAAAACGCACTGAACTGTAAGCATTTGAAGACTGATCAGTCTTCAAAATGCGTTCAGTGTTACTATGGCAGCCAGGACGCTATTAAAGTCCTGGTTGCCATAGTAGTAGCGGGGGAGCAGTATACTCACCGTCCGTGCAGCTCCCGGGGCACTCCAGAGTGACGTCAGAGCGCCCCATGTGCATGGATGACGTGCCATGCAATCACGTCATCCATGCGCGTGGGGCGCCCATGACGTCACTCTGAAGCGCCCCGGGAGCCGCACGGATGGCAAGTATGCTGCTCCCCCGCTCCCCACTACACTTTACCATGGCTGCCAGGACGCTATTCAGAAAAAGCTAAACGTCGGATCCGGTAATGCGCCGAAACGACGTTTAGCTTAAGGCCGGATCCGGATTAATGCCTTTCAATGGGCATTAATTCCGGATCCGGCCTTGCAGCAAGTCAGGATTTTTGACCGGAGCAAAAAGCGCAGCATGCTGCAGTATTTTCTCCGGCCAAAAAACGTTCCGGTCCTGAACTGAAGACATCCTGAACGGATTTCTTTCCATTCAGAATGCATGGGTATAATCCTGATCAGGATTCTTCCGGCATAGAGCCCCGACGACGGAACTCTATGCCGGAAAAGAACAACGCAGGTGTGAAAGAGCCCTTAGAGAAAGATGCCTAAGACAGCAGGCCTGACGGCTGGCGACACCTCATGTAGAGCACACTTCACACCTGCAAGCCGGTCCCTCATCCACTTCCATGGTCCACAGATGTTACATCCACTGCACCACTCCTGAGAAAAATTGCTGTCCCAGAACCCTCTACGTCCCCTACTCCTGAGCAAAGACTCGGAAGCCTGCAAATAGAAGTCTGTGGTCATCGTGTGCCTGACCACCACCTAAATGCAGGAGGACCGGTAGAGAGCAGCTCACCCCACATTGGCACCACGCGGTAAAGGACTGCAGCAGGAGGCAACTCGGAATATTCCATAGGGAGAAATCCAGACTATATGGAGGTTCCTAGTGGACTCTTACGCCAACAGGTGATCCCCACCCATCAGTATTATGGGGAAAAGGATGCACCCTGCAGCCCCATTTCAATCCTGAGAGGCACCATACACCCTGTCCTATGGAGGAGAAACCGGTAGTGAGGAAGAGGAGAGTAGTAGTCCTTTTAAAGCGATCTTGAAGGTTCCCGTTTCCTGTCCGAAGGAGGGGATGGTCTCTCACAGGGTCTGTCATTTGGTGCAGTTAAAGGTTACTTTTAATCCATATGTAAAATGAGGAGTTAAAGTGGTTATCCAAGACATATAATGTCCCCCATATGCCCCAGCCCCTCACACAGATGGTACTTACCCTGCTCCCCAGCACCTGCACCTCCCTGTTGCGTGGAGCAAAACATCCGGCATCGGAAAGCTGGGCAGCCAATAGCAGGCCACAATGGGAATGAGCCTCCCTAGCGTCACCCGCGATGCTAGGGAGGCTGGTCACCGTCGCGGCCTGCTATTGTCTGCCGCCCCAGGTGTTTTCATCCACACAACGGCAAGATGCAGCGGCATCAGAAGCGACGTGGTTGCCAGCGAGCGAGGCAAGTACAATCTGTGCGAGGGGCATATAGGTCTTGGATAACCCCTTGAACGGCACAGAGTGCAGGTTCACGCCACTCTACGCACCCTCGCTCCTCCCGCTTCCTTGACTGACAGGGCGCCACAGATTGCTTTTATATAATCTGGTATGGCTGTGCCTTCATGGTAAGTTTTGCAGGGGTTAAAACCCTACAGATACATGTCACCGTATACGGAAGTGTTGACGTGCCTGTTCCCTCACTTGGTTCCTCTTTATTCCAGCTGTTTAACCATTTCCGCCCGGGCTCAGTCAGTTGGAGGTTTCAATAGAATGGCTTCTTGCTAGTACTTTACCATGTGGGGAGTGAATGCAGCGGGAGGTAAGACTGCTTCTTGTTCTGTACGGTCTCCTTTGTTCTCAACCCCGATATACCGCAATTCAATGTCTATATGGCTCCTGCCATAAAAACATAGGATATAAACTGGATGAACTATTACTGCACTAAGGTCTGGGTCCCCTTTATTTTGCATCGGTCGATGTGAAGGGTCCTTTAATCGAGTACCGACTGACTTCATATATCATCGGTAGGAGCTCGAGCCGACGTGTAAAAGGACATCATCTGACTGCACGGCTACAGAATTGCTACCAATACAAACATGCTTTGCATTTCCTTGAAATCCTTGCAATTTTTTCACACCACAATTTTTGAAAATAGATTTTTTTTCCAACATGTGCACTTATCAACGGTCCCAATTTCAGCAGGAAAAATCCTACAAACCAACTTGACCAGCTTATTGTTCAGCGAATGGAGTGCGCCCGCCTGCACATTGCGGGCTCTGGTCCACCTCTGGGACCTATCCTAGTAATACGCCCCCAATGTCCAAGACGGGAATAAAGGGGATGTCCGGTTATCGATATAGAGGACCTGTCCTTAGAATAGGTCAATCAATATTAGATCAGCAGGGGTCCGACTCCCAGCACCCCCACCGATCAGCTGTATGAAGAGAACGCAGCGCTCCTGCATGCGCGGCACTGTTTACCTGCTCACTGTCGAGAGTAGCGAGCAGGAGTAATTACAGCTTCTCCGTTCCCATTCACTTCAATAGGAAGGAGCAGTTGTAATTACACTACGTCCCACTCAAGTGAATGGGACAGCGGAGCTGTAATTACACTGCTCTTCAAGGCAATGTGGAAGGCGCGCAGGTAAACAGAAGAAAATACAGCGCTCACATGGGATAGCAGAGAGTAAGAAAGAACACAGCCGGCACTGCGATGACTGGGGGGCTTTAAACACTGGGACCCCGAACCTTCACGGTGGTGCTCTCTCGGTGATGTAGTGGTTATGATGATAATAGCATAAGAAAAAAGCACCGCGGCACTCACTCCTGGTCACGAAGTTGCTATTTGCAGTCTATTTCTTGGTTACATATTATCAGTGGACGAAACACAGGTGCATAGATAGCGCGAAACAGCTGTAGTCTATGTTGCGCTTTGTCAAGCCTCCTGTGACGTAGAGGAGGATGAGGTTATAAATACCTCCACCCCACATATGCCACTGGTTACATTTAAGTGAAATATAAAACACGTGTTAAAACCAAATCAGGTGAAAACAGCTAAATCATTCTTGTCATTTAACCCTAAGGCCTCTTTCAGACGGGCATTTCGGGAACATGCGCGATTTTTCTGCGCGAGTGCAAAACATTGTAATGCATTTTGCACGCGCGTGAGAAAATTCGGCATGTTTGGTACCCAAGCCCGAACTTCTTCACAGAAGTTCGGGCTTGGGATTGGGGCTCTGTAGATTGCTATTATTTTCCCTTATAACCATGTTATAAGGGAAAATAATACATTCTGAATACAAGAATGCATAGTACAATAGCGCTGGAGGGGTTAAAAATAATAATATAACTCACCTTAATCCACTTAATTGCGCAGCCGGCATCTCCTTCTGTCTTTATCTTAGCTGTGTGCAGTAACAGGACCTTTGGTGACGTCACTCGGGTCATCACATGATCTTTTACCATGGTGATTGATCATGTGATGTATCATGTGATGACCGGAGTGACGTCACCACAGGTCCTTTTCCTGCACAGAAGACAGACAGAAGAGATGCCGGCTGCACGATCAAGTAGATTAAGGCGAGTTAAATACATTTTTTATTTAACCCCTCCAGCACTATTGTACTATGCATTCTGTATTCAGAATGCTATTATTTTCCCTTATAACCATGTTATAAGGGAAAATAATAATGATCGGGTCTCCCATCCCGATCGTCTCCTAGCAACCGTGCGTGAAAATCGCACCGCAATCGCTTGCGGATGCTTGCGATTTTCACAGTCCCATTCACTTCTATGGGGCCTGCGTTGCGTGGAAAACGCACAATATAGAGCTTGCGGCGATTTTCACGCAACGCACAAGTGATGCGTGAAAATCACCGCTCATGTGAACAGCCCCATAGAAATGAATGGGTCCCGATTCAGTGCGGGTGCAATGCGTTCAACTAACGCATCCGCGCGGAATACTGGCCCGTGTGAAAGGGGCCTAAAGGTCCCATGGCTTGTGTTTTAATTATCCATGCTCACATGGGATAGGTCATCAATATCAGAAACCGGACAACTCCTTTATGACAGGGATCAATATAAGATTAGTGGCGGTCCGACTCCCAGACCCCCCCACTGATCAGCTGTTTAAGGCTACATGCACACGACCGTGCCGTTTTTTGCGGACAAGAATAGGACATGTTATATTTTTTTTGCAGGGCCGCAGAACGGAGCAACGGATGCGGATAGCACATGGAGTGCTGTCTGCATGATTTGCGGCCCCATTGAAGTTAATGGGTCCGCATCCGAGCCGCCAAAACAGGCGGCTCGGGTGCGGACCCAAACAACGGCCGTGTGCATGAGGCCTAATGGGGTCACCTCTTCTCTCTCACTTTCATTGTTCACATGGTCTTTCTTCTGCTCAGTCCCATTCAAGTAAATAGGAATGAGCTGCAATACCAGTCACAGCCACTAAGTAATGTATGGCGCTCTGGCACCTACACAAGGGTGGTTGACCCCCACCAATCTAATATTGATGACCTATCCAATGTATGGCGCTGTGGCTCCTTCAGCTATTTGGTGGGGTGACAGGAGATGGACCCCCACCATGCTGATACAGATGAGTTACCCCTGCAGGAGATCTGTGCTGCCCTTACTGCAGGACTAGAGGGAGGAGGAGAAGCGGAGCTCACTGATATACAGGTCTATAGGATTTGGACAGGAAATCTCAATAAGCGTCCATTCACACGTCCACAAGTGTTGTCCACACCCGTTCTGCAATTGTGCGGACCCATTCATTCTCTATGGGGACTGAATGAATGTGGAGAGCACACTATGTGCTATCTGCATTTCCGGAGCGCGGCCCCGATCTTCCGATCCGCAGCTCCAAAAAAAAAAAAAAAAAAAAAAAGGGGAGCTTGTCCTATTCTTGTCCCCAATTGCAGACAAGAATAAGCATTTCTATGGGGGTGTCGGCCGGGTGTATTGCGGATCCGCAATGCACTACGGACGTGTGAATGGACCCTAATTTTTTGCAGAACGGAAACGGAATGCACACGGGGTACATTCCGGTTTTTTTGCGGACCCATTGAAATGAATGGTTCCGTATATGGTCTGCATAAAAAAAAAAAAAAAAAAAAAAAAAAAACACTGAACGGACACGGAATGAAAATATGTTTGTGTGCGAGAGGCCTAAAAGTGAGTAAATCCTGACAGGACTCCTAGGAAGGACTGCGAGGGAACGTGCAAAAATCTGATGAGCATCTTGCCTGTGGCCTGCTGCGGGTCTGCACACGGGTTAGCCCTCGTCACTGGGGATGATCAGTGCGTGGTCTCCCGCTGCAGTCTCGGCACTGTATGCGTCGTGGACGCTTTATTTTAGTGCGCTGAAAAAAGAAGCGGCGTTGACTGCTCCTCAGACAGATAAACCTGGCCTTAGGGCCTGTTCACACAGCAGATTCTGCCGCAGCGTCGCTCATGGATGGAGCTATACTGCGATTAGTCCCCTGCGAGTTCTGACCGGACGTCACGCCGAGAAGTGACATGTTCCTATACGGCGCAGTCACGGCTTTAAACTGCCAAAAACAGCAGGCGGCAGACATCACGCAGCCGTCGCGGGGAATTTTGAGGCTGTATCCAGAGTGACTTTTTTGGAACACATTTTTAGACAAATTTCCCGCAAGGTTTTCCGCTAAAGCCAGAAGATCTGCAGTGTCTTTACTAGAAATCCACAGCAGAAATAACCCCCTCAGTAACTGGTGCCGATTTAGGTGTTGACGTCGTTTGACGCCTATTTAGTTCTTTTTTGCGCTCTATTCGCTGAAATCCCACGGCGTAAACTGAAGCGCTGCAGTTTTTAAACCACGGGTCACTTTCCACTGCAGATTTTCTTTCTGCAGCGTGTAGATGAGAACTGGTCACTCCCTGCTGACACTAGTGTACAATACTGGGGATTTTCTGCATGCAACTCCACAACAGAAAATCTGCAGCGTGTGAACATGCTCCTAATACCGCACCCACCCTGACAGCATGATAGAGATTGAGGTGCCCCAAAGCTTCCCATCTGTAGCTAGAGCTGCATGACCTCCATTGCAGTAGGAGCCTGGGAAAGCTGGGTGACAACACAGGAGGACGTGTCAAGGACAGTGAATACAGCTGGAGAAGCCATGCCCGCGTCACGCACCTGTGTCGCCGATGATAATGTATTTGAACAGATAGGCGTACGACATGGCTGCAGCCAGGCGAGGAGATGATCACGGACCTTCTACCGCGGGATGTCTGCTCTATGCTGCAGGGGGCGAGCGCTCTGTCCGCAGCTGCGTCTCTATCGCTCCCGGAAGTGCCATCCCATTGGACGGTTGAGCGGGGACAGACGCAGCTCCATTACAGACACGTCCCTCTGTTCTGACGCTACACGGCACTTTTCACATTCGATTACAGGAGGTAAACTACCCCCTCGTCAATGTAAAGTGACATCCGGTGCCTCACCGGAACCGGATGTGCCGCCATCTTGGTGGAGGCGGAGGAGAAGTGTAGTTATAAAAAAAAGACGGGGAGTCCTCGGCCCTGAAGATGGAGGTGAGGCAGCTTATTGTTCGGCGGTAGAGAGGTGTGGAGGGAGGAGGGCTTCCGTCCTGCTGGTGCTAGTTAGTGTGGGCTCAGCATTGGGGCGGCCATGTAGTGGCTCCCTCCTGTGGGCACAGTGTGAAGCATTGTGCCTGTAGTCTTTGGGGTGCTCGTAGCTCTTGTCCGGAGGTCTCCTCAGTCAGCTATTACAGGTTTCCAAAAAGTTCCCTCCTCTCGTCTTGTAAACAGAGCAGCTTCTGCTGGGGGCCCAGTGATCACAAAGCATGGGGCTCACCACTCAATTTGTCAGTGGTATGTCTGCCACGGAGCGAATGGTTATTTTGGCAGTGCTATACCATTGGAAATGAAATCCTGCCCTTCTGTAGCAGTTTGCACAAAGAGAAAATGTCTCTAGAGATGGGTAACCCATGGTCAGTTTGCTGCTGCTGTGAGGGGAGATGTAACAGAATGACAGCTCTGTTCTCCTGACAGGCCTAGAGATGAAGGCGTCCACAGGACTTATCGGTGTGATTGCAGTGTGCGGTCTGACTGAGAAAGTCACACGAGTCTTTGCTGTGCTAAAAGTCCAAATAAAGGAGTAAAGGCCCGCTGTTTAGGCACCTTATCGCTAGTTAGCGATGATCTGGCGGTGTAAAGGCGCTGCTGATTACCGGGTAATAGATCGTTTGTGTGGACGCCTAAATCATTGGACCGTGCCCTCTAATCACACTGCTGCTGGCAAACAAGAAGTCTGTATGGGGAAGAGTGATGGTATTAGTGATCGCTCCTCCCCATACTGTGGAGGAGATCGCCGCATGTAAATACAGAGGTCTTCTCCACTGATGAGCAGGCGATTGTTGGGAAGGAACGCTTCCCTCCTGAAAATCGCCTGCTGCATCGGGCAGTGTAAAGAGCCAGGACAGAAAGTAGAACACATGAACCGACTTCCAAAAATTACTTTGTGTGTGTATATATATATTTTCACACTCGCATTTGGTGCGGATCTGTTCAGATAGTACAACCGCCTGCATCTGTTCAGAATGGATCCGTTTGTATTATCTTTAACATAGCCAAGACGGATCCGTCTTGAACACCATTGAAAGTCAATGGAGGACAGATCAGTTTTCTAATAGTTATTAATGATGAAGTCTACTTTCACACTCGCGATTTGGCTTTCAGTTTCTGAGATCTGTTTTGGACCGCTTGTGAGAGCCCCTGAACGGATCAGTTTGCCTCAGTTCAGTCTCCATTCCGCTTTGGAGCTGGACACCAAATGCTGCTTGCAGCGTTTTGGTGTCCGTCTGATAAAAATGAGCCAAACGGATCCGTCCTGGCACACAATGTAAGGCTTCAATGGGGCCGCAAAAGATGCGGACAGCAGTCAGTGTGCTGTCCGCATCCGTTGCTCTGTTCCGAGGCCCTGCAAAAAAAATATAGCATGTCCTATTCTTGTCCGTTTTGTAGACAAGAATAGACATGTCTACAATGGGCCGCCCGTTCCGCAAATTGCGGAAGGCACATGGGCGGCTTCCGGTTTTTGCGGATCCGCGGTTTGCAGACCGCAAAAAAACGGAACAGTCGTGTGCATGAGGCTTAAGTCAATGGGGACGGATCAGTATTCACTGGCACAATAGAAAACGGATCTGTCCTAGATGGACTTTCAATGGTGTTTAAGACGGCTCCGTCTTGGCTATATTAAAGATGCAGACGTTGTATTATCTGAACGGATCCGCACCAAACGCAAGTGTGAAAGTAGCCTAACGCTGGGTTCACACCTGAGCGTTCGCGATGGAGCGCTCTGTATGCGCGATTGTACCGGCGTTTGCAATCGCGCATACAGAGACAGGCGAACGCCCATTGTCGCGCGTTCCCGAAAGTCTATGTACGGGAACGCGCGACAAGACGCCCCAAAGAAGCTCATGTACTTCTTGGGGCGTTGGGCATTTTACAGCGCGATCGTACGCGCTGTAAAACGCCCAGGTGAAAACCATGCCGATATGGAAGCATTGGTTTCTCCTTGTTGAGCGTTTTACAGCGCGTAGGAACGCGCTGTACAACGCTCAGGTGTGAACCCAGCCTTACTCTGGGGGAGGAAGCGAGTAAGGCTTAAATTGGAGAACTTTTACAAATCTTCCCTGTTTCAAGGGTTATTTCTTGGCATCACAGCTATGGCTGTATCGTGAATGGGAGAGGAGCTCACTCTGTAGAATCCTGGTGAAGAATTCCTCACATGATAATATTTTTGTTTTATTGGAATGCGGTCAATTAATTAATTCCCAGCAGGAATATACGGCATTTGTGACGTTTTTTTACTAAGTCCTGGAGCATCATTAGAGACTGGTTTGGAATAGAGGGATCCCTTTTTTGTATGCCTATTTGGCATAATTATTCTCTACAGGCGTTAGATGAGTATTGGCAAAATAATTATATTCGCCATCTTGCTCAGGTGGTTGAGAATGGGCATAGTTTCACTATGTTGAGAAAATATATCCAATTTATCTTTGTTTTGCTATTTTCCGTTACGTTCAGCACTTTCTAGTATAAAAGAAAAATCACTGTCATATAGATACTTCTACTTTTTTGCACAATTTAATAATAAAGTCAGCAGAGGGTTAAGATTTCACAGGGTTATAAATATTTACTTAAAGGGAATTGTCACCAGAATCATCACCATTAGGCCTCATGCACACGACCGTTGTTTGGGTCCGCATCCGAGCCACATTTTTTTTGCAGCTCGGATGCAAACCTATTCACTTCAATGGGGCCGAAAAAGTGTGCTGTCCGCATCCGTTGCTCCGTTCCGTGGCCCCGCAAAAAAAAAATAGAACATGTCGTATTCTTGTCTGTTTTGCGGACAAGAATAGGCATTTCTACAATGGGCCGCCTGTAAGATTTTCTACAATGGGCCACAGATAACCCTGCCCACCCTTGCTTCCCGCGCCGCTGACAAATCTCGCTGCGCTTCTTCTCTTCCAGCAGAGGATGAAACCGTCACTGGGCTCGGCGCATGCCCAGTGAAATACTTGAAGCTGATGCCCTCAGTTCTGAACACTGCCTGCGCCTCCACTCTTCCGGTTCAACTGAGGGCATCAGCCTGAAATGTTTCACTGGGCATGCGCCGAGCCCAGTGACGGTTTCATCCTCTGCTGGAAGAGAAGAAGCGCAGCGAGATTTGTCAGCGGCGCGGGAAGCAAGGGTGGGCGGGGTTATCTGCTGTTAGAGGGGAGCTGCTGGGGGCGTAGTGTATGAGCCGAGGAGAGGCGTGCTTGGGCTCTGCTGGAGGGCGGGCCTGGGCACTCATGGGGGTGTTCCTAGGCGCCTTTGAACAAAAATTGCGCCCCTCTGGGCACCTTACTGCCTCATTTTCATAAGGAATAAAGTGGATTTTTCCGAGATAGAAACCAAGCAGCAAGGAAAGAAAAGCACGTCTGGAAAAGAGGTAATAAGTGCTACAAGACAATAGGTTTAGTTTAATGGTGATGATTCTGGCGACAGATGCCCTTTAATGCACGATTTATTAACCCGTAGAGGACTCGCACCGTGCGCTGCGATTGGCCGACCGGCACATCGCAGTGCCAGAAGCACATGTAAGCTGCGGGGCGGGTCAGGGGGGAGATGGCAGATGCTAAACTGGTCAGCACCGGTCACCTCCGAGGTGAGGCAGGGGATGCCAATTATAGTCAATGGGGATGGAGCGGCAGTACGGCGGCATGGCGAAATAGCGTCAGGACGGATCCGACAGGGTGAACAGTCTGTTGAATCCGTCCTGCGGCTAGTGTGAAAGTAGTCTTCTTCTATACAGGAGCAGTTAAGGGTAAGAAGAACATTTGGAACATCTGCAGCAGAAGTTCCAGATCCCTAATCCCTTTCCCTATCCCCCCTGTCTGATTTTGCCTGCGGTGAAGAAATTTAGAATTTTTTTTGTCACTTTTATCATATTATTTTATTTTTTCCCTGCTCTGCACCACTTTTTCTGTGTGCGAGCTGTGAACGCCAAGTGCTGATCAGTCCGTACTTCACTGCTCAGCACCTGGGCTTTTTTTTGGGCGCAAATATATATATATTTTTTCACCTGTCCCCCCTTTTTTTTTCTATAAAAAGTAATATATAAGTAAATTTTTAGCTAGTGTTCTTTTTTTGGATCTGCGGTAAATATTTATACTGCAGTGTCTGCACGGATGCACCAAACGTCAGCTTGCGTGCGTTCTGCAGCCCTGAGCACCAATAAGTACCATTTTTTTCCTAGTCGCTTTTTTGCTCAGTTTTTTTTTTTTCTGTAAAAAGTACTTTTAGTGTTAGATAGAAATCAATTTTAGTTAGGTAGTGTTAGTGTAGATTTTTGTACGCACATAATATCTGCGTGCGCTCAGCTGATTAGGTAGTGTTAGTTTGTGCGTGCATCCAGCAATTTTTTTTTCTACTCTTTTCTCTATATTTCAAATTTATTACAAGCCCCTTCACGTGTGAAAACACTACATACACATCCCATACTAAATAAAGTTTTACATATTTCACACGTTACACCCCAATAAAATAAAAATTGCCCGTCCGTCCCAACGAGTATACTCTGCTGAAGAGGCATACGCCATGTTTGCCTCCGATACTGAGTCTGCCAGTGAGGGAGAAGAGGATGCCACTTTCCTCTACCCCCTCCTCATCATCATCAGCTGATGAGGGACCCTCTAGAAGGCGCCACAGGGTAGCAGTGGAGGCAGCCCCCCAGAGTGACCCCATATGGACCCCACCCCCTGATGATTATCAGCCCCAAATTCCGGATTTTGTGGGCAACTTCGGAATACAGATAGACTGTGCGGGCTTCACAGAACTAGATGATTTTTTTGAAAATTGTTGTATGCCCAACAATTCATTGATCAGAACCCTACATCGGCATACGCTAGACCCCTAGGTTGGACCCCAGTAAGTGCAGCTGAGATGGTGAAGTTTTGGGGACTCGTGCTGCATATGGGCATAGTAAAAAAAAAAAAACTGCTGGATAAGGGTTACCACATATATATGGATAACTGTTATACCAGCATACCCCTATTCAGGTCCTTAACTGCCAGAGGTACTGTGGCTTGCGGCACAGTGCGCAAAAATCAGAGAGGCCTCCCTAGAACCCTGGTAGGGCAACCACTAAGAATGGGTGAAAGTAGGGCTCTCCACAATGAGAGAGAAGGATGTCCTTGTACTGACCACCATTCACACTAACGCCAGCTCCCCTGCCGCTGTACGAGGTACCACTTCCACTGTCCCCAAACCAGTTTGTATCCTGGACTACAATAAGCACATGGTAGGAGTGAATCGTTCAGATCAACTTCTGAAGCCCTACAGTGCCACATGAAAAACAAAAGTGTGGTACAAAAAGCTGGCCGTACACATTGTACAGATGGCAATGTGCAATGCGTACATGCTGTTTCAATCTGTAGGCCACACAGGAACTTTCCTCCAGTTCCAAGAGGTGGTTATCAAGGCCCTAATTTTTCAAACCCAGGCCGGGGAGATTCAAACCCAGGCCGGGAAGACACCATTTACCCCTGCGAAACCTGCCCTGAAAAACCTGGCCCTGTGCATGCAGGAGTGTTTCAGAATGTACCACTCATCCATGGAGTATTAATTTCATCCTTTATGCTCCCTGTAATACTTCCACTTTAGATCTCGGATTTAGTCCGCATAGCTTACATATCCACTTTTCACCAACCACTACATATTCATTTCTGTGAAACACCTGTTACATCAAAAGTGCCCTTTCCACCCCTCAAAATGTTCGTAATAAGGGGGTGCTCTTTCCAAAATGGGGTCACTTCTTGGGGTTTTTAATTTCTTGGGACCTCAGGAATTTTTTTAATGCGACATGGCACCTGAAATCCGTTATTCTGGCCTGCAAAATCCATATTTTGCTGTTTGCCTGCTGTGTGCCCATACAGCACGTTACGAGCACATATGGGGTGTTTCCTGAATGGGGAACATATACTGGGGTGCATTTTCTCCTTTAACCCCTGGTAAAAGTGAACAATTGGGGTCTGCTAGTAATTTTTCATTTTTACAAATGTGTTCTTTGAAATCATTTCTGTAGTATTTCTGCCTTCTGTGAGACACCTGTTTGCTGAAAAGTGCCCTTCCCACCACTTTAAATGTTTGTACGGGAGTGCTCTTTCCGAAATGGGGTCTCTTTTTGGGGTTTTTCATTCCTGGGGACCTCAGGAAATTTATTTAATGCAACATGGCACCTAAAATCCATGTTTGGCAATTCAGGCCTGTCAGCAAAATTCATATTTTGCCGTTTGCCTTCTGTGCGCCCATACAGCAGGCTACAAGCACATATGGGGTGTTTCCTGAATGGGGATAAAATGGGGAACACGTATTGGGGGGCATTTTGTCCTGTTACCCCTTGTGAAAGTGAAAAATGTGGGTGTAAAGCTACTTTTTCTAGGAAAAAAAATTGTAATTTTTAATTTTCACAGCCAAGCGTTTCCTACTTCTGTGAAACGCCTGATGGGTCAAAGTGCTCACTACACACCTTGAAATATTCCTTGAGGGGTGTAGTTTCCGGAATGGGGTCACTTTTTGGGGGGCTCCACTGTAGGGGTACTTCAGGGTGTGTTCAATTGCAAGATGGCGACTGTCAATTATTCCGGTTAAATTTGCCTTCCAGAAGCCATTTGGTGCTCCTTTCTTTCTGACCCCTGTGGTACGCCCATATAGCGGTATATAAGCACATATGGGGTATTGCTGTAATCAGGAGAAAATGGGCAATAAATTAGGGGGTACATTTTCTCCAGTTCCCCCTTATGAAAGTGAAAAGTTTGGGCCTAAATTCCATTTTTCAGGAAAAAAGTGTAATTTTTCATTTTCACAGCCAACTCCATGAATCATCTTAGAGGACAAAGTTGTCACTACACATCTTGAAATATTTCTTAAGAGGTGTAGGTTCCAGAATTGGGTCACTTTTTGGGGGTTTCCACTCTAGGGGTACCTCTGGGTGTCTTCATCTGCGTCATAGCTCCCAAAAGCCGATCCTGCAAAATCTGTCCTCTAAAAACCCTATGATGCTACTTCCCTTTTGAACCCTGCCATGCAACCATACATCGTTTCTGAGCACATATTGGGTGTTGGTGTATTCGGTGGGAATGGGGAACAAATTTTGGGGTGCATTTTGTCCTGTTACCCTTTGTGAAAGTGAAAAATATGGGTGTAAAGCAACTTTTTCTGGAAAAAAAATTCATTTTCACAGCCAAGTGTTTCCTAATTCTGTGAAACTCCTGATGGGTCAAAGTGCTCACTACACACTTTGAAATATTCCTTAAGGGGTGCAGTTTCCAGAATGGGGTCACTTTTGGGGGGTTTCCATTGTAGGGCCACCTCAGGGTGTCTTCATATGTGACATAGCTCCCAATTACCATTCCAGCTAAATCCACTCTCCAAAAGCCATATGATGCTCCCTCCACTATGAAGCCTGCTGTGCGCCCATACATCAGTTTGTGAGCACACAAGGGGTGTTTCTGTAAGCTCCTTATTCAGGCTAATAGATTTTGAGCTTTGTTTGGCTGTTAACCCTTTATGTGTTGCAGATTTAAAGTAGATTTAAAATCTGCTAAAAAATAAATAAAATTATTCTCGTGGGGCACATAAAGGGTTAACCAAGTTTGTAAAATCAGTTTTGAATACCTTGAGGGATGTAGTTTCTAAAATGGGGTGATTTATGGGTGGTTTCTAAAATGTAAGCCCCAGAAAGTGACTTCATAACTGAACTGGTCCTGAAAAATTTGGGGGTTTGGAAATGTTCTTAAAAATTTTAAGATTTGCTTCTAATCTTCTAAGGTCCCAAAAAAATAAAATTGCATTTTCAAAATGATCCAAACATGAAATAAACATATGGGGAATGTAAAGTAATAACTATTTTTGGAGGTATTACTATCTATTTTAAAAGTAGAGAAATTGAAATTTGCTAATTTTTCCAAATTTTGGGTTAAGTTGATATTTTTTTTATAAATAAAAATGACATTTTTTTAACTAAACTTTACCACTGTCATGAAGTACAATATATGACAAGAAAACAATCTCAGAATGACCTGGATAAGTAAAATCGTTTTAAAGTTATCACCACATAAAGTGACACTGGTCAGATTTGCTAAAAATGGCTGGTCCTTAAGGTGAAAAATGGCAGGTCCTGAAGGGTTT
This sequence comes from Bufo gargarizans, assembly GCF_014858855.1. Lineage (NCBI taxonomy): Eukaryota > Metazoa > Chordata > Amphibia > Anura > Bufonidae > Bufo > Bufo gargarizans. The sequence goes on along the minus strand of NC_058080.1, from coordinate 498,083,449 downwards.
AATCTACAGTCTCCTGAACAAAAAGCCTGGAGAAGGGAGTTCCCAATGGTTCAACCGGATGATTGGGATAAGATATTGGGTAATATGAGACTAGTTTCTCACAATTTTAATCATATATTGGTTCAATTTAATATTTTACACAGAATTTATGTTACACCCTTAAGGCTTAAAGGGGTTGTCCCACTTTGCTTTTTCAATCTTACCAGCAGTAAATGTCCTGATAACTTCCTGGTTTGGCTCCGGCAGTTTAGTGAAGGCCACGCCTCCTCATGACTCACCCTGAGAGCTCAGTCCTTGCGTGCTCGTTCATGTGGATGAGTCATCCTTCTGGAGCCGACAATGTATGTGAGGCGCCCCCCCCAGTATAATAAACATTGAGTGCGGGCCCCCCCCCCCCCCAGTATAATAAACATTGAGTGCGGCCCCCCCCCCCCAGTATAATAAACATTGAGTGCGGCCCCCCCCCCCCCAGTATAATAAACATTGAGTGCGGCCCCCCCCCCCCCAGTATAATAAACATTGAGTGCGGCCCCCCCCCCAGTATAATAAACATTGAGTGCGGCCCCCCCCCAGTATAATAAACATTGAGTGCGGGCCCCCCCCCAGTATAATAAACATTGAGTGCGGGCCCCCCCCCAGTATAATAAACATTGAGTGCGGACCCCCCCCCAGTATAATAAACATTGAGTGCGGCCCCCCCCAGTATAATAAACATTGAGTGCGGCCCCCCCCCCCCAGTATAATATACATTGAGTGCGGCCCCCCCCAGTATAATAAACATTGGTGGCGCAGTGGGAAGTGCCAATGAGGGTTAAAAAAATAAATAAAAAATTAACTCGCCTCCACCAATTGATTGCGCAGCTGCCGGTCTCCTGTTCTTTCTTTAGGACCTGTCAAAGGACCTGTGGTGACATCACTGTGGTCATCACATGGAACATCATATGATCCATCACCATGGTAATAGATCATGTGATTAGCTCAGTGACGTCACCACAGGTCCTGAAGCAAGAACAGGAGACCGGCAGCTGCGCGATCAATTGGTGGAGGTGAGTTAATTTTTTATTAATTTTTTATTAATTTTTTTAACCCTCATTGGCACTTCCCACTGCGCCACCAATGTTTATTATACTGGGGGGGGGCCGCACTCAATGTTTATTATACTGGGGGGGGGGGGGGCCGTACTCAATGTATATTATACTGGGGGGGGCCGCACTCAATGTATATTATACTGGGGGGGGCCGCACTCAATGTATATTATACTGGGGGGGGCGCACTCAATGTTTATTATACTGGGGGGGGCGCACTCAATGTTTATTATACTGGGGGGGGGCCTCACTCAATGTTTATTATACTGGGGGGGGGCGCACTCAATGTTTATTAGCAGCACATCATGTCATCATCTCTTATAGATCATAGCAGTGTGTCACTGTTCTCCGGCGGCAGGAGGGAGCGCACGGCGTCCTCGGTTGCTATGACGCCGTGCGCTCCCTCCTGCTGCCGGAAAACAGTAATACACTGCTATGATCTATAAGAGAGTATCACTGTATTCCGGCGGCAGGAGGGAGCGCACGGCGTCCTCGGTTGCTATGACGCCATGCGCTCCCTCCTGCTACAAGAAAACAGTAATACATTGATATGATCGGGCGCCCGCGCATGCGCAGAACTATGCGACGTGCGCGCTCACAGTGTGAGTGAGAGGCCGGCTGTAGGATCGCAATAGTTACCAGTGCGCAGGTGCGGCATGGATGCGGCCGGCGAGATGCGGCCGTATCCATGGGATACCAGCACAAACAAAGGGGAGTGAAAGGAGCGTTTTTAGGCTGAATGCTATGTTTTTTTTTAATGACATGTATTAGAAGAAATGTTCAGTGGGGGGCAATGATTTAATGTAACCCTATTTAATGAAGTGGGACAACCCCTTTAAAGGCCATCTGTCAGCAGATTTGTACCTATCACACTGGTCGACCTGTGACATATGCACTTGGCAGCTGAAGGCATCTGTGTTGGTCCCATGTTCCTATGTGCCCGCATTGCTGAGAAATATGATGTTTTATTATATGCAAATGAGCCTCTAGAAACAATGGGGGCTTTGCCTTTACACCTAAAGGCTCCGCTCTCTCTGCAGCTGCTGAAGTCTTTTCATTTTGATTGACAGGGCCTGGTGTGATAATGTTATCACTGCCTCGTCCTGTCAAAGTGGAGAGGGAGCAGCAGTTGCAGAGAGAGTGGAGCCTCTAGGAGTAATGCCAACACCCCCGTTGCTCCGAGAGAAGGGGTCAGCAACCTTCAGTATTTCAGATGTGGTGAAACAACAACTCCCATCATGCTCCATTCACTTTTATGGGAGTTCTGAAAACAGCTAATCAAGTGTGCATGCCGTGAGTTGTCGTTTCACCACAGCTGGAGTACGGAAGGTTGCTGAGCCCGTTGCTCCTTGAGGATCATTTGCATATAATAAAACATCATATTTCTCAGCAATGTGGGCACATATGAAGATGGGACCAACACAGATGCCTTCAGCTGCCAAGTGCACATGTAACAGGTCAGCCAGTGTCATGGGTACAGATCTGCTGACAGGTGAACTTTAATAAATGGGGTCTGAGAAACACTTCTAATTGTCCACGATGTGATTTACCTGAGGCCGATCATTTACATACAGTATGCTCTGGACCTGTATAGAACTAAAAAGAATATTTGGCTTAAAGCCGTGGCAGAGGCTTTCTGGCTGTGTCACAAGGAGCGGCACTCAGTGGGTGACCTAAGTAGGACATTTAAAAAAAAACATTTTCACCACGGTTTAACTCTATTACGCAAAAGGTGAAATTGCTTCTAAGGCCTCTTTCACACTTGCATTCTCCGGATCCGGCGTGTACTCCACTTGCCGGAATTACACGCCGGATCCGGAAAAACGCAAGTGTACTGAAAGCGCCCTGACATCACTCTGGGGCGCCCTGACGTCACTCTGGAGCGCCCCGGGAGCCGCACGGACGGTAAGTATGCTGCTCCCCCGCTCCCCGCTACACTTTACCATGGCTGCCAGGACTTTAGCGTCCCGGCAGCCATGGTAACCATTGAGAAAAAGCTAAACGTCGTATCCGGCAATGCGCCAAAACGACGTTTAGCTTAAGGCCAGATCCGGATCAATGCCTTTCAATGGGCATTCATTCCGGATCCGGCCTTGCGGCAAGTCTTCAGTTTTTTTGGCCGGAGCAAAAAGCGCAGCATGCTGCGGTATTTTCTCCGGCCAAAAAACATTCTGTTCCGGAACTGAAGACATCCTACTGCATCCTGAACGGATTTCTCTCCATTCAGAATGCATGGGGATAATCCTGATCAGGATTCTTCCGGCATAGAGCCCCGACGACGGAACTCTATGCCGGAAGAAAAGAACGCAGGTGTGAAAGAGCACTAACCTGCTACTACGTTTTGCCACAGATTTGTGAATGTCTGGCAGGTTTCAGACGAGCGTGTTGGGTCCGGGAATTGTGCTCTGTGTGATGGCCGCATCTCCCGGACTGAACACTCTGGCTGTTCACATCACGTCTTTGCTATACGTTTAAGATATAGGTTACATACATGAAAATCCGTATACAAATGTGTGCAGTGTTGTGGTTTCTAGATGTTTGTGGCTGTGAGTGCAGTAGACCCGTGGTCAAATACAGACACCACACTCATGTGAGACAGGCCCATCTGTAGGGGACATTCTCTCCCAGTGCTCATGGTCCCACGTGGCCGGTCCGTTGGGGATTTTGTGCAAATCGGCCACGCACTGACTGGTAGAAAATGTCCTTCACAGATGGGCCAGTTTCTCATGAGTGTGGTGACCTATAGGTCCCTTTATACTGGAGCAGAAGATTGTCAGGAAGGAAGCGGATCTTCCCAGAAATCGCTTTCTTGTCAGTGAAGTAGACGAGTATTTACATGCAGCGATCTCCTCCACAGTATGAAGAGGAGCGATCGCTAATGCCATCACTCATCCCTATACAGAATCATTGTTTGCCGGCAGCAGGGGCTGTTTAGATGGCACCGTCTGCTGCTGGCAATCAGTGGTTTAGGTGAGCGCATAAACACGCATATTACCCGACGAACAAGCGTTTAGTTTGTTCATCGGGTAACCTTTAGGGTCCATTCACACGTCCGCAAAATGGATCCGCATCCGTTCCGCAATTTTGCGGAACGGGTGCAGACCCATTCATTTTCAATGGGGCCGGAATGTGCTGTCCGCATCCACATTTGCGGATCCGCACTTCCGCATCCGTTTCCGCAAAAAAATAGAACATGTCCTATTCTTGTCCGCAATTGCGGACAAGAACAGGCATATTCTATTAGTGCCGGCAATGTGCGGTCCGCAAAATGCGGAACGCACATTGCCGCTTTCCGTGTTTTGCGGATCCGTGGCTCCGTGTATCCGCAAAACACATTGCGGACGTGTGAATGGAGCCTTACACCGCCAGATAATCATTAATGAGCGTTCCTATGAATACTCGTTAGCGGTTATCTGGCGAATTCTCGGCCCGTGTAAAGAGCGCTTTACACTGGTCCTGTGACCTGAACTTCCCACATCACCAGCCTGACTGCGGGTCTACTGCCACAAACGTATTGAAACGTATGCACATCCGTCAAAGGTAAGATTAGGTCGTCTGTTCAAAAGACCTGCATAACCCCCTTTAATATTTGTGGCCTTTCCTTAAAGGGGTTGTCCAGGTTCAGAGCTGAACCTGGACAGCCCTCCATTTTCCCCCTGGCAGCCCCCCTGACATGAGCATCGGAGCAGTTCATGCTCCGATGCTCTCCTTTGCCCTGCGCTAAATCGCGCAGGGCAAAGGCATTTTCTGAGTTCCGGTGACGTACCGGGGCTCTCTATGGGGCTGACAGGAACCCCGGTGACGTCACCGGCACTGATGGGCGGGATTTGGCTCTGCCCTAGCCAGTAAAACGGCTAGGGCAGAGCTAAAGCCCGCCCCTCAGAGCCGGTGACGTCACCGAACACACTGCTGGGCGGAAGTTACCGCCCAGCAGTGTGTTATTGTAAACACAAGAGCCTGTGCCCTGCGCGATCTAGCGCAGGGCACGGGAGCGCATCGGAGCATGAGATGCTCCGATGCCAGGCTCAGGAGGGCTGCCGGGGTGAAAATAAGGGTATGTCCGGGTTCAGCTCTGAACCCGGACAACCCCTTTAAGACAGGTCATCTGCATCAGAACAGCAGGGCTCTGACTCCATGCACATCAGCTGTTTGCAGGCCCTTGGTGTGCCGGAAGGATCTGGCATGGTAGATGTCAATATGCCCAACTCTGCTCTTTGAGAATGCATAGATAGGACGTCACTGGCAGATTGTCGGGGGTGCGCTGCGACTATTGGTTTGCAGTTCCGGTGCGTGGGGTGGGGTGGGGTGCAGGGTGCTGGACCCCCGTTGATCAGCTAGTGATGTCTGTACTGAGGCCCCTATCTGAGGTCACTTTCTGTGGTATGCTGTATGGGGAAAAAGAAAAAAGTATTGATTAAAAAAAAAAAAAATTATGCAGAACTCCATTAAAAGAAACACATGCTGCTCGTGAGTTTTTTTTTTGCTTGCGCCAAGACCAGGAGATAGAGCGCTGGCACCGATAACAGGTCTCAGCACTTGGAGAGAAGGAGAACACAGAACAAGCGCTAAGGCCGGCAGACCAGGCACAAGAAGACATGGCCATATCTGATGCCTACTGCTGTCAATCTAGGGGAAGGGGTGTCTGATAATGACTTATCCTAGTTGGATTAGATGGATGGATGGTGTCTGTGGCCACCTAAGTTTTCCTGACCAACGGGGACGGAGTGGCATGAAATAAACCACCAGTAGCTTACCGATCCCCCACCGCTGCTCCAGTCCCCATTCCTCTGCACTTTCAGGCTCCACAGTGGCTTGGACTGGTGACTTAGCCAGTCACTTCCTGCCAAGGGGCTGTCCAAGCTGCCTCCACCATGGAGAGGGCAGTGGGGGATTGGTAAGGTGAGTAATGATGCTACCAGAATACCCCTTTAATGCTTATATATATGGTCGTGGTGCTTATTAAGAGGTTGTCCAATATATGAAAAATAAAAAACTCTTCACAGAAACAGTGCCACACTTGTCCACAGGCCATGGCTGGTATTGCACCTTACGCCCATTCAAGTAAATAAAGGCGAGCTGCCATACCGAACATAACCTGAGAACGATGGGGTTTTACATCCCAGACAATACATTATGGCTGTCTGAATGAGGCCCAGGCTGCATTGCTGCAGCTGAGGTTTTTATGATTGGGGGTGAAGGGGGTGAAGCGCATGCGCTGTAGTAAAGACTGCTCTGCTAGTTGTGTCTGTGATTACACTGTTGCCAAGAGGAGCTTCGAACTCTTGCTTCCTTCCTTGCTCGTTATGTGCAGTTGTGGCGGGGACTGTCACGTGACGCGGGTGCGGCCTCTCATTGGGCCGGCGGCTGGTGACGTCCCGGGGCGCGGGCTGCAGTGTTGTGGATACGTGTGTTTGTGAGGTGATTCTTCGGCGTGGAGCGCACGTGGCGCCTCAGAAGCACACCGTATCGCTCGCTGCTTGTGGCTGGAGTTAGGCTTCGCACTTAACCCTATATGTTCTAGCAGAGTGTGGGACGAGTTGTTAATGAATGGACCTCCATTTCTTTACGAGCGCGGATTGTGACAGTGCCGATGGGGGCGCTGCGTTTTCTGGCCGGCATTTGTTGTCGGCGGGGGAGGAGGCTTCTTCTTCTCTGGACGCTGCGGCGCTTCAGCTTATGCTTGACATGTATGGGCAAAGCAAGGTGAGGAAGCTCTACAGTCCTGTCCTACACGGTGGTGATGGGAGGGGGCTTCAGACCTGGCACCCCCCGTGTAGTGGTGGCTTTCCCTTGAATGGAGCACCAATGTGCAGGGGGACCTGCTGCTCTTTCATTCTCTGTATTGGAGGGGGTCCTAGATGGTAGACCCCAACAGTGATAAAATAATGGCTCTCCCTGGGAACGCCGGAATCATTTCTGTGCCAAATATATTGTATGGACACTCACCATGAACAGCGGTTCAGTCTGAAGGCAGCATGTGATGCAGGCCTCATCCCAAGCGCTATCCGTATTTCTTTGAGGTTGTGCTTTTTTCCCATATCCTTGTGGCTGCCCCTCACTGCACGTGATAACAATCCGGCGTGCACAGGGGCTGTATCCTTATATTACCGATCTGTGGCCTTAGTGTGTACACCTAGACGCCGTCTGAGCTACCACCGCTCAGAGCTGCTGTAGATTTCACTTCTTTTCTACACCACTTTCTGGCGTAAATTATGTGCTGGGGCTGATGGCCCCCCCACCTTGCCAATCCCCTTTTCAGATACTGGTGAGGCCGGCATAAAAATGGCAGTAGCGACTGAAGTCACAATGGCATTTAAAAAGTTGCAAAACCACGGTTTTGTGGCTTTTTAACGTAAAAAAAAAAAATAAAACACATAAGAGGAATGAAACTGCTCAGCTCCTCCTGCTCTTACACAAGGCCTGCAGGTTGCACTGCATTTTCTGTATAATTCAATGGGGCGGCTCCTTTCTATTCCAGTGTATGGGACGGCTTGTAATTACCTGTTGCCAGCGAGCAGGTATAGGATGGCAGCGCTTGCACAGAGCACAGCCTACTCTTCAACCAGCTGATCAGGACTGCCGCAGATCTGATATTGATTAAAGGGGTTCTGGACTTTGTTTAAACTGGTGATCTATCCTCTGGATAGATCATCAGCTTCTGATTGGCGGGGGTCCGACACCCAGGACCCTCGCTGATCAGCTGTTTGAGAAAGCAGCGCTCCAGTAGCACCGTGGCCTTCTTACTGTTTACCGCCGTACCAGTGACGTAGACTAGTATCACTGGCCTGGACGGGGCTAAGCTCTGTTCACTTGAATGGAGCTTATCCCCACCCAGGCAAGTTGATACTAGTCGTGATGTCATTGGGTCTGCGGTAAACAGTGAGAAGGCCGCGGCGCTGCTGGAGCACCGCTGCCTTGTCGAACAACTGATCGGCGGGGGTCCTGGGTGTCGGACCCCTGCCGATCAGAAGCTGATGATCTATTCCAGAGGATTGCAGAACCCCTTTAACTATCCTGAGGAGAAGTCATCAATATTACAATCCCAGAAAACCCCTTTAAGGCTGCCGGCCCGTGTGGTATTAGGGCTTGGCAAGTTTCTTTTTTCTTTTTTGATCTCCACATTTCTAAAGCCATACCTTTTTATTTGTTTCAGCATAGCCGTATGCGGGGAAGTTGTCATTTTGAATTCCCTCCTTTGGGTTACCTCTACTATATTGTGCAACTGTAAAAAAATTGGGTTTTTAATTTGAACAGAGCTGTGTAACTTTTTATTCCATTCTTTATAGGGATATTGTATGGCTTCCCATATGTATTCTGTTCCATCCTGGAATGTGGCAGGCCTGAGGGTAGTCGTGTTTGAGCCCCTCTAACGGGTCAGATGCCTCGGTCACTATTTGATTGTGGCATCTGAAGGGTTAGACTGCATCGGAATGAATTCTTATCTTGGCAGTGAGAGTATAATACAGCTGGCATCCTCAAGAGATGGCACAAGCCTCCATTATAATATAGACCCTCATGTACTAAACCACATGACAGGGCACTCCTAAATATGTCAACCAAAAACCCTTGCTCAACTGCAAGACACAACAATGTAGTTATTGAAGAGAAAAATAGAATAAAAGCACTGGCTGTAACAGGAGCACAAACACAGAGCACAAAGGACACCTAATGGGGGGCCAGGAAAAAACAAGTGGTCCGTATTTAAGCCAAAGTGGGCAGAGCTATGATAATCACCATCTGTGTACTCAATCTCACACTTAATAAATGATATATACCAACCTGAATTGTCCCTATATCTATGTAGTTCCTGCCGTGGCCCCCTCTAATGCTCGTATCATATTCAGGGAGAGATGGGGGAGTTTCTTAAAGGGCAAGCAATCAGTGTGATAAATATCTGCTGTGGATGTAATTGCCTGTATGATACAGGGATTATACAGGCACCAGATACTCATTTCACCGATTGCCTAGTTTGGCAGTTAAATGGGTGTTCTGGTTTTGCAGGGAAAAAAACCCTACCAGCATTGAACCTGACTGCATTATATAAGGGTCCATTCAGATGCCCACAAGTGTTTTGCGGACCGCACATGGCCAGCCCTGCGATAGAAATGCCTATTCTTGTCTGCAGGCAAGATTAGGACATGCTCTATATTTTTTTGCAGGGCTGCGGAACAGAACTACGGATGCGCACAGCATCTTTTGCACCCCCATTGAAATGAATGGGCCCACACCTGTTTTGCAAAATTGTGGAACGGATGCAGACCCAGAACAACGGACGTATGAGTGTAGCCTAAGCCAGATGATGAAATTCTGAGTGCATGAGGGTAATTGTGATGTGTGACCTGCGCCCTGCGTTTACATCACGGGGAGTGTCTGAAGCATCAGGTCTCTGCCTCTCCTTCCAGCTTGAACATCACACGTCAAAGCCTGCTTGAAGCCCTGCTGGACAAAAACCCTGTCCTAAGGGCTCATGTACGTGGCCGTAAGTGGTTTGCGGCCCACAAATTGCGGATTCCATCTGAGTGCATGGCGCCATTATTCTTCAGTAGAAATGTCCTAACCTTGTCTGTAAAACGGACAAACTTAAGGCTAGGTCATTGATGTGTTGACGGGCCAGAGCCATGCAAGCCTTGCCACTCCTCAGATATAGACGTGATGTCATCGGGAACCAACACAGTCGCGTGACTGCGATGGAGTGCAGAAAAACGGGGCATTACAGATAAACAATCACTAATAGTAAGTGATGCTGAAAATTGCAAAACCGGAATACTCCTTTAAAGTGGTTGTCCAGCCCCATATCAATTTTTTTTAAAACCTCACACCCTGCTGGGTGAAGCATACTTACCTATTCACCTTCTTGGGTCCACTACTGTTTTCTGCAGACTTCCCATTCCGCAGATAAGTGTACAGGGGTCACATGCGCCGCTGAAGAAGTTACGTATCCTCCAGGCGCCAATTATCTAGTGATGTGCTGCTTGGGGAATAAGTCACTGCTGTGACCAGTCATTGGCTGCAGCAGCCAGTTGTTTACCTGCGGCACTGAAAGTCTGGTGCAGACAGCAGTGGACCCAAGAAGCTAGAACGATCATCTGGGAGCAAGGAAGTGTTCGTCTCAGGCCGGGGTTTTATAAATTTTCACAAGGATGGACAACCCCTTTAGGCCTCTTTTACACGAACGATACGGATGCATTGAGGGCAACTCGCACCATTTTGCAAGCAAGTTTAGTCAGTTTTTTTCCGCGCGAGTGCAATGCGTTTTTCACGCACGTGATAAAAAACTGAAGGCTTACAAACGTCTCTTAGGCCCCATGCACACGGCCGTTGTTCACGGCCGTGTGCGGGCCGTGGAACCGCGGCCTGGATCCCTTCCTGTGAGCTGGAGCGCACGGCGTCACTGGTTGCTATGACGCCGTGCGCTCCCTGCTGCCGCCGCAATACAGTACTACACTGGTATGATCTATACCAGTGTATTACTGTACTGTGCCGGCAGCAGGGGGCGCACGGCGTCATAGCAACCAGTGACGCCGTGCGCTCCAGCTCACAGGAAGGGATCCAGGCCGCGGTTCCACGGCCGTGAACAACGGCCGTGTGCATGGGGCCTTACCCTAAGTTCACACCTGAGCGTTTTACAGCGCGTTCCTACGCGCTGTAAAACGCTCAACAAGGAGAAACCAATGATTCCCTATGGGAATGGTTCTCACCTGGGCGTTTTACAGCGCGTACGATCGCGCTGTAAAACGCCCGACGCTCAAACAAGTTCTTGAGCTTTTTTGAGGCGTTTTGTCGTGCGTTCCCGTACATAGACTTTCAGGAACGCGCGACAATGTGTGTTCGCCTGTCTCTGTATACGCGATTGTAAACGCCGGTACAATCGCGCATACAGAGCGCTCGTTTCAGAACGCTCAGGTCTGAACGCTCTGTTAAGGCTACTTTCACACCTGGGTTTGGTGTGGATCCGTCTTGTATCTGCACAGACGGATCCGCACCGATAATGCAAACGCTTGTATCCGTTCAGAACGGATCCGTTTGCATTATTCAAAAAAAAAAATCCAAAATGGATCCGTCCTGACTTACATTTAAAGTCAATAGGGGACGGATCCAGTTTCAATTGCACCATATTGTGTCAGTGAAAAAACGGATCCGTCCCTATTGACTTACATTGTAAGTCAGGACGGATCCGTTTGGCTCCGCATAGCCAGGCGGACACCCGAACGCTGCAAGCAGTGATTTGGTGTCCGCCTCCAGAGCGGAATGGAGGCTGAATGGAGCCAAACTGATGCATTCTGAACGGATCCTTTTCCATTCAGAATGCATTGGGGCTGAACTGATCCGTTTTGGGCCGCTTATGAGAGCCCTGAAACGGATCTCACAAGCGGACCCAGAAACGGCAGTGTGAAAGTAGCCTAACAACCATCAGTGAAAAACGCTCTGTACTTGCATCCGGATGCAATACATTTTTCACTGAAGCCCCATTCACTTCTATGGGGCCGGGGCTGCGTGAAAAACGCAGAATATAGAACTGAGTGAAAAAGACGCTCATGTGCACAGACCCATTGAATTGAATGGGTCAGGATTCAGTGCGGGTGCTGTGCCTTCATGTTTGTATTGCACCTGCGCGAAAAAGTCACTTGTGTTAAAGGAGCCTTAGGGTAAGGTACCTGGTGACACTGCTTGTGGCCACGATCCCATAGAAATGTAGAATGACTGCTGTCTGACACTGGGTGAATGACCATCCTTGTAGCATTGCAGTGCTGCTTCCCTTCATTTGTTTATATATATATATATATATATATATATATATATATATATATAGAGAAAGATTGAAGTTTTAATCTATTTTTTAAATCCCCTTTACGTGACTTGGACATGTGCTGAGTGACATCAGGCAGACAGTGCAGTCTCTGGATCCGGACACCGGAGATAACCAGGCAGAAACAGCGACTCCTCACCCTCTGAACTCACAGCTCCTTGTATGAAAGAAGATTTATTTGTAGCTACTGACTTCTGAACAGTTCAGGTTGGAACCAACTCCGTCCCATAAGGGGCACATGGGTGGTACTTAGTGTATAGATGGGCATTAATCATTACAGCTCAGGGACAGTATGGCTGGGTCGGCATGACTCATTGGAAGCTTATCTAATTCCACTTATTTGCTTCCAGTTAATTGGTAACATGTAGGATGCCTAGATTACCTCTTAAAACTAGAGCTAAAGTGTACATGTCTGTAGCTGAAGATTTCCCTTACAATGCTTGTATGTGATTGTGAATTTCTAATCTGCAGTTTCCTGGGGGGAATGACAGTTACCTGACCATCACAGGATCTGGACACCCCTTCTTGACTGGGACAGAGGTGAGTGCAAAAAGCAGAACATTTCAGGGCTTATTTTTTTTATTCACTATTACACCAGTAAATCAGTCTATGCATGCATGACACATATCCTCAATAGAGACCAGCATTAAAGGGTTTCTACCATCAGAATTACTGTTATGTAGCTGACTGACATTAGCGATGTTCTAATATCAGCACTACTTTTACATTTGTCCCTGCCGCCGTTCTCCACACTTTTACAATATGCTAATGAGCCTCTAGGTGCTATGTGGGCGTAGATTCAGCACCTAGAAGGCTCTGTCTACTAACCATTTATCCCGCCCAGGTCCTCTGTCTAGCCCGCCCCGCTCATCTTGATTGATGTCCAAGTTCGCAGCATCGTTGATGAAATCCCGCGCCGTCCACTTCTGTATTTGGCACAGGCGCAGTGGCTCCTGGTGCCAGCTTCCTCACTGTGACGTAGTCGGCGCAGTGAGGAAGCCAGCACCAGGAGCGTGTCCTTCACTCACTGCGCCAAATACAGAAGTGGACGGCGCAGGCGCAGGATTTCTTTTCTGGCTGTCTTCAGTTCAGTCTTTTTGACTTTTCAGGACCGAGATAATACGGAACACTCCGGCATTTTTTCCCCATTGATACGCATTAATGCCGGATCTGGCCCCGGAAAACGGCAAAACGGATCCGGCATTGCAGTCTGCGCATGCTCAGACCGCAAAAAATGTGAAAAAAATAAATGCCGAATCCGTTTTTCCGGATGACACCAGAGAGATGGATCCGGCATTTCAATGCATTTGCCAGACAGATCAGGATCCTGATCCGTCTGACAAATGCCATCAGTTTGCATACATTTTGACGGATCCGGCAGGCAGTATCGGCGACGGAACTACCTGCCGGAATCCTCTGCCGAAATTGTGAAAGTACCCTAAGCCTATCTTGAGTCTCCATGGCACCTTGTCCTAAGTATAATTGTCCCTCTTAAAAACTGATGAAAGAATCCCTTAAAATAATAATTAGCACTTACCTATGTGAGGGGAAGCATAAAGGCATCCATTCTGTGTATAACCTGCCCCTAGATAGGAGGGGGATTTATCCTTGGAAGGAAGGAGTACAAATTCCACAGTGCTATACCCCCCCCCCAACCCCCCACCCCCCATACTGATCATTCATTATCTTATCTCAAACTAACCCTAGTAACTGGCAGCTTGTCCGCCCTAGGACACTGGTACTGCTCATCTTGTATGTGTCCAGACCTCCAGCTGGCTCACTCCACTTCAGAACTATTAGGAGACCACATCACATAGCGACGTAAGGTCTACTATATATTGTGTAGTAGTAGTAGTCACTTCTGGAAAAAGGCAGTGGGAAGAAATTAACTTTTCAAAACTTTTTCTATTGGATTATATATGGTAAATGCTTTGCTGTCACTTAGTCTCTGCTGTGTGTGTGTGTGTGTATATATATATATATATAATATTCCAATACTGGTAAATGTATGGTAATGTTCTTAATTCTTCCATACAGACATTTCATACACCAAGCCTAGGGGATGAGGAATTTGAGATCCCACCTATTTCTCTAGATTCTGACCCTTCTTTGGCAGTCTCTGATGTGGTTGGACACTTTGATGACCTTGAGGATCCTACTGGAGTCCAAGATGCAGGATTTGCGGCACAATATGGAGTACAGACTCTGGACATGCCAGTGGAGATGACTCACGAGGTTATGGAGCAAACTGGAGGACTGCTTGGGTCTGGATTAACCATGGTAAAAGATTTTTTGTCTTTACAGAGCAGTGGCTGTGTAAAAAGTGGTGTTTTGCCATGTCTGTGGAGTACTGCACTGATAATTAGTGTTACTAATTGTTAATACAGGATTTGGACCACCCTATTGTCACCGCGTACAGTGCCAATCCCCCAGTCACCATAGATGTTTCAATGACCGACATATCATCTGGTCTTCTGGCTCATAATCAGCTAACTACTATTGATCAGTCCGAGCTGAGCTCCCAGCTAGGCCTGAGCCTTGGCGGTGGTACTATTTTACCTCCAGTTCAGTCTCCTGAGGATCATCTTTCTCCTACCCCTTCTCCAACCAGCTCTCTGCATGATGAGGACATGGAAGACTTTAGAAGGGTGAGTTTATTTATTGTATTACAAGTAAGTTACATGGGGTTTTCTTGATTTGGCATCAAGTAATGTACACCATTTTCAACTAAGGCTACTTTTATATAAATCACTGAAAAAAATGCACCAAACAGATATGTCACTGACTATACTAGCTAGTATAGTCAGTGACATATCTGTTTGGTGCATTTTTTTCAGTGATTTATAGAATTGTATTTTCATCCGCACAATGCTCCAGTCTGTGTAGGATGTTTTTGTGGTGCATGTGGACCGCGCTGGCGTCCTCCTTTGTATGCATTATTTGCTCGGGATGGTCGTTTGCTGCGGTCCACATGCGGTGGGACTGCTCGCCCAATGAGAAACACGCTACAGTGTTTGGGGCTTGGGCGGTTCCCCCATATTGGCTACTATAGTTTTGTTTATAAGGCTACTTTTAGACTCACGTTTGGTACAGATCCATCATGGATCTGCACAGACGGATCCGCACTGATAATATAATCGCATGCATCCGTTCAGAATGGATCCGTACATAGCTAAGACGGATCCGTCTTGAACACTATTGAAAGTCAATGGGGGACGGATCCGTCCCCATTGACTTACATTGTGTGCCAGGGCAGAACAGAGGCAAACTGATGCATTCTGAGCGGATCCTTTTCCATTCATAATGCCCTAGGGCAAAACTGATCAGTTTTGGACCGCTTGTGAGATCCCTGAAACGGATCTCACAAACTGAAACCAAAACGCCAGTGTGAAAGTAGCCTAATATGAACCCGCACGTAGTATTTGTTTCATACCACTTTTGTGTTGCCCTCATGATTTTGCATCATTATGCCTTGACATTATCCCTCTTCGGTTATCTGCAGACCTGACTGTATTTTCACATTGCTGTTCCACTTACAGATAACTGCCCCTAAGAATATTGTTGTTGAACAAGCAAAGAAACAGAAAGCCTCCAAAAAACGGAAGAAGAAAAATCCCAATGAGCCTCAAAAACCACTTTCTGCATATGCTCTGTTTTTCCGGGACACCCAAGCGGCCATCAAGGGACAAAACCCCAATGCCACTTTTGGGGAAGTATCCAAAATTGTGGCTTCGATGTGGGATAGCCTTGGAGAAGAGCAGAAGCAGGTAACTGTTGCAGGTTGCCTATTAAAGGGGTTTTACGAGATTTTGATACTGATGAGCAGTCCTCGGGATAGGTCGTCAGTATCTGATCAGTAGGTGTCTGAAACCTGGGACCCCCACGATCAGCTGTTTAAGAAGGCACTGGTTCCAATTTGTTTAGAAAAGGTTCTTTCTTAGTAGTTCTATTTTTTTCCTAAGGTTTACAAACGGAAAACAGAAGCTGCAAAAAAGGAATATTTGAAGGCTTTGGCATTGTACAAGGAAAACCAGATGTCACAGGTAAAAATTATCTGTAATGCAGAATCTGTCTGTGAGAGCAGCAGAAATGTATTTTTATGTGTTTTAGGTGGACTGCTCTTTGAAGGCATTTGCACACACTGTATATCTCCTCAGGCTGTAAATTGCGAGTGTGTAGGCTGCAGTTCCATGTGATGAAGCCACAGTACACTGCATGCTGTAAAGTAGATTGAAGTTTAAATTTGACCTATCGCCACAAATTACAGTGCAATCACAAGGCAGCATGTTATAGAGCAGGAGGAGCGGAGTAGATTGATGTATAGTTTTGTGGAAAAAGAATTCAGTAAAACTTGTAATTTATGTATTTCAGTCTCTCCATTTTCTGACTTTGTTTTTCATGTGTGAGGTGTTATCAGTGATTGATAGCATTCTCTGTGTAAGTGTGTATACAGAGATAGATGTCAGTCACTGATAGATGTACACAGGGGAGGTGTTATCAGTGATTGATAGCATTTTCTGTGTAAGTGTGTATACAGAGATAGATGTCAGTCACTGATAGATGTACACAGGGGAGGTGTTATCAGTGATTGATAGCATTCTCTGTGTAAGTGTGTATACAGAGATAGATGTCAGTCACTGATAGATGTACACAGGGGAGGTGTTATCAGTGATTGATAGCATTCTCTGTGTAAGTGTGTATACATAGCTGTCACTGATAACACCTCGTGAACAATGAAGTCAGAAATAGCATAAATATAAATGCCAAGTTTTACTGAATCGTTTCTCATAAACTATACATCAATCTGCTCAGCTCCTCCTGCTCTATAATATGCTGCCTTGTGATTACATCGCATTTCTTGTGACTGGTCCTTCTTTCAGGCTGCCATTGAGTAAAGGATCCATGTCGGTAATAATAGTTTCAATTTGGAAGCAATTAGTGTGACAGTAGCAAAAACTGTGTAGCTAGCACAGATTTACATATCTATCCATTTTCCAGAGTTATTATCTGGTAGGTAATGGGTTTATTCAGCCTCTAGAAACGTGTATTATTAGTGTAAAAGAGACCTGTTATTGCCCAGCCTATGCATAATTATGTACCACACATAAAATAGCTGTAGTAAGTGATTTCATGTATACACATTTTGGGGCATATGTTGTATAGTTGAAATAGGCAACTTTTTTTAAAGTTTTTATTTTTCTCATTTAAACACAAATTGACACCTGGATTTGATAATTATAGAATTCTAAAAGCTTTTGGAAAGAAGTAATTTTTAACTATATTGTTGTAACCACACCTGATTTAAGCACCTCAGACAGCCATGTGTAATGCATTATTGTACCCATTGGATGCTGTTTAATGCTTTTCTATTTAATTTAAATAGGTTGTTGTTGAGACCATGGAACTTGACCCTTCTGCTGCACCGGCTGTACTTACGGAATCACCAGTTCCATCCCCTTCTGTTGTGACAGTTTCTAGTGCTCCACCGTGTGCTTCACCGCCACCTGCACCTACTAATACCCAAGCACCAACTCCACCCCCTGCCCCTACACCACCACCACCCCAGTTAGCTGCCCCTCCTCAGCCCAGCATTGCTAAAATAATCATTTCAAAGCAAATGCTGCAGGCAGGACAAATTCCCACATCTATTGCAATGTCTCAAGGCATGGTGACCGTAATCCCGGCCACTGTGGTAACTTCCAGAGGCCTTCCTCTTCATCAGTTACAGCCCAGCCCACAAGCGCGAATTACACGTTCTGTACTTCAAGCATCGAGACAGTTACCCCCACGCTTACATCCTCCACCGTTACAGCAGATGCAGCAGCCCCCACGTCTACTTCAGATGGCCCCGGCACAGCAGCCATCCATTGCTATACTTCAGTCACCCCCACCATTGCAGCCTATGCAGAAAGTGCGGCTCAGTATGCATCAGCCACCTCCATTGCAGATCAAGATCATACCCCCTCCTCTACAACCGCAACCACCACAGACTGTTCAAGTCCAAGCAAAAACCATCCCCATTATCAACGTACCCACCTCACCGGAGGTCTCCGTGTCACCGGAACATTTAGAAGTAGTAACAGAAGTTGTTCAAGAAGTAAGTTTCAGTTGCCCTATGAGCTAATCTATGTTCCACTGATCATATAGGACAGAAAAGTATTTAACTGTTTTAAACTTACGGCTATGTGGCTGCCGCAGGAGGCGGGTGGGGGGACCGTTTTGAGGGCTTTTTCTTAGGCTATAATTAAGCTAGAGCCACGATCAGTGTCTTGTTTTTAGAGCTGACAATCTATGCTTCACAGCCAGGAAGAAGACATTTCTCTTCTGCCTGTTGCATCATCTCTGGCCGCAATGGCGTCCGTCGGGAATTGCTTGCTCGCATATGCAGTTTATGCAAGATGTCGTGAGAACAGCATGTCTTCTTCCTGGCTGTAAAGCGGTCCGCAGCGATTGGACAGCGTCACAGCCAGGGAGAAGACAACCCCTACCGACGAATGTAGAGGTCGAAAAGCCAAAATGGTATCAATGAAAACTACTAATTGCCCTCACACAGTTATGTCGTCAGAAAATGAAACCTTTTAATGCTCTTGGAATTCAGCGACACTAAAGCAAATTGGTTTGCTAAATTGAAGAATAAAATAAAGTTATGACCGATGGTCATAACTGGTCGGGAAAATGTTGCTGGTTGTTAAAGCTAAAATTTGTTAGGTCACTATTGGGGTAAAAGCTACAGTAAAAAAGGCAACCTTTTTGGGATCGTTTTCCAGTTTTATGATGGGGTTATAATGAGGTCAACATGCATGTTTATGGGGAAGCCAGGGGAAATATGTGTATAATCTAAAGTATTGCTCATACATGCTTTAAAAGGTGAAAGGGAGACACCTGAAACAAATCTATTCATTTAAAGGGAATTCTTCATCAGAAATAATTATTTAAATCAAATTTTTAGACCTAAATTTTGTCAAGCTTCCTGTTTTTCGAGAGCAGCCACTTGGTCTATAGTCACAATGGACAGGAGCTGACCCCATTGACTTCTACTGTAGATTTTTCTAGGTCACGCTCTGTGACCTGTGCAGATTTAGGGTGCATTCATGCGTCTGTATGTATTTTGCGGACCCACTGTAACAATACCTATTCTTGTCCGCAAAACAGACAAGAATAGGACATGTTCTATCTTTTTAGCGGGACTGAGGAAAGTACATAGAGATGAGTGAAATGAAAGAAAAAAAATACATTTGTGACATCTAAACAAATTAAAACAATCGCCAAAAATTATATAAAAATAAATGTTTATCATGAAAATGTATTTGGAGAAGAGCTGTTGCCGTTCCAGACATGTCTGTTTTAGTAAGTACGTGCATTCCCCATGTAATAATTCAGAAGCACCTATTCCTATGGCTCTATATTGTTCCTGCTAGAAGTTATGAATGAATTGCTAGCAGCTTGCAGTAAAGGTACAGATGGGTGTTACCAGTTTGGGGGTTGTCTCTGCACAGTCTGACCAGCGGCACTGATTGGATAGAGTGAGATGCCCATTACTGGTAACACCCAGCAGTACCTTTACTGCAGACTGCTGTGAACTTCTAGCAAGAATAATACTGACGTCACTCGTGATGCTAGGGAGGCTCATCCCCATCGCAGCCTACTATTGGCTACCAGAAAACATCCAACCAATAATCCCCCCCCTAGTCGCCAGATATTTTAATCTGTGCAACAGGGAGATGCAGCGGTGGCCATGCAGGGATCAGGATTGACGTGGGTGCCTGTGAGCAGGTTAATTATAATCTATATGAGGTGCCTGTGGGGAGGGGAGGGTCATTATAGGGGTTGGATAAACCCTTTAAGATTTAGGCTAGGTCTACACGACATTTGTCACGTGACAATTTTTATAATAATAGTCTATGGTGTCGTAATGCGACATGCTGCGACGCGACAGTTGCAGAAAATCCATTTGAGATGGATTTTTCTTCTGCTGTCACATTGCGACACCATAGACTATCATTATAAAAGTTGTTGCGCGACAAATGTCGTCATGTAGACCTAGCCTAAATCTCAAGCATAAGTAATTGAAAAAGTGTCTATTAAAGAAATATATATAAAAAAAATATGCTTATAGGAAACAGACTAGAGAAAACCACATAGAATGCGACAAACCCCTAAAAATGACTAAACCAAAACAATGTAGGGGTCATTTATCAAACTGGTGTAAAGTAAAACTGGCTTAGTTGCTCATAGCAACCAATTAGATGTCACCTTTTGTTTTCTAAAGGAGCTCCGAAAAATGAAAGGTGGAATCTGATTGGTTGCTATATGCAAATAAGCCAGTTTAAAGGGAACCGGTCACCAGGATTTTGTATATAGAGCTGAGACATGGGTTGCTTGATGGCCGCTAGCACATCCGCAATACCCAGTCCCCAAAGCTCTGTGTGCTTTTATTGTGTAAAAAAAACCTGATTGTATACATATGCAAATTAACATAAGAGTCATATCTTGCTTGTGTGACCAGAGAAGAGTCATATTTTCAAGCTCTGACTCATCTCAGGTTAATTTGCATATATAGCAAATCGTTTTTTTACACAATAAAAGCACACAGAGCTATGGGGACTGGGTATTGCGGATGTGCTAGCGGCCATCTAGCAATCCATGTCCTCAGCTCTATACCTAAAATCCCGGTGACAGATTCCCTTTAAAGGGGTTTTCCAGCGTTGTTTTTTTTTAAACTAATATGCCCCCCTTCATGTGGCTTACTGCTAGTGATACACCACAATGATGATAATGACAATGTCCTACCAGGCCAGCGCCGCACTCCCCAGTGTAATTAGGCTTACAACACTTTCTGGATCACTTGCCGTTCATTGTGCACATGATCCAGGGCTGGCTACTACCCACAAGGTACGCTGATTGCGCATCACAAATCCTAGAATCGCTGGATGTTTTCTGATTCTGGGGTCACCATCTCGGCAGCGTGCGAGTCACACTCAGTTTAATGGCTGCAGGACTACACAGCGATCTTTGGTTGCACACCAGGTGTCGTGGCCAAGATTGCCATGTAGCCCCCAGGCTAACAGGCTTTTTGTCCGGCTGCAGGCAAGACACAGCAGAAAGGGACCAGCCACTTGTCACAGGAGAAGAGGGGGACATTGCTGATTTCCTGGGAGACAGATTTCTTGTTATATTTCTCAGAGTAAATTGTAATATGAGACAAAATGGGAATATAGGAGATGATGGAGGAGGATTGCTGGGGTATTTTTTTATGTTTTGTGCATTTTCTGTATTTAGTGCTTATTCTTTTTTTCTAATTAGATCACTGTTAATGAACATTTTGTAGAAATACAATACACATAGAAAATGTAGTGTTCCTTTAAAGAGTTTGTCCGGAAACACCTAATTTTTAACTGATGCCCACAGTCTTCCTCCGCTATTGAAAGATTTGTACTCGTCTGCTCCCTACCTCTGTGGTCCTGCACACTGGTTCCAGCATCTCCATCTTCTGGTCCGCAACATTTACTTCCTCCTGGGCATGGGCATAGCTACTTGCTGAGCTGCAGCCAGCGACTAGCTTGAGCGGAGGCAGTCCGGAAGATGGACATGCAGGGGCCAGCTCATAGGACCAGGGCAGGTATGTATGAATCTTTATATAGCGGAGCCAGGCTGCAGACATCAGTGAAAAGATGTATTCCCAGACAATCCCTTCAAAGATTTTGGTGATGTGTTTTCTAATTGTGATTTCTAATTTCTTTCTGTAGGAGTCTCCCCCTTCGCAGATGGATGTTGAAATAGTCAGGGGTTCTCCCCCTCACAGCCCATCTCCCCAGCCACGGTGCATACGTTCTGGATGTGAGAATCCCCCTATAGAGAGTAAGGATTGGGATAATGAGTACTGCAGCAACGAGTGCGTGGTGAAACATTGTAGGTGAGTAAGGCACAGGCTGTGTACCACTGGATTCAAAGACAACTAAATGTGCCTGGATTTACCAGCCAATACACAATATATGGAATTTTTTGTCTAGCCTTGTGAGCTTTTACCTTTGGGCTATATTAATTTTAGCATTCTTGTTTTTAGTTTGTGTATATGCCATTAATGTTTTTTTTTTTGTCTTACAGAGACACCTTTACGGCTTGGATTGCAGCCCGAAATCAAGGGACACTTGCTCCTGTGAAATAACACTGGTTTCACCTTGGTAGGATTATTATGTGGGAGCCTGAGGAAAGATGTTCCAAACTCTGAAGAATAATGCCAACCTGAAAAAAACAGCTTTTTTAGTGACTGTTCTGTATATATGATCTGAGCAAGGCAAGGACTTCATTGTGCGGAGGAAACTGTGCCATGGGGCAACTAGACAACAAAACAGATGGGTCCCTGTGCGTCTTACTCGTTGGATACAAATTCAGTTGTCCCCTCTCAGTTCTATGGATATGTACAACTGCCTAAACATTGTGTTGCCTCTCTGTGAGGAAGCATGTCAATTGTTTTATGACTTCAAGACATCAGTGCAGGAATCATGAGAAGAGGATGTACCCCACCGATCTTTAGTGTTGTCTCGCTTTGGTATATAATGCAGTCTCACAGTTTACAAACACCTTAGAGGCAGTTTTTTTTAATGATTGCATTTGACTCATTTTGGGATGATAATCATTCTTTTAATTTGTATTCGTTAAACCTTTTTAACAGTTTTTGCCCTACAGGGTTAAGTTTCAGGCTGTCTGCAGAGTGTCTTACTTTCAGTTTCACACTGACGGCTGGATGTGTAGCCCTCGTCTCTGAACTCCTGGCAGCTCATAAACACTGAACTCCTGACAGGTCCTACACTCTCATTTAAGCCATAGCCTTGTCAGTTTGATAAGAATTGAGCTATGAGTGTTTGTTTATGAGCTGCCAGGAGTTCAGAGATGAGGGCTACACATCCGGCCGTCAGTGTGAAACTGAAAGTAAGACACTCTGCAGATAGGCTGGAACTTAGGGGCAAAAACAGTTGAACATTTTCAATAAAGACCAATTGAAAAAATATATATATTTTTAGCCCAAATTGAGTAAAATTAAATTTTAAAAAAACTGTCCCCCAAAGGCGTCCATAGCCTTTGTATAGTATTGAATGTTTGTTTCCGATCTTCTGGAGATGTGGCATTCTTGTCCTCACGTCTTTAGCCTTCTTACTGCCCGATTCACAAGAAGCCTAGTGAGCGTCATACTTTTCTGTTGATATGTACATTGGGGTATGGGTGAGGGGCTCAGTATTATGGAGTGTGGTTTAACGTGAGACTGCATCATTTCCACAGGTAGACGTGCTGTGTCACTAGCACATCCAGCCATCACGGGAGTGCTGATGACAATACTGTGTAATAAAGGGGCAGGGAGCTTTTCACATCTCTACAAGGCAGCTTTTATTACTGAGCTCACACATCTTTGTAGTGGTCATGTCCGGTTTTATAGTGAGAAGAAAAATGTATATTTGTTAATAGCCTTTGTTATAGAATAATTTTATAGCTGAAAGTGCTTCAGAAATGAGAAGCATACATGGTTTGTCACCTGTCCTCATGCACCATAGGGCCACAGTACTGAGTACACACGTTGCCCTCTAGTGGTGGAAACAGGAAGCACACAGATGCTTTGCCAGTATCAAGTATGTAAGTATGTAATTTTTCCAACCATTACCACCAGTATAAACAGTTTTTGTATGCCTTCTGAATTGACTGGAAGATGTTCGGTAACCATGAGATGTCCCTATCATCAAGAAATAACTTGGTTCATGCAGTTATGGACAATCCGCACACTAAATACATTTGTAAATGACCCCAGTTTGAGTGTTTTGTGTCCATGCAGATCTGTGTGTTTCCATAGTTACAGATGAGAAACCCTGATCCTACAGTCATGTGTCCCTCTATCTGTAAGCTAATGCTCAGTCATTTACATTCACAGGGGTAAAGATGGAAGGGCTTATGATTGCAGAATCAGACTATGCAGGGCTTGTTTGGAGTTTGTAACCATGGTAACAAAGCTCTACATAAAAGCTGGGACCCCCCATCGATCACAAGAATGGGGACCCTGTACCCCTTGGAGCGCCCCCTCTCCCTGCTTCATTCATCTCTCTGGCAGTTCTGGAGACCACCATGTACAGTGCTCGCCTATTTCTGGAACCTGCATAGAGATTGAGCGGCAGCTTGCATTGCTGCTCCGTTTCAGGGGGCTCCGAGGGGTACGGTGTACCTGTTCTTGTGATTGGTGGGGGTCCCAACAATCTAACAGTTATCCTCTATCCAAAACTGTGTGCAACATTTGGTAAACGACTGCAACGCAAGGGAAAACTGACTTCAAAAATTCTCCCTGGTAAATATTCATCTCTTTTTCTCAATTAACAAGCCATTTTGGATTTTGAGATCTGATTCCATACACAAGGCTCTGTGTAGTTGCCTCCTGTCAGTCTGGTTACTACTATGTTCTATATCCTGCCTTGTAGAGATGGAGAGCTCTTTCTAACACATGTGAACATGGGGTATTAGAGGGACAAACCAGCCATCCAATGTTTGGGCTATAATAAATTATTTTGGAAAACATTTCTTTCTATATGGTAAGTGTTTTTTCCTTTAATAAAAATATTAAAGGAAGTAGGTAAGTGTCCATGGGATGGTACAAACCTGCCAGAACAAAAGAAGAACTGTCGTGGGGCCACTGCAGCACACTTTCCATACCCAAGGCGGTAAAACCACGGAGCTTGTTTCCTGCAGTGAAGCTGGCCTCACTTGTCCATATTGCCTCCTTTGCTGGCTGGATTATACAGAGCAGCGGTTGCGATGGTGGCCGGAGCTGTAAGCCCCTGCAGATTGATAAAGTGGTAACCTGTTTTGGCCACGTGTTTTTTTTGGCAAACTGCTTGGCCACATGACGGCATCCCGAGGATACGTTTTACCGCTGCGCTACTAGCTGACAAGTTTTCTACAGATGGTGATAGTGGTTTCATCTTCCTCCCAGTCTAAAGGGATCATGCACACAGCTGTAGCCATTTTTGCGGTCCGCAAAACACGGATACCGACCATATGTGTTCCACATTTTATGGAACGTGCTGCCATCTATAGAACAGTCCTATCCTCGTCTGTAAAATGGACAAGTATCCACATCCGATACGGACAAAAAAAGATGGTTGTGTGCATGAGCCCTAACTCAGTGCATCTGTACAGACATTCATGGAGGCTCATTTTACATTGACAAGTTCTGTATTTTGGGTAAGACAAACTTCTTGTTTATGTGACACTAATCTAGGACACAGCCATCTGATTATGGGCATGCATGTCTGGTGGCTGCTCACGTCAGAGATAGGAGTGTCACACAAAGGATATTGGCAAAATGGGGGTCTCCTGAACCTTCTGTGTGGCACTTCAGAAAGCAGCAGCTGTGGTGGCATTGCATGTGTGCAGCTATCTTCATTGTAGTTTATGGTTTCAGGAACTCAAGCAAACTCCAATGAAGAAGGTCGCCTTATCCACCGTAAGGACTGGAGTGTCTCATGCATGGTATCTTCCTTTATAAAGTGCAAGGGAAAGCCTATTCTCCACCTATTAGACATTCCATTAGTGTCTGAGATGGCAATAACCCTTTACTGCACTCCTTGGGATTGGCTTAATCTGTCACTGTGGCCCTTGGACCAGGTTGTGCATCTCTGATCTAGAGCACTGTTCCCTTTCACCCTATGGTGGGGAAAAAAATCCCTCACACACCTATATAAAATGGAGTAATACTCTGAAATACTGAATAAGCGTATGCTACAAAAGTATTCCAAGAGTCAGTGGTTGGAACACTGTCAGATTGTGCCAATACTGCTTTACTGCAGTAGCTCATACTTTTTCATGAGAGGCTGCAGTCCATGAATCCCCATACTCTATTCCACAGAGGTCCGCATTTATGCAATTTGTTCTAAATTCTCATTAGATATATTTATGAATCCAAAACGAATAATGCACTGTGCCTCATTCTACAGCTTACCCGTGTGGCATAAAACTGATGCAAAGTAAGCCAGAAAGTTGAGTATCTAAAAATGCGTGATGGAGGGGGAATCATGGTTTGGAGCTCTTTTCTTGCCTTAGGGTCTTGATGCTTTGAGCAATGAATTCTAAGGTATATGAAAACATTTTATAGGATGGTGTAAGGGCAGCAGTCCATGACCAAAAGCAAACAGGTAAACCAACTAAGAAATGGTTGAACAAGAAGATTTGTGTTTTGGAATCACCAAGTCCCTGACCTTAACCCTGTCGAGATGCTGTGGCATGACCTAAGGAGCATGAAAGGCACCACAGAAATAAACAAACTTGCATGGGGGAACGATCCAAAATTCTTCCTCAATCTTGCTACAGGTAACATTTGGGTGAGCTGATTGCTGCTTTAAGAGGGATCTACAGGTTATTAAAGGGAACCTGTCACCTGGACTTTCGGTATAGAGCTGAGGACATAGGCTGCTAGCACGTCCACAATATCCAGTCCCCATAGCTCTGTGTGCTTTTATTGTGTCCCAAATTATATATATATATATATATATAGCGCGTTGCCAGAGCCCAGCACTGCCCCGCATCCTCCGAATCTTCTCCTTGCTCCCCGACGTCACAAAGCTAGAGCGCTGTAATCTCACAATGTGCGAGCTAGCACATGCGCAGTTCGTTCCCTGAGGCTGATGCCTGCACAGGGAAGGAACACTATGCCGTCACTGCGCATGCGCTAGCTTGCGCATCACGAGATTGCAGCGCTCTAGCTTTGTGACGTCGGGGAGCAAGGAGAAGATGCGGGGCAGTGCTGGGCTCTGGAAACATTAGTAGCCTCATTTACATATATATATATAAAATAGATTTTTTTGGACACAATAAAAGCACACAGAGCTATGGGGACTGGATATTGCGGATGTGCTAGCGGCGATCTAGCAACCCATGTCCTCAGCTCTATACCCAAAATCCTGGTGACAGGTTCCCTTTAAAATTCAAGGGTTCACGTTTTCAATGCTCTGTGGATTTTACTCCATAAAAACATGAAAAGGTACAACTATATGTTTGACGTCGAGTTAGACTGGGGTTTTCTATCAAGTTCTATTAGGAACTGTTCACTTACTGTTTCATGCAACTGTACCATTGGCTTGTGGAAAACTTCTTTCTATTCTTAAAGGCACTGTGGCAGCTTTATTAATACAGTCTTGCATATAGCCACCTTTCAGGTAGATGGAATACACTAAGACCTCTTTCACACGAGCGTGACGGATTAGGTCCGGATGCGTTCAGTAAAACTCCCACCGTTTTGCAAGCAAATTAAGTCAGTTTTGTCTGATTCTGTTTTTCATGCGCATGGTAAAAAAAAACTGAAGGTTTACAAACAACATCTCTTAGCAACCATCAGTGAAAAACACATTGCATCTGCACTTGCTTGCGGATGCAATGTGTTTTTCACTGAAGCCCCATTCACTTCTATGGGGCCAGGGCTGCGTGAAAAACGCATAATATAGAACATGCTGCTTTTTCACACAACGAAGAAAAAAAAACACTCATGTACACAGACCCATTGAAATGGGTCAGGATTCAGTGCGAGTGTAATGCGTTTACATCACGCATCGCCCCCGCACTGAAAACTCGCTCGTGTGAAAGGGGCCCAAATGTACCACAGTGGTTCATGCTTTATGATAAATCTAGTGCACATTTTAGAGCAGCTGTCACTTCAGACCACTTGTTTCCCCTAAGGCCCCTTTCACACGAGCGGGTGCAATGCATGACGTGAACGCATTGCACCCGCACCCATTCATTTCTATGGGGCTGTGCACACGAGCGGCGATTTCCATGCATCACTTGTGCGTTACGTGAAAATCGCAGCATGTTCTATATTCTGCTTTTTTTCCCCCATAGAAGTGAATAGGGCTGTGTGAAAATCGCAAGCAAGTGCGGATGCGGAGCGATTTTCACGCCCGGTTGCTAAGAGACGATCGGGACCCGATCATTATTATTTTCCCTTATAACATGGTTATAAGGGAAAAAAAGCATTCTTAATACAGAATGCTTAGTACAATAGGGCTGGAGGGGTTAAAAAAAAAATATATATATATAACTCACCTTAATCCACTTGATCGCGCAGCCCGGCTTCTCTTCTGTCTTCTTCTTTGCTGTGCACAGGAATAGGACCTTTGCTGATGTCACTGCTTTAGTCACATGATCCATCACCATGGTAAAAGATCATGTGATGAGCGCAGTGATGTCATCAAAGGTCCGATTCCTGTGCACAGCAAAGAAGAAGACAGAAGAGAAGCTGGGCTGCGCGATCAAGTGGATTAAGGAGAGTTATATATTTATTTTATTTTTTTAACCCCTCCAGCCCTATTGTACTATGCATTCTGCATTAGGAATGCTATTTTCCTTTATAACCATGTTATAAAGGGAAAATAATAAAATCTACACAACACCAAACCCAAACTTTTGTGAAGAAATCTGGGTTCGGGTCTGGGTACCAAACATGCCGATTTTTCTCACACACACATGCAAAACGCATTATAATGTTTTGCACCCGCGTGGAAAAAACGCAAACATGGAAAGCAATCGCAGTGAAAACTGACTTGTTTTAGTGTAAAAAAATCGCACCATTTTCCCTGAACGCATCCGTCCCCAATCCGAAACGCCCGTGTGAAAGGGGCCTAAGTGTTGGAGCAGCGAGGTACATTGAAGCCCCAACGGCTAATCAGAGCAGCGCTGCAGGCGGGCTAAATGTCTGTCCCTGTCGATCTTGAAGCAGACGGGCACTTCACCTGCGGGATCAGCCCCTCATAGACAAATGAATTCGCTCATCTCTAATGTACAGCTGTTTTTTTTACACAAATTAAGCCAGAATTATGGTGCATTCAGCTCAGGAAATCTGCCCCAATGTTTTTATCTGTGAGTGTTTGTTAGGGATCTACACCCCTAAGGTGGGTTCACATCATGTTTTCTCGCCCATTTTCCTTGGGGGACACAGACCTTGGGTATAGCTCAGCTCCCTAGGAGGCGTGACACTAAGTAAAACTGTTAAGCCCCTCCTCCATCAGCTATACCCTCAGCCTGGAGATAGAGGCTACCAGTTTTAGCTTAGTGTCCAAGGAGGCAAGACACCCCTGCTACTGCAGGGCTGTTTTCTCCTTGATATTTCATTTTTCTAATTTTGTTATTTTACTTTTTCCTAGGGATACCAGAGACGCATGGACCTCTCTGCTCTCCCGGGGTTGAGCTGCGCCAGTGCCAATTTATCTGCACTGCTGCCTCCCCCACAGAAGCAATAGGAGGATCTGGGCAGCAATGGCTCCCCTACATCCTGCCAGCTAGGGGGTCGCCCGCACGCCAAGCCCCTCTACCAGCTTCCTGCCACTGCGGTGCCAGTGGCTGAAGGGGCGACCCTGCTGGAAGGAACTGAGGGTGAAGACGTCGTTCGGTGAGATGGCTATTCCAGCCCATACCCCGTCCCTATTTGCAGCACCTACCCCTCTGGGTAAGGGGGGCACCCGTGGTCGCTTATTCTGAGCGCTCAAGCAGACCCTCCCCAGCTCCCCTCAGGTTATCCTCAGCAGGGGGGCCGCCTTCCTCCACGCCGTTCCCCCCACGCTGCTTTCTTCAGCCCGGCATTCTCTCTCCCTCTCTCCCTTCCCGCCGCCGCCCGCTCCGTTCCGATCGGGGGGCAGGGCTTATGCCCGACATGGGCAGATCGCGGCGGAGCTTGTTTCTCGGCAAAACAGGGGACTTGGTGGCAGAGGGTCACCCACCTGGGCAAATCGCCGCACTCCAGGGGCCTGCGGGCCCTTTATTTTCTGGCATCTGGCTTCTTCTTAGCCCTGAGAGCATTTTCGGCAGCAGGGGGCGTGGCTTACGCGCGCGTCCTGTTGGGGGCGGAGCAAGCGCTGGAGGGGGCGGAGCTTGTTTTCCCCGCGATTCTGCTGAGATTTCCCGCGCTTCCTCACTCCTGACAGGAAGCTGAGACACGGTGGGGGACTCTAAACTCCTGTGTACATCGCTCGGCTTCTGTGGGCGCTATCTGCTGGCTCACTGCTGTTGCTGATCTGCTCCATCTCTACTCCTGACGTTCTTCTGAGGCACTGGTAGGACAGTTAACCCTCTCCTAACCCTCCTGGTCATAGCTGCTATAACCCTTTGTGGTCTCTGTATTAGAGTACAACCACCTTTCAGCATGTCAGATCCCACGGGTGCCCCCAAACCCTGGTACCATGCCTGTACCGCCTGTAAGGAACTTTTTCCGCGTGGACAATCTGAGCCGCATTGCCTTGCATGTCAGGCCCCGATGCAGGGCCCGCTTCCCGCTGCGACCCCCGGTGCCTCTGAACCCCCTGACTGGGCTAGGTCTCTGTCTCAGGCAGTGGAAAGCCTTACACACGTAGTGGGCCGTCTCGTGGATAGACCGCCTCTCCCGCAGGCTGCCACAATCCCTGTCGCACCCGCTGGGACTACCGTTTCTGCCGCCCCCACTGGTTCCCTGCCTCCCAGCGAATCTTCCAGGGCCCGGCATACTCAGAAACGTTCAAGGGTTGAGCGCACATCTTCTCCAGATGCTTCGCTCTCTCCGCCATGCGTGCGAGCTCAGTCGAGTCTATCCTCTCAAAGGGATACGCTTTCTGAGGGAGAACTGGCGGATTCGGACGTGGACATGGACTCAGAGCTTCCGTCCAAATTGGCGTCCGCGGTGGGGCATCTTATCGCTAGCATCCGTGATACCTTTCAGATACACGATGACCCCCCCAGCTCCGAACAGGCCGGCGTGTCCTTTCTCCGCCCCAGACAGGCCTCCAAGGTTTTTCCCATACACGCTGATTTTTCTTCTGTGGTATCCAAGGCTTGGACCCGGCCTAACGTCCGCTTTATTACACCCAAAAAGCTGGACATTTGCTATCCCTTTCCAGCGGATTCTGTGACCACGTGGACATCCCCGCCTAAGGTTGATCCTCCCGTGGCTCGCCTGTCCAAAAGCACTACTATTCCGGTACAGGACGGATCTTCCCTCCAGTCTGTTGAGGACCGTCGTACGGAATCCCTCTCCAAGGCCATATTTACTGCCTCTGGTTCGGCTCTTAGACCGGTCTTTGCCTCCGCCTGGGTTGGTAAAGCGGTCTCTGAATGGGGTTTGCAACTGGAACGGGAGTTAGGGTCGGACGTCCCTGTTCAGGACCTCCGCTCCTTAGCCCAACTAATTGTTCAGGCCGGAAAATTCGTCTGTGAGGCCTCCCTTGATGCGGGTGCCCTCATTGCCCGTTCCTCTGCCCTGGCAGTTTCTGTCAGGAGGGAACTCTGGCTGAAGGTTTGGGCGGCGGACGCCGCTTCCAAACGCTCTTTGGCCGGCCTACCATTTACGGGTTCCCGCCTGTTCGGGACCCGTCTGGACGAACTTATATACTCTCCTCCCCCAGTCCAGGCCAAAGGGCGCCCCCCGTGGTCGCGCTGGTTCGTCCCGGTTTCGGTCCTTTCGCAAGACCACCGAGTCTAGACCCGCAGCCAGTTCTTCTTCCTCTGGCCCAGCCCAAGATAGGCGCAAGAAGCCGTTTTTTCGGACGCAACCTACCTGGCGCAAGTCCCAGCCTGCACGGGCTCCCACAGGCCAGCAGCCCTCTGCCTGAAGGTGCGCCCCCACCCACCCGGGTGGGGGGCCGCCTTCTCCTGTTCAGGAACGTATGGCGGGCCCACATCTCAGACGCATGGGCGCTCGAGATTGTATCTTGCGGATACAAGATCGAATTTGCGTCCATTCCGCCAGACCGTTTCTTCCGATCCCGTCCTCCGCGGGATCCCGTACGAGCGGCCGCCTTCTTCGCGGCTATTCGCTCTCTAATGGACAAGGGTGTCGTCGCCCCCGTGCCTCCGACGGAAAGGTTCAGGGGGTTCTACTCGAACCTCTTTGTGGTTCCCAAGAAGGAAGGCTCAGTGCGACCGATCTTGGACCTAAAACGCCTGAACCGTTTTCTCCGACTACAGAGATTCCGGATGGAGTCTCTCAGGTCCGCAGTGGCCTCCCTGGAAAGAGGGGATTTCATGGTTTTGATCGACATTCAGGATGCATACCTCCACGTTCCGGTTGCTCCATGTCATCACCGCTTCCTGCGCTTCGCGGTGGGGGACGATCACTTCCAATTCGTCGCCCTTCCCTTTGGTCTGGCGACGGCTCCTCGGGTGTTCACCAAGGTCCTGGCCCCTGTCTTGGCCCTTCTACGTTCAAGAAGTGTTTTTCTTCTCCCATACTTGGACGACATCCTGGTCAAGGCACCCTCCTTCTCTCAGGCATCCGGCAGTGTGGACCTCACCCTGGAGACCCTGACGCGGTTCGGTTGGGTTATCAACCACCCCAAGTCTTCCCTTATCCCCTCCAGACGGCTGATCTTCCTGGGGATGCTCCTGGATACAGAATTGGCGGAGGTCCGCCTCCCGTCGGACAAGCGTCTGGCCCTTCGCGGGTCGGTTCAGTCTCCTCCGTCATCGCCGCCCTTCCCTCAGATCCAGCATGCGGTTGTTGGGAAAGATGGTTGCCTGTTTCGAAGCGGTGCCGTTCGCACAATTCCGATCCCGCACCTTTCAGAGGGCAATTCTGTCGGCCTGGGACAAATCACCGGGGAGTCTGGACAGGACCTTTCTTCTGCCTCCCCTGGCTCGGGCTTCCCTCAGCTGGTGGTTGCATATCCCTCTAAGGGGGAAGTCCTTCCTCCCACTGAACTGGCTGGTGATTACCACCGATGCCAGCTTGGGGGGGGGGGGGTTTCCCTCCCCGGTCCGTCCAGGGCGTTTGGTCTCTATCGGAGTCCAGACTTCCAATCAATATTCTGGAACTGAGGGCGATTTTTCTGTCCCTCAGACACTGGACCCATCTACTGAAGGGCCACCCTGTTCGGATCCAATCGGACAATGCCACGGCTGTGGCATACATAAACCATCAGGGAGGCACTCGCAGCGCTGCAGCGATGCAAGAGGTGACCCTCATTCTCCTCTGGGCGGAGACGCACGTGCCGGCCTTATCTGCGATTTACATCCCGGGGGTGGACAACTGGGCGGCGGATTTCCTCAGCCGGTCCACCATCGACCCGGGAGAATGGTCCCTGCACCCAGAGGTGTTCGAAGCCCTTTGTCTTCGCTGGGGTCGCCCCGACGTGGACCTCATGGCTTCCAAATTCAACCACAAGGTCCCCCTATACCTGGCCAGGGCACGGGACCCGAAGGCATACGGCGCCGACGCGCTCGTCCTTCCGTGGCGCGAATTCTCCCTTCTGTACGTCTTTCCTCCTTTTCCCCTCCTGCCACGGGTTCTTCGGAGGATCGCGGCAGAGGGCGTTCCCGCGATTTTAATCGCCCCGGATTGGCCCCGCCGGTCTTGGTACGCCGACCTAATGTTGCTGTTGGCAGACGCACCGTGGCCACTGCCCTCCAGGGAAGACCTTCTCTCTCAGGGACCGATCTTCCACGAGCATTTAGGCTCGCTACTTTTGACGGCGTGGCTATTGAGACCGCCGTCTTAACGCGACGGGGTTTCTCCGCGGACGTAATCCGCACCATGATCCGTGCTCGTAAGCCTGTATCCTCTAGGATCTACTATCGGGTTTGGAGGTCCTATCTGGGGTTCTGTGAGTCCCGGAGCATCCCTCCTCTCCGATTCTCCCTTCCCACACTCCTGTCCTTCCTCCAGTCGGGTCTGGACCTGGGGCTGAGCCTCAGTTCTCTGAAGGGACAGATTTCGGCGCTGTCTATTCTTCTCCAGCGTCCCCTGGCCCCTCTAGGGCCCATTAAGACCTTCTTACAAGGGGTGGCTCACTCTGTTCCGCCGTACCACCCTCCAGTTCCTTCCTGGGACCTGAATGTGGTGCTCTCGGCGCTCCAATCCGCCCCCTTCGAGCCTTTACGGGAAGTCTCCCTTCGTCTTCTGTCCTGCAAGGTCATCTTTCTTGTGGCCATCACGTCTCTCCGACGGGTGTCGGAGTTAGCGGCTCTTTCTTGCTCCGACCCTTTCCTGGTCTTCCACCAGGATAAGGTTGTGCTTCGGCCTGTCCCGACCTTCCTGCCAAAGGTGGTTTCCGCCTTTCACATCAATGAGGACATCGTCCTTCCGTCGCTCTGTCCCTCTCCTTCCCACCCCAGAGAACGGGAACTGCACCGTCTGGATGTGGTCAGGGCGTTGAGGATTTACTTGGAGGTCACCGGATCCTTTCGGCGCACGGACTCCCTGTTTTTGGTTCCGGAGGGTTCGCGCAAGGGTTTGGCGGTCTCCAAGGTGGCTATTGCCCGTTTCATTAAACTGGCGGTGTCTGAGGCTTATCGAGCCAAGGGCAGAGCTCCGCCTTTCGGCGTCACTGCTCATTCCACCAGAGCAGTCGGTGCTTCCTGGGCGCAGAGGCATCGGGCCTCGGCTGAACAGTTGTGCAAGGCAGCCACTTGGTCCTCTCTGCACACTTTCACAAAGTTCTATAGAGTGCATACGCATGCATCAGCGGATGCTGCTTTGGGCCGCCTGGTTTTGCAGGCAGCGGTTTCCTGATGCTCTGGTGGTGTTCCGCCTTGGGTTTGTGGTCCCTCCCTTCTTGGACTGCTCTTGAACGTCCCAAGGTCTGTGTCCCCCAAGGAAAATGGGCGAGAAAAGGAGATTTTTGTATAACTTACCAGTTAAATCTCTTTCTCGCTCTTCCTTGGGGGACACAGCACCCACCCTTCTGTGTTTGGTTACAGGGTTATGGTTTGGCGCCCCGTTGGGTTGCTGGTTGGTTGTTTTCCTTTCACTACTTGGACACGCAACTGGTAGCCTCTATCTCCAGGCTGAGGGTATAGCTGATGGAGGAGGGGCTTAACAGTTTTACTTAGTGTCACGCCTCCTAGGGAGCTGAGCTATACCCAAGGTCTGTGTCCCCCAAGGAAGAGCGAGAAAGAGATTTAACTGGTAAGTTATACAAAAATCTCCTTTTTGCTATCCGCTTAACATAAATTAACATATGGCACAGACTGAAGCCATACGGTG
Organism: Bufo gargarizans; assembly: GCF_014858855.1. Lineage (NCBI taxonomy): Eukaryota > Metazoa > Chordata > Amphibia > Anura > Bufonidae > Bufo > Bufo gargarizans. Next base: position 498,048,585 of record NC_058080.1, on the reverse strand, counting down.
GCATCCATTCACCATAGACTTCCATTGTAAAAAATAAAAACGTATATGTTAACACATACTTTTTTTTTTTTTTTACTGGACTCTGCACACCACACTTTTGTATCCCCCTCCCCCAACGTATGTGTTAAACGGATGGCAAAAACATGATGTGAACCTGCGCTTACGGTATGTTTGCATCTGCAACAGAAGATCCGGCAGGCTGTTCCGAAAGAGTAAAGCCTGCTGGATTCGCCATCGGATCCCCCATCCGATCTGTTTCAGTCAGACAGATTTTAAAAAACGAAAACAGAAAAAAATTTGGCCAACTGACGCCCGTATTCGGGCCCGATTAGGCAAGCCGCAGTTGCGAAAATGTCCCCGTAGTGGTTTGTAAGGAATATTTAATTGCATCTCCCAGGCTAAAAGATTGAATGTTTTCTTTATCAAGTAAGCGAGGATGACATCACAGATTTCTGGTTTATTTTGTCAATGCATTGCTGAAGAGGAGTGATGACATAAACCCCCATTTATACAAAATCCAATGTCAGCCACGAGGCCTAAACAGTATAAAAAAACAGTCCTTATTCATCGCTCATCCTAGTAGAGCCGACGTGTTCACATATTTTTGGGTTTGGAAATAACTCCATCTGGATATTGTTGCTTAAATCGAGCTACCACATCTGGATCTAACAAGTGGATTCCATCCAGCTGATTGCCTAAAGTGATCCTACAAAAAGAAGAAGAAGTAGTGAGATGCTGAGGTTTCTCTGTGCACTTAACACGCACACCTCTCTGGGGGGACAAATGCAATTAAGAAATTGTAGCAAAAATAGGAAAAAAAAAAAATGTACAAAAATGTCACAATTTGCAGCAAATCTGTGATTTGCCACTGATTTCATCCTATATATTGGCAAATGCAGAATCCCCTTTATTTACACATGTGGCCCTTGCAGAAGTACTGGTACCCAGTAACAGCCTGAGGAAACGGTCATGTGAACAAGTCATGTGACTGCTGGCATCTTGCAGCCCATGGGCATCTATGCGTGGGGAACATGTTCACTCAGGGCAGCTGGGGCCCCAGTACATACAATACTGACCGTTTATGGCAGTTTGAAAAAGCCATTGTAAAATGGCCAGCCCTTTTAATCTCTTAAAGGGGTTTTGTCACAAACTATTATACATTCCACCCAGCACCCGGATCTGAATACTTTTGTAATTGTATGTAATTAAACATTTTGTACAGCCAGTGAGTTATTCAATAAAATGTATCTGTATAGCGCCACCTGCTGTTTGTTCTTTTTCTTATTTTTTGCCCGTCTCCCTGAACGTGCTCCGTTTAAATCTTCTGCTGCCACCAGCCATATGTCCTTCTGCAGCAGAAAGGACACACTGGAGATAATCTAGCAGAGCAATTGGAGCAGTGAATGTGGAGATCTCTGGAACCATGTGAGGTACAAGGCTGGTTCTATCCATGTTGGAAGGATACTGTCATGTACTATATGATATCTGAACCATTCCTTCTTGATAACTGCCTACTTGTCAGTGGAGGCAAGAACTGCCTTTACCTGCTGCAATCCCCTCCACTGTATGGGGACAAGTGAGGACTACTGCCAGGTTCTGCTGCCCAGAAACAAATTATTTAATGTGATGATTTCACCCAATGAACAAGTGTTTCTCTCATTCATTGGGTGGTCAGGAGCACAACTTTCCATGGGCCAATCATCAAGAACCAGCATTCATACTGATAAGCAGTCTGACCATTGTGCAGTGTAGGCCCTAATGGTTGTGGTGTTTTTTCTTGTGGCGTCCAAATTGCTGCATGTTCTTCAGATCTCATTTTGGCAGAAAAAATTTAATTAAAAAAATACCAAAAAGAATTTAATCATTAGATTAATAATGACTGAGCCTCTGCCTGAACATGAAAGCACAGAAAGCATCAGTGGTTACCGACACAGACTTTGCTGAAATACTGCAGTGTGAAGAACACCCAGGAATCATATTACTCGTATTTTATCTTGTGGAAATATCACAGAAAAACTAAGTCACTCCGTACTGGTGAACAAGTATGAAAAGAACCCAAAGCACTCACCAGTTTGGCTGCACATTATGTGGACGTCCAAACAGCTCAATCTTACGAGTGCCCGGAGAAAGACGTTCAATCATTCCATAGATCTCATCAGGCTTGTGACTGGTAGAACGGACCTAGACGAAAGACCACACTTACAAGGTAAGAAATGAAGCAAATGCCATCTCCACATCATGCAGGAGACAAGGGAACAAATGGTAAAAGAAAATAACCAAATTGCTTTTTTTTTTTCTCCCATATTTAAAATCCACCAGAACAAGAATGCTTAGGCTAGTTTCAAGTCTCCGGCGCGGTGATCCGGCAGAGAATGCTGGGCATCAGCCGGACACAATCGCAGCCATTTCTGTCTGGCTGATTCTCTGGATAGCGGCCAAATCTCTGCCGGACCCCATTAGAGTTCATGGGGGCAGCAGGCATTTTGGTTGCCTCAGCCAGAATTGCTGCCGGAGATGTGAAACTTGTCTTTTATGTCGCCCCCTCCATTATGCCTCTAACAGTACGTATTTCATATCCACAGGATAGGGAATAAGTATCTGACACTTGTGCGGGTTAGTATGACGGAACCACAGTATACAGTGATTTGTCACAGCATAACTTCCAGTTTCATAAAACTTGAGGTATGTCTCTATGACACTAGAAGTTTACTGAAACTGAAGGCAAGCTTTAAAGAGGTATTCTCAGAGGGGTGTTTGTAAAGGTGCCCATTCATCCATCTCGTGGGTATAGCCGTAGTAATAAATCAAGCAAATGGGCTTGTATTTCCTAAGTCATCTAAATGAAATTAGAATAACTTGTACAAGAAATATTCTTCATGAAATCCTGGTAAGTCATGCTTCAGTCAGCAAGGTCACAGATCTCATGGAGGTAAGATGTTCACTGCAATTTGCCTGACTGATGTCATTAGGTGTGATTAAACTGCCTCAGGAGAGGTGTTAGAACAGCACTGTGGCAGGCAATAGATGTCACAAGCCTCCACCTCTATTCAAGGCGAGACGGTTGCAAGCCACTGCATTCAAGCACAGAATAAATTGAATAAATGGAGAAGTGGTTGGTCCGTTTACTTCAACGAGAGGCATGGGAACATCAGAACTTCTGTAGAAGTGAATGGAGAGAGCCTTGGGGGCATGCATTCTCTGTCTGCATGCAGTGGCCCTCTCACCGACAGGTTCTGGACATAGGTGTGGGACCCTATAAATTTATGGCAGATACTACAAATATTCCATATTTATCTACAGTGGGACTACCCTTTTAAAAGGGGTATTCCCATCTGAGACAATGGGGGCATAACGCCAGGATATATCCCCATGATCTGATGGTGCGGGTCCCACCTCTGGGACCCGCACCTACACGGAGAAGGGAGCAGGGAAAGTGGTGGCTGGAGGATCCTGGGTTTCCCCGGCTTCTACCAAGCGCTCTCCCCATAGAAGTGAATGGGAGCTCACTGCACATGCGCAGCCACTGCTCCCATTCACTTCTACGGGCCCAATGGAAATAGTTGAGCCAGCGCCATTTTCGGCAACCTCATAGAACCGGAGGGTGGCTGCACATGCACAGTGCGCTCTCCACCACTTTCAGGGCTCATTCTCGGTGTAGATGCTGGTCCCAGAGGTGGGACCCGCACCTATTGGACAATGGGAGCATATGGGATATGCCCCCATTGTCTGAGCAATTATTTTTGTAAAGATAGATAGTGATAAACATCTCACCTCAGCCACAATAACATCACAGTCTAGACCTCGGTTAAATCCTTGAGGGTTCCCCTTCACACCAACCTACAAAATGAACAGTGCGCATGTATCAGGCAGATGCCACACAGATTAGCAGAATGCACATTTCTATGACCAGTGATACTGCTGACGATCATTACCAGACAGTGCTCCTTGCCATGATTAAGCCAATGGCCAGTTCTTCCAGTTCTAATAATTCGCTGTAACTGGTTGGTTTTCACCCAAATTATTTCATCCACTCGCTCATATCTGTGTGTAATGTGCAATTCAGAAAGAAATGCATTAGTTAATACAGTCAATAACCAATATTTCATTATTAAAAGACACAGATGTCACTCACCCCCACAACTTCAAGCATTCCCGACCTAGTTCCATAGCCCTGCAATCAGAGATAGAATTTCAGCAAATCTATGAACAACCGTAACACAAGGGGCATACAGAGTTCCTGGTCGGATCAGAAAGTGACCAGGCCAACAGGAGATGGTTAATTAAAGGAGTTGTTCCACAATGACCGTATGTCACCCATCAACAGGATAGGTGATAAGTGTCTGATCAGTGGTTGTCAGACTGCTGGGACCACCACTGATCAGGAAAACAGGAGCCCTGTGTCCCCCGTTTCAATGGAGTGATGGTCAAACATGCGCACTGCAGCTTTATTCAGACTCTATGGGACAGCTGGAGATAGCCGACGGCTGTACTCAGTCCCACAGACTTTGGGGGAGATATATCAAAACTATCTGTTTCCTATAGCGACCAATAAGATTACACCTTTCACAGCTCCTTTGGAAAATGAAAGGTGGAATCTGATTGGTTGCTATGGGCAGTTCTACTATACACCAGCTTTGATAAATCATTCCCCCTCCACCAGACTACTATCTTGACAACATCTTAGGGTTGGGCAATATCCAAAATAATCAGACGATAACGATATCAAGAAATGTAATGAATAAATACCCGTTTAAAAGAAAAAAAAAAAAACACAAGGAGACATTATACTGTATGGGGGCGTGCGTTCCGCAATTAAAAAAAATGGCGAATTGCGCAGTTTTTATTTTTTTTATTCACGCATAGATTTTTTTTTATATTTTAATAGTTTGGACTTTTCGGATGTGGCGGAATGTAATATGTTATTTATTGTTTATATATTTTATATGTAAAATTAGGAAAGGGGGTGATTTATACTTAATATTTTGGCGTTTTTTTTACTTTTTATTTAATAACAACTATTTCCCCCCTTGGGGCTAGAACCTGGGATCTTTCATCCCTTGTCCTATTCACCCTAATAGAGCTCTATCAGGGCGAATAGGACTTCACACTCTCCCTGCTGCCCTGTGCATAGTACACACAGCAGCAGGGAGCTGACCATGGAAGCCAAGGCTTCAGTAGCATTCTGGCTGCCATGGTAACCGATCGGAGCACCAGGATTACACTGCTGGGGCCCCGGTCAGAAGCTGTCACTGCCGCCAATGAGAGGAGGTGAGGGGACACTGTGGCCACTGCAACCAATGTTTTTAATACTGGGACGTTCTGCGCTGCGATTGGACAGCGCTACAGCCAGGGAGAAGAAACGCCCAGGAGAGAAGCTGATGTCTCCTCCCCATTGCTCCAATAGTAGTATCTAGCATACGGAGCAGGACATGGTAACGGCACCCAGGAATAATAGTAAGTGCAGGGCGATCCCTGGGCGCCGCTCTATGTAGCCTGCTACTTAAAGTCCCGACCCATGAAAGGTCCTCCTATCATTGGTGGCGCAGTGCGCCCGCCCCTCCTCATTGGCAGCGCAGCACAGGGGGGAGGGAGACTGCTTCCTTCTCCCCTGTGCTGCTATGGGGAACATAAGTGCGCTGACAGCAGCACGATCATGTTCTGAGATACTAGACTGTGCAGCAGCGCAGCCCAGGATCGAAAAAATTTAAATCCCGGTATCATATCGAAACCAGGACAAAAGTATTGATTGGGTATCGAAATTTCGATACCCGCAACAACCCTAGTCAATACATTATAATTTTTAATGTTTAAGTTTCAAACACTTAGACTTGGGTATCGAAATTTCGACCCGAAACAACCCTATCGATACTCTTATGCCAGTATCGATTTGGTACCGGGATGTTAATTTTTTTCGATACTAGGCTGTGCTACTGCACAGTCTGGTATCTCTTCTTATTAGAGAACATGTTCTCTCCGGCCAGACAGTGGAGAAGGAGGGACGGACATAGTGAAGGGAGGGAGGGACGGAGCACCCGCCTCCTGTATCTGTATTAAAGGTTAATCATTGGTGGCGCAGTGCACCCCCCGCCCCCCAGTATTGAAAACATTGGTGGCAGTGGCAACAGGGTCCCCTCCCCTCCTCCTCATTGGTGGTACAGTGGTAGTTGTGATCGGAGCTCCAGCAGTGTAATCCTGGGGCTCCGATCAGTTACCATGGCAGCCAGGACACTACTGAATCCCTGGCTGCCATGGTAACCTCCCTGCTGCTGTGTGTACTATGCACAGGGCAGCAGGGAGTGTGTGAGATCCTATTCACCCTAATAGATTTCTATTAGGGTGAATAGGACAAGGGATTAAAAGATCCCAGTTTCTACCCCTAACTTTGTCCCCCCAAAAAATAAGATAGGACTATTCGATTATGGGCCTGACGTGACAAAAAAATGCGGAATGCACGCAGCTTTTTTTTTGCGTGGTATAGAGTATCGCAATACTTTTTTATGGCATCGAAACCCAATAAAAATGATGGTATCAACCCTATTATAGACATTACTGTATGAATTATAGTAGATTATGCAATAAGTGAGATCTAAATATCGGTTCTGTTACTATTAGGGCTCTTTCACACTTGCGTTGTTCTTTTCCGGCATAGAGTTCCGTCATCGGGGCTCTATGCCGGAAGAATCCTGATCAGGATTATCCCCATGCATTCTGAATGGAGAGAAATCCGTTCAGGATGCATCAGGATGTCTTCAGTTCAGGACCGGACCGTTTTTTGGCCAGAGAAAATACCGCAGCATGCTGCGCTTTTTGCTCCGGCCAAAAATCCTGAACACCTGCCGCAATGCCGTCCCCGGAATTAATGCCCATTGAAAGGCATTAATCCGGATCCGGCCTTAAGCTAAACGTTGTTTCGGCGCATTACCGGATCCGACGTTTAGCTTTTTCTGAATGGTTACCATGGCTGCCAAGATGCTAAAGTCCTGTTTGCCATGGTAAAGTGTAGTGGGGAGCGGGGGAGCAGTATACTTACCTTCCGTGCGGCTCCCGGGGCGCTTCAGAGTGACATTAGGGCGCCCCACGCGCATGGATGACGTCATCCATGCGCATGGGGCGCTCCGACGTCATTCTGGAGCGCCCCGGGAGCCGCACGGATGGTAAGTATACTGCTCCCCCGCTCCCCACTACTACTACTACTACGGCAACCAGGACTTTAATAGCGTCCTGGCTGCCATAGTAACACTGAACGCATTTTGAAGACTGATCCGTCTTCAAATGCTTTCAGTTCACTTGCGTTTTTCCGGCAAATGGAGTACACGACGGATCCGGACAACGCAAGTGTGAAAGAGCCCTTAGTTGGTAACTGTCCATGAGGTCTCTTCATTCTAAAGGGTGTATTAGACGGGCAGTTTTTCTGGCAGATGAACTATCATTAGCGATTATCTGGCAGTGTAATACTCCAAATGCCCGATGTACACAATAAGCATGCAAAAAATGTCAAATAATATCACAATAGTGCCGGCTGCAGATTGTGCAGTGTAGTAGCAATCTGCTGCCGGCACACAGCTGTCCTGCATGAGGACGAGCGTTGGCATAGCAATCTCTCCTCCCTATGCCACAGAGGGCATTGCTGCATGTAACAGCAGCGGTGACCTCCGATAGCTATGTGACGACTACAGGGAGGGAACACTTTCCTTCCAAAAGTCGTCTGCGGCGGGGGTGTCTAATACACATTCACATTGCATATCCATAGGCCCCCGTTCACCTGATGGACTCCAAGTGTCCTTTTTTCCCCCAGCAGTATGGAATAGGCATCCCCTTACTTTAATGGAAAATAAAATGCAAAATTTAACTTTGTAAATAAAAAAATAAAAATAGGTGAAGGAAGAACGCTACTTATACACAGTGCTATCTGACGGAAGTATACATTGGGTAAGCCTCCTAACATACATTGCAAATGCAGAGTGACTTTACCTGCCAGTGACCCAGAGGAAGAGGAATCCATCATCCTGCAGTACTGGGATCTGAAGTTTCCTCATCTCATCATCAGTCAAGGTTCCATAAGGCAACTCCATATGAATATCCCATGGTGGGTCAGCCATTACCACAGAGAATTTTCCCAAGATGCTCATGTCCAAGTACCGAATGTCACAGCGGATCCACTGATTCATAAGAGAGACAGACGTTACTCTTAGCATGAGTGTAGTACTACAATGAACACGTTAGACTGGACATCTTTGAAACCAGCTGTCTACCCAAACTGCAGCCACGTGTGGCTTTGTATTATCTGCACTCATCAGGCAATAAAATCAAGGCAACTGGACGTACTGTAGATTTCTTGAAAACGTTTTCACGTTCTTCCAACGAGCTTTCTCAATTCTGAGTGACTGTACAAGAATTCTCTGGGAATAAATATGTAACTGAATCCACATCTGGTAATTATACCCAGCATGGGGTCAGAGGTCATTATACCCAGCATGGGGTCAAAGGTGTTGATCCCATTATCCTAATTGGAGTCAGTAGGTGATAATGACCTTCCAGAAAAAGGTGTCAAGACAGCACTTGACCAGAGGTTTTGGCTCTTCTATGCTGAGCCATACGCTGATGTAGTTGTTGTTCCGAGAAACTCAAAATAATTTTTAATAAATCCCTGTCTGCTTTAAAACCAGCAACACACTGAGGCAACAACTGGTTCACCCAACGCCTAAACACAAGATGGACAACATTGTATACGCAGTCCAGTGCAATGAGGAATGCTCAGAACTGTATATCGGCGAAACAAAACAACAACTACATCAGCGTATGGCCCAGCATAGAAGAGCCAAAACCTCTGGTCAAGATTCAACCGTGTACTTACATCTAAAAGAAACAGGTCACACCTTTGAAGACAGTCAAGTACGTGTTTTGGATAAGGAGGCCGATCGGTACAAACGAGGTGTGAAGGAGGCCATCTATGTAAAAATGGAGAAGCCAAGCTTTAATAGAGGGGGGGGGGGGGGTGGGGGGGGGTTAGACATCTATTGTCTGCCACATACAATGCTGTCTTGACCACTTTTTCTGGGAGGTCAATATCACCTACTGACTCCAATTAGGATAATGGAATCAGCACCTTTGGCTCGATGCTGGGTATAATGACCTCTGACCCCATGCTGGGTATAATTACCAGATGTTGATTCAGTTACATATTTATTCCCAGAGAATTCTTGTACAGTCACTCAGAATTAAGAAAGCTCGTTGGAAGAACGAGTGAAAAGTTTTCCAGAAATCTACAATAAGTCTAGTTGCCTTGATTTATTCTTTACAGATATACCATGACCTGGATAAAAGAGAACCTTCACAGGCATATAAAAGGTTTTCATCTTGTAAATTTCAACTACCAGACAGAGGAGGCTTGGACATTATCGTATTATATCGAACTGCCAAAGAGGAAAATTTATCAGTACACGAAAGACGTCTGATTTCAAACATAGGACCACGTGTATTCAGCAGTTCGTTTGGCGCCAAATTCGAATCTGATCAAACAGCCCTTGAGACCGGAACTTTAAACCTTCATAGAAATTGGACCGAGTCGAGGGCCTATAGTCCAGCCAAAAAAAGACCCCCTGGTAAGATCGTACATATTCCAAACTAAGCAATCACTTTTCAGTTAAATACAGCGGGACGCCGCTGTCTCCACGAGTAGGTGGAGTGTCATTGTATTAAATCATCAACTTCCATCTGTGTCTCGAATATTTCGGTCATTGAATGAATGTGGGTTGGGAACTAACCATGAGCTAGCATTTATTATAAATATTCGGGAGAGACCGATAATTTTCATCTGCGACTTCTTCTTATTCCAGCTATTATATCGAACATTATTATTGAATATTTTATTTAATTTATCGAAAGGAGCAGCAGCATTTGTCTTATACTCAATCTCCTTTTATAATCCACATCCATCTGGTTTTAGCTTCAAAACCTGCCCCAGACCTGCAGGTGACAGCACCCTCACCGTAAGCATGGCCCCGCAGGAGAGGGCACACACACATGCCAGCTCATACAAAATAAGGCAGTACAATGTGAACAGATGTGCCTGCCTGGAAACTTTACACTGCAGAATGTTTTTTTTTGTAAGGAATCTCATGAACTTAACCCCTTAGTAACAAGCCAATTTTGGGCTTTAGCGACCAAGCATTTCTTTCATCATTTTTCATTTATTTTGCCATTGATGAAGCAAAGTTCTAGTTTTTAATGGCCCCATTTTGGTGTACACATAACTTACTTCAAGAACAAAGCAAATACTGCAGGGCTCACCTGTGGGAGGGACGGACGAAAGACCTGGACGGGGTCAAACAAATCCCCAAAAGCAGCAAATCAAAGCTTCCCATAAAGAGATCTTTATTCATAGCAGATAACATCCAAGCATCAATGCAGTCTACGCGTTTCAGACCTTAGACATGTCGGTCCTTTATCGTGACATATAAAAACTAAAATGAATCTGCTCCTTATAGACCAGGGTGTGATCACATACAATCAAATAACTTCCATCACTTGTTCCTCAAGCAAACAGGGGTGGAATAAAGGAAGGAAGAGGATTGTGATGATCCAGGAAGGATCCAAATTTCATAAAAACATTAATTTGTACTGAAGAACTAGATCCTGTTTTCTATTCAGACCGCCTGGAACACAAGTCCCTAACTTCCCTGCTCAGGAGCGTCTGCCCCTCTAACAGGTAAAGAAACCCTTTCCACCCCCTGCACTACAAACGCAGTAATACTGCCCTTGTGAACAGCGGCCGCTGAAACATTCCGTGTTTTGTAATGTGGGATGTCAGACAAGCGTTTCCTAATTCTGACCCTAATCTGTTCAGTCGTACAACCCACATATTGCAGCAAACAGTCTTCACAAGTGATGACATAAACGGCATGCTCAGTGTTACAATTCACGGATTGTCGTATCCTAGAACTGGTGCCATTTGCGGTAGAGGGAACAGTCTGGAAGACGTTCATGTAATTACAGCAAAGACATCTGTTGCTGCCACATTTCAAACTTCCCTTGTAAGTCAGCCCCGGGGCGCGGCGGGAGAAGAATTTTTTGTTTTGACGTTAACCCCCTTTTTTTTTTTTTTTTTTAAGTATAAAATGGCATGGCCGTTATATAGATGATATGGTCATGCCATTTTATCCTCTTCCTTCCTTTATTCCACCCCTGTTTGCAACATTGGTTTCTCCTTTGCTTGAGAAACAAGAGATGGAAATTATTTGATTGTATGTGATCACACCCTGGTCTATAAGGAGCGGATTCATTTTAGTTTTTATATGTCATGATGAAGGACCGACATGTCTAAGGTCTGAAACGTGTAGACTACGCTGATGCTTGGATGTTATCTGCTATGAATAAAGATCTCTTTATTGGGAAGCTTTGATTTGCTGCTTTTTGGGACACACAACTTACTGAATAACTGGGAAAAATAAAATAAAACAGCAATACTGCCACTGAATTTTTACCGGATACTTTTTTGGGAATAAATAACAGGATAGCGTTATTCTCTCGATCAGTACAATTACAGTGATACTAAATGCATTATTTTTTTTATGTTTTACTACTTTTGCATTGCTGCAGCCCAAGACCCATACCTTTATTTTTCTCATTTATAGCTTGATGTTTGCAGGACGGCTTGTAGTTGTCATTGTTTTTGGAGTACATAACAGTTTTTGGTAATTTTTTTTTTATTCCTTTTTTGGTGATGAATAAGCAAAAAAATAGCAATGCTGACATTATCGTGTTTTAGTTTTTTTACGGCACTCATCACGCGGGATAAATTTTGTGATAAATGATGTAGTGCAGGCCATTATGGACGTGGCGATACCAAATATGTGAAGGGGATTTTATTTTTGCAATTTTTCCATTGAATAACCGCTATTGTCTGCCACTTTTTTTTTTAACCATTTACTAGTCCCACAAGGGGACTTTAAAAGGCGATATTTTAATCACGTCTATAATACACTGTATTCCTCACTGATCGCATATGGTACAAAAACTGAGTAAGGCGCAAACAAACTATCACCGAGTAGATCCTAATTACTCTTTAAAACTTAACATTTATTAAGATGCCTTAAAATAAATAATTATCCCCACAAACGTGTAGATAAATTGATACTGGAGGCACTTATACATGGATAGATAGAACTACTGCATAAAATATAATATAACACCACCACAGTGGCTACTCACGATACAGAGGAACCTTGGGTACAATGATGTAGGTTATCAAGATACCATAAGTCATCTTATAGGTGGCTGTACCCTGCACTGAAGGTCCCTATCTGGTGTTCCCCTTTCGTAGTGATGCCAGAGTTTTCCAGTCGGTAGTCTCAAATAGCAATAAGGTCTCCAAAATAAAAAGTCCCAACGCGTTTCCCCTTTGACATTATTGGTTCTTCAGGGGACTTAACAAAACAGGCACAATGGCGTACGGTTGATGTGGAAGCCCATAGAAGTAATGGCCCGCAGCGCTACCTGCTGCAGGTTCAAATGCCCTGTATATGCCAGTCATTGGCATCTCTGGACTTGAGGAGCGCATGCACGCCCAATGTCACACCCCTTCATCTTAGGAGTATAAAATGGGGAGAAGCCAGAATTATGGTCAGGGGTCTCCACAACAATAGAACCTAATCCCATAAATACAAAAGTAGATGTTAGATCAATCACTGATCCAATACATCATTTTTGACCGAAAAATAGGTCTTGTCGGAGTGGCGTAAATAAAGGAACTTCAAAATAAGAATAGAAAATAAATAAAAAGATAAGGATCTGGTTTCTCACAAAAAAACTCACAAATGAAAGTCTCATTTAGTCCTACAGGGGGCACAGATTTTAACCTAAACATCCACTCTGTCTCTTTTTGGAGGATGATTTTCTCTATATCTCCACCTCTTGGGGGATGGACAAATTTGCTCTATGGCACAGAAGCTTAAAGACCTAGGGTTACCACCATGTATTTCATGTATGTGTCTAGAAATAGGGGTGTCCCTTTTATGCCTAATATCCCCTAGATCAGTGTTGGTGAACCTATGGCACGGGTGCCAGAGGCGGCACTCAGAGCCCTCTCTGTGGGCACCCACTCCCTGGAAAAAAAAAAAAAAAAAAAAAAAAAAAGGTCTATGGTGTACCATTCATCAGCGCAGGGCACACTATGAAAAGCACAGGCAGCGCACTGAATGTAGGTAGGCGATTATAGCTAAGTGATAAAATACATGGAAGATATACTATATTGGTATTCAGGTTAAATATGCCGTGTTGGAACTTTGGGTTGCAGTTTGGGCACTCTGCCTCTAAATGGTTCGCCACCACGGCCCTAGTTGATCCCCTATCCTCCTCTGTAGTCCCCTTACTGTTTTACCTACATATTGGAGTGGGCAGGTACAAGTACAAAGATAAACCACTCCTGAGGTTTTGCATTTTGCAAAGTCTCGTATTATATATTCCCTTTGTGTGTGGGTGTAGTGACTGTGTACAAGTCTATCTCTAAGGGATCTTCCTCTTCTAAAAGTAATAGCGGGATGGTCAGGTATTACATCTCCGATATCAGGGCCCATTTTTAAGATATCCCAGTACTTGTTAAGGACACCCCGCACTCTCCTGCTTTGATTATCAAGTGTCCCTACAATGCGCATGATTTGTTTCTCATTACTTTTCCTGTCACTGTCCTTAAATTTGGGAATAAGTAAGTCAGTCCTGTCCTTATTACAGGCATTATTAAGTATTTGCTGTGGATATCCTCTCCTTATAAATCTTGATTGCAAATCCTTGGGCTGGTGATGGAAGTCTTCCTTATTGGAGCAATTTCTGCGAATGCGCAGATATTGTCCTTTAGGCATACCCCGGCGAAGACTAAAAGGGTGATGACTTTCCCATTTTAGAAGATTATTAGTTGCTGTGGGTTTCCTCTATGTTTGAGTATGTATGACACCATTTCATAAGCAGTGCAGTGTATTATATGGTCAGAGCTACAGACGTGGACAAAATTGTTGGTACCCTTTGGTCAATGAAAGAAAAAGTCACAATGGTCACAGAAATAACTTTAATCTGACAAAAGTAATAATAAATTAAAATTCTATAAATGTTAACCAATGAAAGTCAGACATTGTTTTTCAACCATGCTTCAACAGAATTATGTAAAAAAATAAACTCATGAAACAGGCATGGACAAAAATGATGGTACCCCTAGAAAACACAGAACATAATGTGACCAAAGGGACATGTTAATTCAAGGTGTGTCCACTAATTAGCATCACAGGTGTCTACAACCTTGTAATCAGCCATTGGGCCTATATATATGGCTCCAGGTAATCACTGTGTTGTTTGGTGATATGGTGTGTACCACACTCGACATGGACCAGAGGAAGCAAAGGAAAGAGCTGTCTCAAGAGATCAGAAAGAAAATTATAGACAAGCATGTTAAAGGTAAAGGCTATAAGACCATCTCCAAGCAACTAGATGTTCCTGTGAGTACAGTTGCACATATTATTCATAAGTTTAAGATCCATGGGACTGTAGCCAACCTCCCTGGACGTGGCCGCAGGAGGAAAATTGATGACAAATCTAAGAGACGGATAATCCGAATGGTAACAAAAGAGCCTAGAAAGACTTCTAAAGAGATTCAAGGTGAACTTCATGCTCAAGGAACATCAGTGTCAGATCGCACCATCCGTCGTTGTTTGAGCCAAAGTGGACTACATGGGAGACGACCAAGGAGGACACCATTGTTGAAAACGAATCATAAAAAAGCAAGACTGGAATATGCCAAACTACATGTTGACAAGCCACAAAGCTTCTGGGAGAATGTCCTGTGGACAGATGAGACAAAAATCGAAGTTTTTGCCAAGGCACATCAGCTGTATGTTCACAGACGAAAAAATGAAGCATATCAAGAAAAGAACACTGTCCCTACTGTGAAACATGGAGGAGGCTCTGTTATGTTCTGGGGCTGCTTTGCTGCGTCTGGCACAGGGTGTCTTGAATCTGTGCAGGGTACAATGAAATCTCAAGACTATCAAGGAATTCTAGAGAGAAATGTACTAGCCAGTGTCAGAAAGCTTGGTCTCAGTCGCAGGTCATGGGTCTTGCAACAGGACAATGACCCAAAACACACCGCTAAAAACACCCAAGAATGGCTAAGAGGAAAAAATTGGACTATTCTAAAGTGGCCTTCTATGAGCCCTGACCTCAATCCTATTGAGCATCTTTGGAAGGAGCTGAAACATGCAGTCTGGAAAAGGCACCCTTCAAACCGGACACAACTGGAGCAGTTTGCTCATGAGGAGTGGGCCAAAATACCTGCTGAGAGGTGCAGATGTCTCATTGACAGTTACAGGAAGCGTTTGATTGCAGTGATTGCCTCAAAAGGTTGCGCAACAAAATATTAAGTTAGGGGTACCATCATTTTTGTCCATGCCTGTTTCATGAGTTTATTTTTTTACATAATTCTGTTGAAGCATGGTTGAAAAACAATGTCTGACTTTCATTGGTTAACATTTATAGAATTTTAATTTATTATTACTTTTGTCAGATTAAAGTTATTTCTGTGACCATTGTGACTTTTTCTTTCATTGACCAAAGGGTACCAACAATTTTGTCCACGTCTGTATATGCATAGGCACCATCAGAATGCGACAGGCATACACTGCAGGCAGGCCTGGGGCCTTCATTAGGCCTACGGCTGCCATGCTAAGACATCGGCATCGCACAATTAGCGAGGGTGTCGATGCCTGACAGAGAGAACCCCCCCCGAACTGTTTAGATGCTGCGGTCACTATTGCCAGCAGCATTAAAGAGGTTAAACAGCCTGGGCCATCACCTCTCCCAGTCCAGGCCATGAAAGGAGGAGCATGGCTATCATCTTATAATTATAGTCTTTAGAAAAACCCCTTTCGAATTAGATTTACCAGGGGCTGAACAATATAACATTAGTTCTACACTAGTAACTCTGCAGAAACACAATTACCAGCTAAATCTTGGATAATTCCCCATTTTCAGCTCTTCCCTGTGGCCTAGAATGCAGATCTTACCTGTGAAGGAAACAGGCGTCCTACGCTTGGGTCTCCCACTCCTTTAGCCAAAGGCATATCTTGGTTTGGAACAGACTCAGATCCTGGTGTGGTTCCTGCAGGCTCCACGTATGCATCAATCTCATAGTGAACATATTTACAAGTGTCCATGTGAAAGCAGGTATTGAGAAAAGAGCAGTCACCAAGTGATTCATCCGTGTGAATGTTTATGATACGCCTGTAGTAAAAAATAAAAAATAAATAAATAATAATTTCTAGGTTCTGTCATTGGTGAAAAACTGCATATAAATAAGACTTTCCGTTTGTGAGATCCATTCAGGGCTCTCACAACCGTTCCAAAACGGATCAGTTTTGCCCTTATGCATTCTGAATGGAAAAGGATCCGCTCAGAATGCATCAGTTTGCCTCCGTTCTGTCTCCATTCCACTCTGGAGGCTGACACCAAGACACTGCCTGCAGCATTTTGCTGTCCACCTGATGAAGCAGAGCAAGACAGATCCGTCCTGGCACACAATGTAAATTAACGGGGACAAATCAATTTTCTACGACACAATAGAAAACTGATCTGTCCCTATTGACTTTCAATGGTGTTCAAGATGGAGCAGTCATGGCTATAGAAGACATAATACAACCGGATCCGTTCATGACGGATACATGCGGTTGCATTATTGTAACGGAAGCGTTTTTGCAGATCCATGACGGATCCGCAAAAAACGCTAGTGTGAAAGTAGCCTAAGACAAGGCTCATCTGTATCATAAATCTCACAGACACCAACGGAGTTATGCGTGTCGTTGAAGGGTCTACTGGAGAGAAGCTGTTCAGTGATGTATAACACATCCCTGACCATTAAGGCTCCCCACTAAGTACCACACTTCAGGGAGGGCCTAGATCTCCATGCTATAAAACTCTATAGGCTGCATAGACATTAGTGAAGATTAATTGACTATTAGGACCAGCCACAAGTTGCACTGGACTATCATCCTTTAGCTCACTAGCATGGGGATCTAGTAAAGGACTGTTTTTCACTTAAAGAGGTATTCTAATCTCAAACATTTATAGCAAATGGTCCTGCACCTATCTCTAGAAAGCGGTACCGCCAAGCCACTGCAGCCCGGACAAGGTGGCCATGTTCCACTGTTTATATAGCTCTTATACAAGGGGATGATGCCTTTTCCATAGTCCTGACCACCTCATCCTAATGGGAGGTGGTCGGGGATGGCTCATTATGATATGGGAATACCCCTTTAGAAAAGTAGCAAACTGACTACGTGTAAAATGCAATCAGAAATTCTTCATTACAAGAAGACAAAGAGCACCAGGGGTACACTGCTAAAATCTATTACCTGAAATGCAGCTTCTTACAAGGAGTGTCCACCCCAGACGCCTTCATGCACTCTTCCTTAGTTCCATAGTCACAAAACTCCTGGACCTGAGCCCTCCCACGAGAGCGGAACTTCTCCACAATAGACTGTTCTTTTGCTGTGCTGGTGTTCAGAAGTTCAAGGATCTCCCGGCTTACCTAAGATTTCACAATAAGAACGGTATTAAAATCTAGAGTAAAGAATAGACCTTATAACCGCAATGTTTTACCAGACTCTGCCGTCTTTCATCCAGTGCCTTGGTTCCCCAGACGCGGACAGGACTAAAACTATAGTATGCCAATAACGCCAGGAATAAAACTTTGTGCCACTTGACCTGAACATTAACTGTGCCCCAACACAATATTATTGCCATACATCACAACAAAGTTACATTTTTACAGCTAGAAAACTGAATTATTACATTGGTGTTTAAATCCTAGAGCTAGTTATTTCCAGCAAAGATCATAGTGATGAGATCATGGATATATAAGCCCCACTTACTGAGATGTAGGTGGTCAGACCATCAAAGTAGTAGGGAGTGATTTATAATATGTGCGACATATAGGCTCCATGGTCCCAGTAGTTGGGAAGCTGCATTACAAAATCACTGCCAAAAACAAAGGAACCTGGAAAATATTTCTATTGGCTTGCCCCTGGTACAACCAGTGGGCGTCTTTCATGCCAGTGTAGAAGAAAAGATCAGTCACCTTCTTGCTTTGCTGCTCTTTGGTGGACTGCTGACTCAACAAGCTCTCGATTTCCAGGTCCACATGGGATGCGTGTTTCCTCGCTTTCTTTTGTGGTGGCTCTGACGCTTTCTTCTCCTTGGTTGCACCTGCGGCAGACGTGGATGATGAGGAAGCTGAGGAATCACTTTCCTGAATTTTTCTCTTTTTCGTTCCTGGTGCAATGGTCGGGGCTTTTCTTTCAGTTACAGCTCCCATCATAGCAGACAGCTTTGAGTGGTCGGCGAAAGTTACTATAGTGGGTCGGTCGTCATCTTCAGGCTCAGCGCCTTTCACTTCAATCAGCTCTTGAGCAGCAAATTTCTGTAAAAGGCTTTCAACAGCCTGCCTTGAAACAGAGAAGTCCTGCTACAATGACGAGAGGAAAAGGGTCAGAGTTCCAGAAAACTGTATACATTTTATATAAGCTGCCTACAGTATGAAATAGAAAAAAAAGATATATACTTTTTAGGTTACAGTTCAGGCAGAAGAGTGTTAGCAGCTCAAACCTGAAAAATCTAAATTAGGCTACATGCACATGACAGTTCAATTTTTTGCGGTCCACAGACCGCGGATCCGCAAAAAGCAGAAGCCATCTGTGTGCCTTCCGCAATTTGCAGAACGGAACGGGCAGCCCATTGTAGAAATGCCTATTCTTATCAGCAAAATGGACAAGAATAGGACATGTTATATATATTTTTTTTTTTTTGCGGGGCTACGGAACGGAGCAACGGATGTGGACAGCATGCGGAGTGCTGTCCGCATCTTTTGCGGCCCCACTGAAGTGAATGGGTCCGCATCCAAGCCGCGTTTTTTGCGGCTCGGATGCGGACCAAAACAACGGTCGTGTGCCTGAGGTCTTATACTGAAGGTCTGTTCTAGAAGTCAGCTGTATAAGACCTAAGACCCCACACACACTGATCAAAATGTATGATCTCTCTCACATATCTAAAGTTTTCTAAAAACCCAGTGACCCTTTAATATATCAAACAGAGGAGCCTAATAATGAGAAAACAGTTTACAGTGTAAGCCGGTATAGCGGTAGATTGAACCATCAGCTGCTGCAAAAAGAGACGAGGGGTCAGCAACTGCAGCTATTGTGAAACTACAACTCCAAACATACTCCATTCACTTCTCTAGGAATTGCCAGAACGGCCTAACAAGGGTGCATGCTGGGAGTTCCGCTGCTGGCCCCTGGTACAATGTGTCCTACTTAATGTGAATTACTAATAATGTTAAAGATCACCTCTGAGTTCAAGGACCTGTTAGAGAATACAGACCGATAACACGACAGGGGTGGTCTCATGAAGAGGACACAGGAGCAGGTTGTATTGAGTAGGATCTCTAAATCCACTGTGCTTGCCTTGGTGCTTTTCATGGAAAACAGGGGTGCACAACCTTTTCGGTCAGGGGCCATATTGCCAGAGTAATCCAATCCCGAGGGACGAGCTGACACATTTATGGCATATGGATTGCATATACACCAGGCATCCTCAAACTGCGGCCCTCCAGCTGTTGCAAAACTACAACTCCCAGCATGCCCGAACATAAAGGTATCAGCCTACAGCAGGGCATTGTGGGAGTTGTAGTTTTACAACAGCTGGAAGGCCAGAGTTTGAGGATGCCTGGCATACAGCATAATGCCTAATGGTGCTGGTTACACTGCCAGGACCCTTAATGGGGGCAGCCACTAGACAGGGGCCCCCGAGCCGCAGGGTGTGCACCCCCTGACGTAAAAGGGAGTTGTCCCCCTGCACCCCAGTAGGTGCTCAGTGATCACAGAGACATGACATGGCACTGCACATTGGAATTACTAGTCGAGCAGTATCTGGTATACCGTGGTGATGGCCTGCTGGATGCACACGGAGTCCACCGGCAGGACAAGTGACAGGTCCGACAGGTGGTGCAGCAGCTTCCTCTCCAGCTCCGGGTCTGGGGTCACCTCTGTGGACACTGCTCCTTTAGGCGGCTGTGGGGCCCCTGAAGGGACTGGGCTGTCACTGCGGAAGGATGGAGCCTCCGGGTTCTGCAGATCTGAGGAGGAGACAGGTTGTTAGAAATGAAGGAACGCACTGCCAGGAAGCGCACGGTGTGCACACAGCACTTACCCAGGGCCAGCTGAGAGGTGACATCTTTCCTCCTCCGCTGCAGCCTCTCCCGCAGATAATCCAGCTGCTTCTTGTGAGCCTGTATAGAGCTCCATGTGTCCGACATTGTGCGGCCCCCCGGGGGCGCAGTGCCCCTGCTCCGTCCCCAATAACTGCCTTCCAATGGAATATGAACACTTGCCGCGCGGGAGATGCTGGAAAACACGATGATCCTGGACCAAGCGGATGTTTACAGTGCGCGCCGGAAGTGAACCGTAACTTACTATCACTTCCGGGAGGCTTCTCGCCAATGTGAGAAATGTATCAAAATTACCCAATTAAAATGCCTCTCTCAAGTGATGGCCGGTCAGAGGTCCGATGAGACGAGGCCTTTGATTGGCCGCAGGGTCTCAATGGCGGAACGTAGAATGCTGGCTTGTTATTTTTATGGGTTATAACTGCCGCGGTCTGCGGTGGATGCTGGGTGTGGTAGTAGCCATGAGGCTATAGCGCTCAGTCATTGCTCTTTTTAGGCAATGCTTTTGCTCCCCCTTTTAACAGCGTTGCTGCTTCTGTTATGGGAGCAGTTTTTATAGCAGCCACTAGGTGTCACCACATTTGCATTCACACATTAAAAACTGCTTTTTAGCTTTGCGGCTATGGATTGATCTATGAAGTAATAGTGCTCTATATTTCCCTAGTAATGCTGCTATATTATAGATAGCCAAACTGCCACTGCATAGTGCCAACATTATAGACCGCCAAACTACCATCGCATAGTGCCCACATTATAGATAGCCAAACTACCATTGCATATTGCCCGCATTATAGACCGCCAAACTACCATCGCATAGTGCCCACATTATAGCTAGCCAAACTACCAACGTATAGTGCCCACATTATAGCTAGCCAAACTACCAAAGTATAGTGCCCACATTATAGCTAGCCAAACTACCAACGTATAGTGCCCACATTATAGCTAGCCAAACTACCATCGCATAGTTGTTATGGACTATTGATACAAAATGGATACTTGCTTGTTGAGCTAAGATGGTGGCCAGGCATTCAGCCAACACCTATAAACTAGAATCTTACTTTGTGTTTTTATCATGTGTTTCTTTGTGGTTTCTGTTCAGCTCAAGCAAGCAGCTACAAAGAAAGAAGTAACGGTTTCACCCAGGAACAAGGGGGGGAGGGAGAAGGAATTTCCTCTGGCCGTCAAGGTTACAGAAAAGTAGAGAGTTCATAGCCAATAGAAAATATATACTTTATCTTTCACCCCCCCCCTCACTCCCTCCTCTCGTGAAACCCATGTTGTTTTCAGAAATAAACCAGAGATACTGATTAACTCCATGTAGTGAGTTGTCTGTCTGATCTCTCCGTGCACGTATCTTAATTAATTAATTTGGAGCAGTACATCAAATCAAACTGGCAGCTTTGTCAGAACCAGAACAATTTTGGCACCCAACGTGGGGCTCGAGGATTGGACCCTCTGTTCCCGTACCCCCAGAGACCAGACGAGGAGAGGCGCACTAACGGACACCGGGATCGCAACCCGTGATATGAGGTAGGAAAATTTAGTCATCTTGCCTATAAAGTGTCCCCTGGTGTAGCCTCTTGGTGTTCGTCTGAGGGAGGGGTGCGGAAGCAGTCTGGGACGTCCTCGAGGGCATGAAAGTAAGAACCCCATATGTTTTCTTAAAGTCTTGATGTACTGTGTTGTGCCTATAAGTTGTGAAGACCCTGTTGACAAGTATCATTGACTGAGACACGGAGTTCTCCTGTGTTCCTGTATCGGAGTTCAGCCCGGTGTCTGACTCAAATCTCCATAAAGGGGACGATCACAGATGGGTGGAGAGCGGTTCGCGGTAGCCCAGAGTGTGCTGACCGGAACTCAAAGGTCTTCACGTCCAGTGATTACTCTATGCAGAGGTCTTTAGGCGGCTTCAGTAGGTACGAGAGATAATGGGAAATGAGGAAAGTGTCCCGAAGGGTTACTGTTCACCTGAACAGTACGTGGCGGACAGGAGAGGCAAACGTTTCATAAAAGGATTAAGTAAGTTGGAGAAGAGTTAAAGGTGTCTGTAAAGGAGGCATCCTCATAAAAGGATTAAGTAAGTTGGAGAAGAGTTAAAGGTGTCTGTAAAGGAGGCATCCTATGTAGTGCTACCTGGCAAGTGTTGTTAAACGAGAAGAGAGGGAAGTTAGAAGATGATGAATTGACAGACATGGTCCGTGTGTGGTTGGACTGTAGTAAAGAATTTGAACAGACCGGGGGGGAACTAAATTTTGATGAGAAAAGACAGAGATATTTCTGTAAGCCTGGTGTTGCATTGATACATGACTAGCCACCACCCTATAATGGCGCCGGGAAGAAAGCAGGTGGGTGGACCTGCAAAACATGTGGTCAACAGAATCCCTCCTCCCGTGATACGTGCCTTCCCTGTGGGGTTCCCCACCCACAAAACCACACCTTGGTAACTACTCCCCGGCACGTCCCATCACTTCCCGTGTTAGCTACAGCGCCATCTTGTCCCCAGGCAACGCCCATGAACGGACCTTTAATATCATTCGGTCCGGACCCCCCCGTCACTCCTATGTCACCCTTGCCCCTTCCTACTACCTTGTACCCGATGATAAACCCGGACGGTACATTCATGCTACCCCACTCACCTGCCACCCTTACTCCTATAATGGTAGGGGGGCAACCTGATGAAGCAGAACAGGGGGATGCAGACGGTGCTGCAGAATCCACAATGGGCATACAAAATGCACCGGGTAATATGCAGACTCCTTCGCGGGGTACCCCGACAGACTACGGGGATCCGCCAACTTTACCCCTGGCACCACAGTGGACTGTACCCATGACCGTGCGCCCATCACGACGTTCACAAGATCAAATACTGCAGGGTCGGATTACAGAGTTACAAAAGAACTTACAGAAAATTGAGCAGGGAAACCTTGAGACACTGAAAGAAGCCCTAGCACTTAACCGGCCACAGGGACCACCAAAATATGTGTCTTTCACCCCACAACAGTTATTCACCATAGTGAATTTACTGCCTGACCCTGAGACCCATCCCATGCCCTTTTTCAGGAAACTGTCCCAAGTGCATCAAACCTATGGGTGCACATGGTCGGACCTGCAAAGTATAGTGGAAAACAAGACAGGTGAATACTCCTCACTGATAATGGATCAAATCCACATCCCTGAACTTAAAGGTGCTAACTTTGACCCCCAAGATCATGAGTCTGGAGAATTCTTTATAGAACAACTACAGAAATGGACAAAAGCTAAATTTGCAGATCATTCCATGCAGATCATTTCACCACACTGCAGGACAGCTGCGGGGGATCAGTTGACCCCCACCTTTTTTCTTTTCACAGAAATGTTGGTTTCTGCTGTGTTAGTTTAAGCTCCTCTTTCTGATAAGAAACTGTCTCGCTTCTTGGTCTTTGTGATTTTCACTCAAATTATGTGACACCCACGGCTGCCGGATGTCTGACAATAAAATTCTGCACTGATTCATATGAGCGAGGGGATTCGCTGCAAACCATTTTGCACCTCATCCCCAATACTCTCTGGGCCAGAGGACCCCAGGATATTGGATACCTCAATGTCCCACCAGTCACTGTGACCCTGAAGGACCCCAGAGTCCTACCATACCAAGAGACTGGACCCAGTAGCCAGAGAAGCCCCTTCCTGTGTCAGAGCTATCCATGCTGCCAGCTCTCTTCTAAATGTCACATCTGACGTTGTGCTGGGTCATCCCCTCACTATTCTGGCTCCCCTTGACATTTCTGCCATCCTCCAGCAGACTCAACCTAAACACCTCACTGCACAGCGCCACCTCCGGCTTCCGTGTAGTTTGCTTCTGCCAGATAATGTCACCATTCAGAGGTGCCACATCCTCAATCCTGCTGCACTCCTTCCTCTTCCAAGGGGGGAGTATACTGGAGAATCTGAAGATTTTATTGATCTACAGGCACACTCGAGCTGACACCTCTGAAGCCAGAGGAAAGGCCCTAGCTGATCAAGCGGCCAAGGAAGCAGCAGTGAAAGAGGAAAGAGTCCAGTCAGACCAGATTATGATAACACAGGAAGACCTGGAACAAGAAGAAATCACATGGGACCTCCTGAAACAAATACAGAAACAGGCCACGCCACAAGAAAAATTGGATTGGCTAAAAGAGTCAGCCCAAGAAGAGAAAGAATCTGGACTGTGGACCCAAGGAGAGAGAGCATCTCTGCCCAAAGCTCTCTATCCTCTGATAGCTTCAATAGCTCATGGGCCCACCCACCAACCTAAGACCATCATGAAAGAACTAATAGACAATGGCCCCAGGGATAACCCCTGTCCTGGTGAGGCATACTCAGTCTTGCCTCATCTGTGCGCAGTGCAACCCGGGAAGACCTGAGCCTACACCAACTAAATGTCTCCCCAAAGCCCAGTACCCGTTCCAACGGATTCAAATTGACCACATCCAGATGCCAATGTGCCAAGGGTTTCAATATGTGCTAGTAGTGATAGACTTGTTCTCTGGGTGGCCAGAAGCCTACCCCGTCCGAAACCAGACAGCAACCACTACTGCAAAAAAACTGATGCAGGAGCTTGTCTGTAGGTTCGGAGTACCTGAGGTCATTGAGAGTGATCAGGGCCCAGCATTCACTGCTAGATTAACCCAAGAAGTCTGGAAGATGGTAGGGTCACACTTAGCCTATCACACACCCTACAGACCCCAAAGCAGCGACAAAGTCAAACGACTGAACGAGGTACTGAAGTCCAAGATGCTGAAAATGACTGGGGAGACAGGGCTCAGTTGGGTACAATGCCTGCCAATAGCACTATTTTCAGTTAGACACACCCCTAGGCCTCCACACCAAATTTTGTTTAGGACACGGCCTAGGATGGGACAGTACTTCCCACAGCAATTGCAAATGCATTATGAATCTGTTGCTAAATATGTGATTGCCCATAGTAAACAATTGTCTAACATATGTGCACAAGTTTTCTCTTCCATTCCAGATCCTGACTCCCTAGAGGGAATACACACTCTCAAACCTGGAGAGTGGGTGGTGGTCAAGAAACACGTCAGAAACACCCTCGAACCACGATACGAGGGGCCGTACCAGGTGTTGCTGACTACCCCGACCTCTGTGAAACTCGATGGAGGCTTACCTGGATCCACGCCTCACATTGTAAAAGAGTAAAGGCTGTCCCGACGACCCTGGAACAATAAGCCATGAGGATTCACATACTGATCATGACTTTGACAGTGGGCATATCTGCAGTGTTCACGCCACTGGGTAATGAATGGGACAATTCACTGACACGGCACCATCAAATTCTAGTCATGGGGTTGAGACACTCAGAGATTGTTGGATCTGTACCCACAGTCCCGTGAGTTCAACCAGTATGCCTTATTTTGCAATTCCCTTGGAACTTTCTGAACTGATTGACCTGTCTAATTCTACCATCTTTCTCACTACCATACACCAAGTTAAATCCAGTACAAACAAGGACAAGGAAGTAGCCTTACCTGTTGCAGGGTGGGCAGATGCCCCATAAACAGATCAGGACCCTCGGTAGATTATAGCTCTACTCCTTGGCAAGAGGGACACTGGGCTAATGTCACATGTTTTCCTAGCTGGACACACTGTTATTGTCTCCAAGTACAAACCAAAGGTATGACATTTAGTCCACACATACACTCAGGTTGCAATGATTCAAAAACAGACAGCCACGTGCAGTGTATTGGTGTAGATGCTGAGAACGGAAAGGATCTGCCCTGTAACAACCGTACTGTACAGGATCTCCGGACAGGTATATTAGCTAACGACACCGAAAGTCAGTCAAAAGGATATGAGTTGGCGAAAGGGACACAATTAGCCAAACTAATTACCCGATTATTCAATAGCACAGAAGTTCCAGAAGATATATACTTAGTTTGTGGACACAAAGTGTACAAATGGTTATCCCAGAATGTCACAGGACTGTGCACCATCGCCAGGCTTACTCCTGCCACCTTTATAGTACCACACTCTGAAATTGGCATAAATGCAGTACCTAAACACACCTTGTATCATAGGGCCAAAGATAACACACCCAGACCAAATGGCAAGCCACATGTAGTAGAGATGAGCATTACCAACAAAATTGTTAGTTCCATCTTCATATATCCCATGATAGCGCAGATGTGGGATCATCTGGTAGTAGCAACAGACCTGGATGACCAAATATGGGAAGAGATGAGACTTATGAATACCTCAAACATTGTGCAAAACCAGTTAATCATTGTCACCAACCAACACACATTAGTTCTAGATTATGTTACAGCTAAAGATGGAGGTATGTGCCAGGTTGTGGGACCCTCTTGTTGCCATTACATAGACCCGCAGGGTAATTTGCAAGTTAAGGTGGGTATAGAGGAAATGGCGGATTTAAGAGATAAATGGCTGGACGCACATAAAGCTGGTAAAGATACATGGTGGTCTGATACCTTCTCTTCCCTTAACCCCAATAACTGGTTCAAAGGTATTGGGGGTTGGCTCATGGGAATTGTCCAGGTAATATTACAGGTAGCCCTAATAATATTGGTGATATATGTAGTGATTAAGCTCGTTCTTATTTGTGTGACCCGCTTTTCAAAAAGAATGAAGAAAACTGATGAACGACCTATTATGCTCCTCTATGATGAAGAAGGACAGAAGGAAACATCGTTCAACACAGCTCCCCCTCCTCACAATGATGCCTGGCTGAGATAGGGTGAGATGAATCCCAGGGTATTACCACAAGTCCGAGCAACCGGGAGCCTACCTATAAGGGGTAGGTTGTCGCCACTGCGGGTGAAGAGGATACGAATGGTATGCCCAGGGGATTCGCTAGGCGAAGGGAAAGTCTACAATCAAGTCTCCAAGGGGGGACTGTTATGGACTATTGATACAAAATGGATACTTGCTTGTTGAGCTAAGATGGTGGCCAGGCATTCAGCCAACACCTATAAACTAGAATCTTACTTTGTGTTTTTATCATGTGTTTCTTTGTGGTTTCTGTTCAGCTCAAGCAAGCAGCTACAAAGAAAGAAGTAACGGTTTCACCCAGGAACAAGGGGGGGAGGGAGAAGGAATTTCCTCTGGCCGTCAAGGTTACAGAAAAGTAGAGAGTTCATAGCCAATAGAAAATATATACTTTATCTTTCACCCCCCCCCTCACTCCCTCCTCTCGTGAAACCCATGTTGTTTTCAGAAATAAACCAGAGATACTGATTAACTCCATGTAGTGAGTTGTCTGTCTGATCTCTCCGTGCACGTATCTTAATTAATTAATTTGGAGCAGTACATCAAATCAAACTGGCAGCTTTGTCAGAACCAGAACATAGTGCCCACATTATAGATAGCCAAACTACCGTTGTATAGTGCCCACATTATAGATAGCCAAACTACCATTGTATAGTGCCCACATTATAGACCGCCAAACTACCAACGTATAGTGCCCACATTATAGATAGCCAAACTACCATCGCATAGTGACCACATTATAGATAGCCAAACTACCATTGTATAGTGCCCACATTATAGCTAGCCAAACTACCATTGTATAGTGCCCACATTATAGCTAGCCAAACTACCAACATATAGTGCCCACATTATAGCTAGCCAAACTACCATTGTATAGTGCCCACATTATAGATAGCCAAACTACCAACGTATAGTGCCCACATTATAGCTAGCCAAACTACCATCGTATAGTGCCCACATTATAGCTAGCCAAACTACCAACGTATAGTGCCCACATTATAGCTAGCCAAACTACCGTTGTATAGTGCCCAGATTATAGCTAGCCAAACTACTGTCGTATAGTTCCCACATTATAGATAGCCAAACTACCACCGCATAGTGCCCACATTATAGATAGCCAAACTACCATCGCATAGTGCCCACATTATAGATAGCCAAACTACCGTTGTATAGTGCCCACATTATAGATAGCCAAACTACCATCGCATAGTGCCCACATTATAGACCGCCAAACTACCATTGTATAGTGCCCACATTATAGATAGCCAAACTACCGTCGTATAGTTCCCACATTATAGATAGCCAAACTACCTTCGTATAGTGCCCACATTATAGATAGCCAAACTACCATTGCATAGTGCCCACATTATAGACCGCCAAACTACCATTGCATAGTGCCCACATTATAGACCGCCAAACTACCATTGTATAGTGCCCACATTATAGACCGCCAAACTACCATTGTATAGTTCCCACATTATAGATAGCCAAACTACCGTTGTATAGTGCCCACTTTATAGATAGCCAAACTACCATTGTATAGTTCCCACATTATAGATAGCCAAACTACCATTGTATAGTTCCCACATTATAGATAGCCAAACTACCATCGCATAGTGCCCACATTATAGATAGCCAAACTACCAACGTATAGTGCCCACATTATAGATAGCCAAACTACCATTGTATAGTTCCCACATTATAGATAGCCAAACTACCATCGCATAGTGCCCACATTATAGATAGCCAAACTACCAACGTATAGTGCCCACATTATAGATAGCCAAACTACCGTTGTATAGTTCCCACATTATAGATAGCCAAACTACCTTCGTATAGTTCCCACATTATAGATAGCCAAACTACCATTGTATAGTTCCCACATTATAGATAGCCAAACTACCATTGTATAGTTCCCACATTATAGATAGCCAAACTACCGTTGTATAGTGCCCACTTTATAGATAGCCAAACTACCTTCGTATAGTTCCCACATTATAGATAGCCAAACTACCATCGTATAGTGCCCACATTATAGATAGCCAAACTATTATAGTATAGTGTCCA
The DNA here is from genome assembly GCF_014858855.1 of Bufo gargarizans. Lineage (NCBI taxonomy): Eukaryota > Metazoa > Chordata > Amphibia > Anura > Bufonidae > Bufo > Bufo gargarizans. Next base: position 498,019,499 of record NC_058080.1, on the reverse strand, counting down.
CCCAAGAGTGAAGTAGAATAATTAATGCGTAAATGTATAAAAACACTTTCACACCATTGTACGTGACATACATCAATTACATAATATTCACTGGGAATGGGGATTTGTGTCATCTTTTAGGAATGTAGAAGAATTTCAGTTTCACAAACTATGAATTTTAAAATTGCTTAGCCAGTGACATCAGATGAGGCAACCCTACAATAGTGTATTTGCAGCCACATCATAGCACCGTTTTAGTGCCGCAGCATACAGTACATTTATGTTAATTATTATTATGTTGCTTCCATGGTTACATTAGCCCCAACCATTTTTGGGTCAGGACACAGTAAATTTGCCGGGACTGTTTGAAAATCAGAGACAGTCCTGGCAAATGTGGGACAGTTCACAACTATGTCTTTGTATACAAGACTTCAGCGATGATGTTGTGGTGTTTATGGCACATGACCACTGCAGCCTATCACTGGCTTCAGCAGTATGTTGACCAGTGATAGGGTGCAGTGGTCTAGTTCCATACACCCTATTGTCACCACTGCATGACAAAGTTTAAAGGGGTTCTCTGGGAATTAAGAAAATGAAAATACTTAAATATTACATGGCACATGACCCAGGAGTGACACTGCTGAGGCTACTGAATGGCTGCAGTGGCGCTTCTGATCCCATCTTGATGTGTACAGAGGACTAGGAGCATTGCAGAGAGGAGCCTCTTTGCTGGAATTGAGAGGCAGGGAGCAAGTTAGTGGGTTTCTTTGTTTAGGCTCAGCGCAGTACTGGCCAAAGTAAAAAGTTGTCTAAAGCTGAAATAAACATAACCTTTATTTGATATGTCTAAAAATACCTATAAGTGCCTTAAAATGATTCTTAGGACTTATAGGCTCTATGACAAGGGAAATTGATGTCCCTATTCGTCCCTATTCTATAGGCCCTGCCTAAAAATGGAATAGCTGCCCCGATAGGGGCAATCCTGTGTCAGGAACCCCTTAGTCACCCTAGACTGTCCCTGACACAAGGGAAAAAATACCATCTCCCATAAGTCAGTCGGTTAGTCATGATAGGTATGATTCCTCTCATTGGAAGTACACATGATAAACTATGTAAAACACCAAAAATCTGTATAATATAAAACCACTTACTTACGGTATATTAGTTCTTATATTGTTGGTTTACTGTACCAGAGGCACTAGTTCATCAGGGGACAAAGTATATTGGGAAGGTGAGACTTAGAGGGGACCAGAAGAGAATCACTTCTGGTGATTATATCTTATTTTAGGTAACTAGGGATAGGACTTAGGACAAACTATCCCTAGTTACCTCCTAGGTACTAGGAGGTTCCTGACACGGGATCGCCCCTATCGGGCAGCTATTCCGTTTTTAGGCAGGGCCTATAAAATAGGGACATTAATTTTTCCTAGTCTTAGGGCCTAGAAGTCCTAAAAAATCATTTTAAGGCACTTATTGGTATTTTTAGACATAAAGGTGTCACGGCCATTGTCAGCGGTTTGGTTTTGTTGTCAATCACAGGCGAGGGCAGTGGTATTTGCCTCACCTGTGGTCGCCGCTGACAACGCTAGGTATGTGTGCTTTCCTGCTGTGCATGCGGTTGCACCTAGCAACCTCTATGTTAGGTGTGTGTATTGTGTTCACTGTGTTGTATGTCTGTGTGCACTCTGTGTAGTATGTGTGGTGTGCACTGACACTCTTCCTGCACTGTGGTTGCCCGTGGCAACGTCTGGCTGTCTGTACATGTGGTGGCATTGTCCCGGCCTTCGGGCTATCTCCCAGGACACGGTTGCCACCCATGTCGTTGCCAGCGGCAACAACCACAGTGTGTTGCTACTGTTGGACACTTCCCCTTTATGTGAGTTTCCCTTCTGTGGTGCTGGAAGGGTTAACTCCCTTCCCAGTGTGTGTGTTGTGTCACTGGGTGTGTCTGTCTGTGGGGTGTGGCTTCTTGGCCTATAAAGCCTCACTGTTAGCATGGCTCAGTGGGTTGCTTCAGCCATGCTTGCTGGAGCAGCCGCCTGTGACCGCCATCTTCCTTGCCAGTGAGAGCCACCCCTGTGGTCATAAAGTATTGTTGCTAAGTTTATGTTAAGTCTGTGTGATGTGCTGTTTATGTTTTCCTGTATAATTCAGTGCTGCCATGTATCTGGGTTCCGGTGTGTGGATGAGTTTGTGCTGAGTTCTGTTTGTTTATTTGTGGACTTCAGCTTGCCTGCACACGGATCCAGTCAGCAAGGCTGTGGCAGGTGGCTGGAACTAGTGCAGCACCTGCCATATACATAGGCTTGCATTTGTTCCCCATTCCTTGCAGCTTGGCCAGTGAGACTCCTGTTCCTCCGTATCCAGAAGGAACAGGTTGTCTTACCCTGACTCCTAGCCCAGGGACCGGTCGGAGGGTAAGTCAGGGATCCGAGGTTCCTGCGCATGGGTCCTCCTATCTTAAAGGTCGGCCCATGCAGCTAGGAGTTAGGGTCAGGTTAGGGACGCGTTAGGAGGTGACTTGCTCCCTAATCCTGTGGTCCTGGTCAAGCAGCGACCATCTTCCACCGACACACGGCTGAGGGTTTCCCCCATCCTCAGCCGTGACATAAAGGTTATGTTTTAGTGGTGGTAGTGGTCTGTGATATATATTTTTTCAACCCCACTCTGAATAGTCATTTGACCTTCTGACAGTCTATGAGTCAGGACTGTCATTATAAAGCTGAAATAACCCTTTAAGGAGTAGAATGAAACTTCATATTCACACTACTACTGATAATAAAAGGTCCACAAAAACGAGTTTTGTTTTGCAGGTCAAAACTGCTGACAGTGTCTGTTTAAAAGTATTATCTGGTAATCAATAACCTATCCTCTTGATAGGTCATCAATATCAGATCGGCAGGGGCTCGACACCCAGGACCCCCGGTTACCAGCTGTTAGAAGAGGCCGGTGCTCCGTGAGCACTGCATCCTGTTCCTGGACCTTGTGACGTCACTGTACATTGTAGTAGAGAATTGCGGCACACAGGCCTGTGTGCCGCAATTCTCTACTATTGTGTTACGACTACAAAGTCCTTGTGGGCACCAACCAACACGGAGTGCGGTACTTCATCTAGTGAATATTGGTCATATGGCCTAGTTGCAGCTCAGCCCCATTCAAGTCAATGGGGCTGAGCTGTAGTACCAAGCACGGTCACTGCACAATGTTCGGCCCCAGTGAGCGCAGCAGCTCCCTGAAACAGCTGATCGGCGGGGTGACAGGACTTGGACCCCCGCTGATGTGATAATGATGACCTCTCCTGAGGATAAGCCATAATTTCCATTATATAACCCCTTTAATTGAGTCATGTTGCAGGCCCGAAGTCTGAAGCTGCTCACAAAACATTTTCTGTTCTCATTGTTTAGCTGGTAGGTCTGATAGGTTTTTGGACTGTAAGATGTGCTGGAGGACACACCCAAATTTGCATAAAAGGAATGAGGAAAGAAATATAAATTACCAACATACTGTATTACTACAGCTTCTCTTCTAAGATTGGGAGAGAGTTAGAAAATGTATAGGGTTGTGCAGGGGTTTTATATTGATGACCTATCCTCATGATAGGTCATCAATATCATGAATTGAACTTCTAATACCATATTAGAAGATGCGCTGTCCCTTTAGCGAATCCCCACACACTAATAACCGTCCTTGGTCTCACGGGGATCAATAACTAATATCTCCCGGGTGAGATCTACGTATATGGGATAGGCGGGCGTGGCTTGATTATCTCTAGCACGCCCCTCATCTTGACAGCCTCCCCATCACTCCATTCCGATTGTAGTGTGGTCGCAGGACCTGCGATCACATGATGCTCCACGTGACCATGACGTTGAGGTCACGTGATGGGTCATGTGGTCGGGTGGAAGGGCGGTCCTCTGACAGCGCGGGCGGCTTTAAATAGTGCGGCTGGGCCGGCGGTCAGAGCGGTACTGCCACACGCGGGATCCAGCTGACAGGCTAGCAGTGAATTGGAAGCCAGCCTGGAATCTTGGGAACAAGTCCACTGACTGTTTTCTCCCAAAGATAAGTAAACCTTTTGTGTTCAAACCCCCATATGTAATTATGGCTTATGATATACTGCCATACAATGGGAGGTTGCAATAGTTTTCGCTATTGATTACCGCACAGTACGTTGTGAAACCCATATTGACCCGCCCCCACCTGAGGGTGAGTCAAGGATACTGGTGCTGACATCAATCTGTATAGGCCCCTGACGAACTGACAAACATCAGAGAAACGCGTCGGGCTGCTAACTGATGTCCTCCTCAGCATTTATTTTCATCAGTAATCTCATGTGTGTCGGGTGTTTCACGGATTGTGACACCTGACGAGTTTGTGTATGCAGGACGCAGGGCTCCATCATTCTAGCGCTGCATTAAACAGTTGTGTCCCAGGGCTCCTGGAGCGCAACCTTGTGTGTGGGTCATTTTGGTCCTAGGGATCCCCTCCCTCTCTTTCCTTCCCCTTCAGGACGAAGCTGGGCAGTCAGAGCACTGTTTAGGGAAGGATATAGGGACGGAGTAGGAGGTTGCGGTGGACCTGGAGAAGGGCTCTCTAACCAGGGTGTGCAGTAGGGGCAGAGACCGAGCAGCCCCTTCCCCTCTTTTCCTATCCCTCCCTAGTCATACCATTTACCTACCAGTGGGGTGGCATTACATCCCGCTTATTTAACTTGCACTATTATCTAAGGGCATTTATTTTATATATATATAATATTAAAAGTTATATCTTAAAGGTTACCCATATTCCCATTAGTTTTTGTGACTCAATCTTTAGGTATCTCATATTCGAACTTTCAAACAATTAGGTAGTTAATAGGCCCATCAATATCAGATACCCCGCCGATCAGCTGATTGAGGAGGTGATGCGTCATGCAGGTGCTGCTTCCTGTTTATTACACTGCACGTAGTATGGGAAGTAAGTGGAATTACAAATACTTGCTCCATTCATTTGAATAACACCAACCAAGGGAGATGACGCATAGTGTAATAAACAGGAGGCAGCGCTCCAATGGAGTGTCTCCTCCTAAAACAGCTGATCGGCAAAGGTGCCAGGTGTAGGACCTCCACCGTTCTGATATTGATGACCAGTGGCGTAGCTAGAAATGACTGGGCCCCACAGCAAATTTTTGAATGGGGCCCCCCTCCCCCAGTAATTGTTTTGCAACCCCTTCCTTTCATGCCGCCCCCATTCCTGTGGCTAGTAAAGATCGCTCTCTCAGACCAGGCCCAGCAGCTGTTCCATCAGTTTTCTACACTGTCTATACTGTCACTGTATATGATTTCATTGTGTAATACTGTTGAGGGGGCCCTGACAAAATCTTTTAGTCCTCCTCCTCCTGGATGGGCCCCTTCCGGATCAGGGCCCCAAAGCAGCCGCTTCCCCTGCTTCCCCTATAGTTACGCCCCTGTTGATGACCTATCCTGCGGATACGTCATTAATATAAACCTCTGCACAGCCCCTTTAGGTTTCATAAGTAGATAAATACAAATTACTTGCAATTCCTCTCAGAATATCCTGCATAAATGCATAGTAAATGGATACAGTGCATTCGAAAAGTCTTCAGACCCTTTCCCTTTTTACATTTTCTTATGTTGTTTCCTTGTGCTAAAATTACCCCAAAAAAGTTTTCCCCATCTTTCTGCACTCAATACTCCATAATGACAAAGTGAAAACAGAATGTTCGAAACCTTAGCTAATTTATTGAAAAGGACATAAGGACATCGCATTTACAAGTATTCAGACCCTTTACTCAGTACTTAGTTGAAGCACCTTTGGCAGCGATCACAGTCCCCTGTCTTCTTGGGTATGATGGCACAAGGCTTGCACATCTAGATTTGGAGATTTTCTGCCATTCTTTTCTGCAGATCCTCTAATGCTCTGTCAGGTTGGATGGGGACTATCCGTAGCCATTTTCAGGACTCTCCAGAGATATTCAATTGAGTATAAGTCAGGGCTCTGGCTGGGCCTCTCAGGGACATTCACAGAGTTGTCCCTAAAGCTTATATTACACCTGCAGATACACAAGCGTTCATATGAACGTTCATTAGCAATGATCTGGCAGTGTAATACTGCCGCTGATTACCCGCTGATGACCAAATGCTCATTCATCGGGTAATTGAAATCTTTCAGCAGGTTTAAAAATCATTGTTTGCCGGTGGCAGATAGTGGTGTCTAATTATGATCTGCTGCTTGCAAGCAATGATTCAGTATGGGCATGAGCAATGGCATATGCTATCACTCCTCTTCATATTCTGGAGGAGATTGCTACATGCTAATGAGCAGGCTATTGCCGGGAAAGAACGCTTCTCTCCAGACACTCGCCTGCAAAATCTGCAGGTGTGATATAAGCTTAAAGGCTATGAACACCTTCGGAGGCAATTTTTGTTTATAATTGCATTTTACTTACTTTGGGCAAAATAAAAAATTCTATTGGTCTTTATTATAAATATTGAGCCTTTCTGTCTCAGAGGGCTAACTGTTTTTCTAACTGTGTGACCTTAACTTTCACTTTTACTTTGTGCCAGTCATCTAATAAACCTTATCGCTAAACTACTAAAAAGTTCTAAACACTTATTAAAGCCACATTTTTATCAGTAAGATAATTCTTATCAGTAAGGTGCAAACGAAGATAAATTTGTTGGGGCGGCTGGTCATGCCTCCTTCCTGTTCTTGCCATGCCCATTTAGTGAAAGTGGCAAAGGTGGCATAAAATCCGAGAGATGCAAAAAATTATTTAAAAGTCACAATTAAAAAGTCGCAAACATGTAATTTGCGACTTTTTAATGCCACTTTTCAGGTGCAAGGGAGATTATAAATCTCCCCATTTTTTGCAAACTCCAGGTGACCTTTATGTGTCCTTTACTGAAGAGAGGCTTCTTTCTGGCCACTCTGACATAAAGTGCTGCAGTGATGGTTGCCCTTCTAGAAGTTTTCACATACAGTGAGGAACAGAAGTATTTGAACACCCTGCAATTTTGCAAGTTTTCCCACTTAGAAATCATGGAGGGGTCTGAAATTCACATTGTAGGTGCATTCCCACGTTGAGAGACAGAATTTATTTGAAAAATTCAGGAAATCACATTGTATGATTTTTAAAGAATGTATTTGTCTTGCACTGCTGAACATAAATATTTGAACACCTGGGAAAATCGGTGTTAATATTTGGTACAGAAGCCTTTGTTTGCAATTACAAAGGTCAAATGCTTCCTGTATTTCTTGACCAGGTTTGCACACATTGCAACCAGGATTTTGGCCCACTCCTCTACACAGATCTCCTCTAGATCTGTCATGGTTCGGGGCTGTCGCTGAGCAACACAGAGTTCCAGCTCCCTCCAAAGATGTTCTATTGGATTTAGGTCTGGAGACTGGCTAGGCCACTCCAGAACCTTGATATGCTTCTTACGGAGCCAGTCCTTGTTTATTCTGGCTGTGTGCTTCGGGTCTTTGTCATGTTGGAAGACCCAGCCACGACCCATCTTCAATGCTCTGACTGAGGGAAAGAGGTTGTTGCTCAAAATCTCACAATAAATGGCCCCATTCATCCTCTCCTTAATACAGTGCAGTCGTCCTGTCCCTTTCGCAGAAAAGCACCCCCAAAGCATGATGTTACCACCCCCATGCTTCACAGTAGGGATGGTGTTCTTGGGATGCAACTCATCCTTCTTTTTCCTCCAAACACGACGAGTGAAGTTTAGACCAAAAGGTTCTACTATGGTCTCATCTGACCATATGACTTTCTCCCATGCCTCCTCTGGATCATTCAGATGGTCATTGGAAAACCTCACATGGGCCTGGATATGTGATGACTTGAGCAGGGGAACCTTCCATGCAATGCATGATTTGAAACCATGACGGCGTAGTGTTCTACCGACAGTGACCTTTGAAACTGTGGCCCCAGCTCTCCTTATGTCATTGACCAGCTCCTCTCTTGTAGTTCTGGGCTGATTCCTCACCTTTCTTATTATCAGTGATACCCCACGAGGTGAGATCTTGCATGGATCCCCAGTCCAAGGGAGACTGACAGTCGTCTTTAAGCTCTTCCATTTTCTAACAATTGCTCCAACAGTTGATCTATTTTCACCAAGCTGCTTGGCAATTGCCCAGTAGCATTTTCCAGCCTTGTGGAGGTCCACAATTTTGTCTCTGGTGTCTTATGACAGCATTTTGGTCTTGCCCATGGTAGTAGTTGGCGTCTGACTGACTGTGGGGTGGACAGGATCTTTAAAGAGCTCAGACAGGTGCTATTAAGTTAGATTAATGAGTGGAGTAGAGGTGAACTTTTTAAAGGCACAATAACAGGTCTTTGAGAGCCAGAATTCTTGCTGTTTCTCAGGTGTTCAAATACTTATGTTCAGCAGTACAAGACAAATACATTCTTTAAAAATCATACAATGTGATTTCCTGATTTTTTAAAAAAAAATCTGTCTCTTAGAGTGGGAATGCACCTACAATGTGAATTTTAGACCCCTCCATGATTTCTAAGTGGGAGAACTTACAAAATTGCAGGATGTTCAAATACCTTTGTTCCTCACTGTAAGCAGACAGGATCTTTGGAGCTCAGGCAGAGTGACCATTAGGTTCTTGATCAGCTCTCTTACGAAGGCCATTCTCGCCTGATTACTTAGTTTAGTGGGTCTACCAGCTCTAGGAAGAGTTCTGGTTGTTTCACACTTTTTCCATTTAAGAATGATGAAACCTTCTATGCTCTCCGGAAAATGTAAGTCGTGCAGAAATTTTTTGTACCCTTCTTCAGATCTGTGCCTCCACACAATCCTGTCTCTAATGTCTACAGGCATTTCTTTCCTCCTCATTTCTTGGTTTTTGCTCTGATATGCATTGTCAGCTCTGAGACCTTATATAGACAGGTTGGGTCTTTCCAAATCATATCCAATCAAATGAATTTACCACAGGTGGACCCCAATGCATAGAAACTTCTCAAAGATGATCAAGAGAAATGGGAGGCCCCCAGAGCTAAATTTCAAGTGTCATAGTAAAGGGTCTGAATAATTGTGTCCATGTGAAATTTTTGTCCGATTTGTTTTATTGTGGACCAATAGAAATGAATGGGTCTACAAAAAATGTGGATCAGACATGGATGCAAAATACTGTTGTGTACATGAGCCCTAAGGTAACTTTTACATGTTATTGATTGGTCAGTAATTTCCATCAGTGATTGTGAGCCAAAACCAGAAGTGAAGCCTCCACAGAGATAAGGTATAAGGGAAAGATTTGGACCTGCACATGGTTTTGGCTCACAATCACTGATGAAAATCATTGATCAAACACTGATGTGTGAAAGTGGCCTAATAGTACTCATAAAGATAAAAAAATCCTTGCTGTCACTTCGGTCTGAAGATGTCTCAGAAGATGTTCTTTTGAGGTATTCCATGCACGCCCATTGACAGAGATGACAGCTAGAGATTGTTGTATTGTTCCCTCACTCCCTGGTACATATATACAGTATATTTTGTGGCACTCCATATATGTTACACTCAGGAGTGCCACAGCCCCTCAATGTGTTGGTTTGCCAGGACTCCAGATGTCAAATCCCCCACCAAACAATGTTTAAATCCCTTTCACCCCCTTTTAATCTCAGAGTCTCTCATTCTCTGGTTCTACTAACAGGACTCTGAGATACAGTATTTTGCTTGCAGGGTCATATGGACAGGACCTCTTTGCAGACAGCACAGAAGATTTGTCTAACAAGAAGACATGATTTATGAAATATAGCAAACAGCACAAAATGTCAACAAAAGCTATATTAGCAATTGCCATATTGTCATCTTAGGCTACTTTCACACTGCCGTTTCTGGGTCCGCCTGTGAGATCCGTTTCAAGGCTCTCACAAGCGGCCCCAAGCGGATCAGTTCAGTCCCAATGCATTCTGAATGGACAAGGATCCTTTCAGAATACATCAGTTTGGCTCCGTTCAGCCTCCATTCCGCTCTGGAGGCGGACACCAAAACGCTGCTTGCAGCATTCGGGTGTCCGCCTGGCGATGCGGAGCCAAACGGATCCGTCCGGACTTACAATGGAAGTCAATGGGGACAGATCCGTTTATATTAACACAAATATGGTGCAATTGTAAACGGATCTGTCCCCCATTGACTTTCAATGTAAGTCAGGACGGATCCGTTTGACTTACACTTACCCTGCTTTCACACCTGAGCGTTTCTCAAACGCGCGTATTGTCGCGCGTTTTACGCGCGTTTTTATGCGCGTTTATAGCAATAGTAAACGCGCGTTTGTGTGATTGACTGCAGTGTTGTCCAATGAGCAAATATCCCTGTCTATATGAAGTTTGGCCAATCATAGGGCATTGTAGGTGTGAAATTCCATGTGTGTTGGTAGAGTGTGTGGTTTTGAGCAATGGAATGCTATAGACGGCAACGTGTTGCGGCACTTGTTTCAGCTATTGAGCTGGAACGCTTGAGGAGAAGGCGGCACAGCAGGCGACGTTTCTGGGTCCATCCTGTGATTGCCGATAGACAGGAGAGGGGCCAGTTCTGGGCACTGTATGCCAACCTCCGTGCCCATGAGGACAAGTTTTTTGACTACACCAGGATGTCCATCCACAGGTTAGTACGTATACGTGGTTGCAATGTATTTTCAATGATTAAGCAAAGTGTTTTGTGCTTTTTGTATAGTTAACCATGAACATTTTATTGTTTCCCAGCTTTGACGAGCTCCTGGTGCTGTTGTCCCCTCATTTGCAGCGTCAGGACACCTTCATGCGGGACTGCATACCACCAGTGGAAAGACTGGTCATTACTTTGCGGTAAGTAGCCTATTATTGTGGCCATTTAAACCATTTGCAGTGTGTTGTGGCAGGATCAGAGTTTCGCCATGTTTCTCTTGTTGTTTGTGACGTATCAGTGTTTGTGCGGGGGGTATGTGATGTGTATGTTGTCAACGTGTGGCATAGATATCCCATACATGCATCATGTATCCACATTTGCCCATGTTTTCCCCCTCACTTTCAAAAAATAGTCCAAACATTAGCTTAAATATTTTTATCTTTGGTGAATGTATTAACATCATACATTTCACAATAAAATATGTTAAATCTGTTTAACAAACAAAGGAGCAACTTTTTTTTAAATAGCATAAAAATATTAGGAAACTTTTCCTATATATGTGACCTTTTGGTTTACAAAAACCTGGTGCCTGAGAATTTCCCTCTTATAATTTTCAAAGGGATTCATATTGCGGCCCTGAAAACTCCGCCTCGGGATCCCGCCGTGTCTCTGTGGCTCGGCGAGACTGATTGGCGGGTGGCATTTCGGTGGAGGTGCTTGGGCCCGTGCTTGTAGAGGGATATGGGTATGATGTGTGTTGTGTCTGCCATGTGTCAAGAGGCTGTTGTATCTTACTTTGTGTGTATGTGTGTGCTGGGTATGTGTGAGGGTGTTGTTGTGCATGTTGGGGATATTGTGGCCCATATTGGGGCCCATATTGGGGGAAATATTGGGGCCCATATTGTTGCCCATATTGTGCTGGCTGCTGTGGGGCCTGCAGTGGGGCCTGCTGTGGGGCCTGCTGTGGGGCCTGCAGTGGGGCCTGCTGTGGGGCCTGCTGTGGGGCCTGCTGTGGGTCACTGATTGATGTTGGGATCTCATAAGGGATGCAATACTTATCAATGGTCTTAGACAACTCATCCCTTACTTTTGTGACCAGATTTCTGGGCACATGTAGCATTTTCTCCTCTAGACTGAGGAGAAAATGGGCATCACTGCTAAGTTTTGGCACAGGATGTGCCAGGGCATCCAGGCAGCCTATTAGCCTGTCCTCATGCCTCTCTGTTCTCCTCCTTTTATGTCGGGGCTGCCGACTTGCCTCTGGGACGGCTGGGACAGTCTGCATGGGGCTCACCAAACTCGGAGTGGGTGGGGGGCCTGGAGGACTCATTGGCCCCATAGATGGTCCGGGGTCACTGTCCATGGTTGTGCCCTCGTCCTCTTCCTCGTCTTGCGCCTGGCTGGGTTCCCAGCTACTATCGGTGCTGTGAAGTGGAAAATATAGGTAAGTATGTTCCCCATATGAAATGTATGTCATACCACATCCTCTCCTCAATGTGTATGCCCTTGACTCACCTCCGCATTTCCGTGCACGGTATCAAAAAGGACATCTGTTGGGCATGCACGTAACTGGAGCGTGCGCTTGGGGACGATCCGCTCCTCTGCTCCCTTTCTTTGCGCCTATGGCGGATAAAGGCGTCTTTCAGGCTTTTCCATTTGCCTTTCATAGTGTTGACTAGGAAAAAAGAGATAAAAAGCATCCGTTAATGTCTCTTTATTTTCTTACATTTGTTTCAGGTATTTAGCTACCGGACAGTCATTGGCCAGTCTACACTTCGCCTTTCTCATTGGGAAGTCCACAGCCAGTATGATCATCCGTGAAACCTGCGTGGCAATTTGGGACATCCTTCATCCTGCTGTGATGGCCCAACCACAGAAGGAGGACTGGCTGCAAATTGCGGATCATTTTTTCCAAACCTGCAATTTCCCGAACTGTGTCGGCGCAATAGACGGGAAGCATATCCGTGTTAAGAAGCCCATCAGGAGCGGGAGTAAATTTTTTAATTATTAATTTTTTTTCTCCTTTGTTCTTTTTGCAGTGTGTGACGCAAACTATTGCTTCAGATACATTGACGTGGGGTCCTACGGCAGCAGCTCAGACTCAGCTGTTTTGGGGCATTCTGCCTTTGGGCAAATGCTGAATAATAATGAGCTGGACCTCCCGGGGAACACCACACTGCCTGGGACCAGTTATCCGGCTATGCCGTTTGTTTTCATGGGGGATGAGGCCTTTGCGCTGGGGGAGCATCTGATGAGGCCGTACTCCAGCCGGGGACTCTCCATTGCCAGGCGGGTATTTAATTACCGTCTGACAAGGGCACGCAGGGTGGTGGAGTGCGCCTTCGGCATTTTAGCCAACAAATGGCGCTTTCTACATTCTCCCATTCATTTGAAATTGGAGACCGCCATCTCGGCCGTGAAGGCAGCGTGTGCTCTGCATAATTTTTGCTTTGGCTTTAATTTCGAAGATTCCCTCAGCCATTCCTTGGAGAGTCCTAATCCCAGTGGTGTGCGTGGGACCAGACACGGTGCGGCTGTCCGGGACCACTTCACCGCATATTTTTCGTCACCACATGGGGCGTTACCCTGGCAATTGGAAGCCATCTAAGTTTATTAAAATTTTTATTTTTCTGCTGAAAAGAGTGTTTGAATATTATTTTATTTTCTGATTTGGATCTTTATTACTAGGGCTAAATTACAACATTTCTAATGATCTTTTGTGCATTTCGGTTTTTTCACCTATATAGTGCCCCTTGAGGATGCCCCTATAGTGGCCATCAATAGTCACACATTAACAAGGGTTATAAATGTGGGCGAAATCATGTGTCCCATTTAAGTGCCCAATACTCGCCCAGTAGAATAAAAGCCAATGTGGGTGAAATAACGGATCCCATCAAGGTGCCCAATACTGGCACGTTAGAAACCAAAGCACCGAACATATGCCTTGCCACCCATAGCCCACAAACAGTCTAATTTGATAAAGTACACAATATCAATAACAACTTCGGATCCAAATCCCTCAACCCAAACTTAGGCCTACATTTCAAAATGCCACTACATTTGCGGATTGAGAAAGAGCGCAGTCTGGCACAAGACAGTGGAACCACTGCAAATTGAACATACTGGGCCATTGCATTGTACCAGAATGTGGGGGAGGGTGAACCAGGACAGTACTAAAAACTAAAGGGGTGAGGGGACACTATACAACATGTAATGTGCACATCATTCTTTGTAAACTAAGGCCACTGAGTGCCCATATACAAGAACAGGGATGGTGAGGCTGCTTCCCTCTAGCTGTTGCTAAAATCCAAGTCCATGCATGCCTGCACAGGCTCCAGCAAGTAAAATACAGGCCAGCATTTGTGGAGGTGGCGTTTGACAACAGGAGGGCTGCAGGTAGAGCTGGCCAGGGCTATTACATAATATAGTTGGGACACCACTGCACACAAGGAGTTTACTTTTCACATTAGAACACACATGGAAATACCTTTTCCCTGTTTCACTGTCTTGGTGAAACTGCTCCAATCTGGCCAGATGCTTTTGCCAATATCCTCCCAGGCCTGCTGCCTGCTCCTCCTATTTTTGTAGTTGGCATCCTGTGTGTCATACAGGCAGCGTTTGCCTTGCACCAGCCTGATGAGGTTCTCGGTGTCACAGAGAGACTCCTCCATGCTGGATTCTCTCCCACAAAACTGTGCTTTGCACCTGGTGTTGGGCCTTTTCCTGCATGTTGCAAAATCCAAGACGCGCGTTCGAACGCGCGTATCCTGTGTCAAAAACGCGCTAAATTCAAGCGTTGCGCGTTCCCATTGAAGTCTATGGGCCAAAACGCGCGACAAACGCCCCAAAAAAAGCTCAAGAACTAGTTTATGCGTCGGGCGTTTTACAGCGCGTTAAAACGCGCTGTAAAACGCTCAAGTGTGAACCAGGGCCATAGGGAAGCATTGGCTTTCATGTGTTGAGCGTTTTACAGCGCGTTTGAACGCGCTGTAAAACGCTCAGGTGTGAACTTAGGGTTAGACTTAGATTTTTTTTTTTTACTAAGTTATGCAGACGGATCTGTACTGAACGGATACCAGCGTTTGCATTTATAGGTGCGGATCCGTCTGTGCAGATACCAAACGGATCCGCACCTAGCTCAGGTGTGAAAGTAGCCTAACATAAACATTGGTCACAAGTAACCAGATGGTGGCCAACCCCTTTAATATTGTGTAATATATTACATGCATAGCTTTTTGTGCATATTTGCTTTCATAGGAATTCACGAAAAGTTTAGAACATATAATCATAAAAATAAATTTAATCTATCTAAAGCCCCTATGTATAAAAAAAAACTGTGATAACAGCTAGAAATGATGCCAAAAATGAAGCTCAATTGTGAGAAAGGAACTTTTAAAAATAGCACTAAAATATTTCCAGAAATTCCAGAGTCATCTGTCTTAGGCTACTTTCACACTTGCGTTCGGAGCGGATCCGTCTGGTATCTGTACAGACGGATCCGCTCCTATAATGCAAACGATGGTATCCGTTCAGAACGGAACCGTTTGCATTATATTTCTGAAAAAAGTCTAAGTGTAATTTGTATTCAGACGGATCCGTCCAGACTTTACATTGAAAGTCAATAGGGGACGGATCCGTTTGAAAATTGCACCATATTGTGTCACCTTCAAACGGATCCGTCCCCATTGACTTACATTGTAACTCTGGACGGATCCGTTTGCCTCCGCACGGCCAGGAGGACACCCGAATGCTGCAAGCCTGCTGAGCGGAAGCCAAGCGGAGCCATACTGATGCATTCTGAGCGGATCTGCATCCACTCAGAATGCATTAGGGCTGGACGGATGCGTTCGGGGCCGCTTGTGATAGCCTTAAAACGGAACTCACAAGCAGAGCCCCGAACGCTAGTCTGAAAGTAGCCTTATAAATTAATTTGAAATTCACCAAATAGTTTGAAGTAATAAATATGGCAACACTTTTTTACACACGCACACTCATATACACACACACATACAGACACACACACACACATATATACACACAGACATACACATATACACACACATACAGACACATACACACACACAAACACACATATACACACATGTACACACATGCACACTCATATACTCATACACACACATACAGACACATACACACACACATACACATAAACATATTCACACAAATACACACACATACAGACACACACAAACACACATATACACACACATACAGACACACACAAACACACATATACACACACATACAGACACACACAAACACACATATACACACACACACACATATACACACACATATACACACACACATACACACACACATATACACACACACCTACAGACATATATACACACACACCTACACACATATACACACATATACACACACACATACACACACACACATATACACACACACACACCTACAGACATATATACACACACACATATATACATACACACATATACACACACACATATACACACACATATACACACATATACACACATACACACACACATATACACACACACACCTACAGACATATATACACACACACCTACACACATATACACACACACACACACACATATACACACACACACCTACGTATATACTGTTTTTAAGATGCCTTTGCTGTTATTAGTGAAATACCATAAGACAGAAAACAAGCAGAAACTATTACCACCTCCCTGACAGAAATATAGTCTAGTATTTAGTGAAGAATACTTAAAATACTTGAGGTCAAAAAGTGAAAGGTCAAATTTTCTTTTAAAGAAAATAATAAACAATGTAAAATCTTAATGAATGCAGGAGTCAAGAAAAGTATAGTTTGATACAGAATTATTGGGGTATAGGTCAATGAAAGACAGAAAAGCTTGACAAGTCATGTGGCAGAAAAAGACAGCAAATCAATGATTACAAAGAGGCGCGCATACAATGGACTTTACATTCCACCGGCTGTTTTGTTCTTTTAGAAGGTTAAATAAGGTTTGGGCCGTTTTATTACATCTTGTTTTCATGGTAGAAGAAAATTACACAGCTATTTGTATATTTCTACATAAAGACATAATAAATATGTAGAAGCAGCAAAACCGTATCATGTCTTTAGCCTTGCACTCATACGAATATATCTAACAAAACCAATATGGAAGGAGAAGGCTACAGCTCACTCCACAGATCACATTACAGCAGTCAATCCCTCGGCAATGCATCTATACATCTTCTTGGGGGACACAGGGACCCCTGCACTCGGCAAAACTCCAATAAAATTATTTTGTCCAGCTCCAGTAAAAAAGTTAAACATCGCTTTTATTGCATAGTTGTAATCCAGGTGGCACCGCTTCCAGCTGACGCAGTTTGAGTACATGGCTCTCACTTGTGATTTTACATTTTACATTACAGCGAGGTTCTACTTTTTAAGTCACGCTTGACAAAATTTACTTTATTACATTTCTCTCCTATATGCTGTTTTCTAATGTCATTTTTTTATATTACACGCCAATGCAGCTACTCTTACTGAGATTTTTAGTGCTAGATTTCTGGTGGGGGTCCAACTCCCAGCAACCCCAGCTGTTTGAAGAGGAGGAGGCGCTCATGCACCTTCCAGATTACACTGCGTGTCGTCTCTGAAGTCTCGGCGGCGCAGTGTAATTACAAGTGCTTGCTTCATTCACTTGAATGGGACAAACACTGCGCCGTCGCTGCAAGTGAGGCTACACACAGTGTAATCCACATGAGCTGATCGGTGTTGCCGGGATTCAGACCCCCACCAATCAGATATCCTGAAGATAGGTCATCAATATGTACTGGCTGCACAACCCCTTTAAATTCCAAAGATTTCTGTACATATTTTTACAATGATGACTTCCATGCCGGAAGATAGCAGAATACCAATGATTATAGCATTTGGAAATGGAGTTAGGACTCAGTCACGAGGGTATGAAAATATGGTAATAATAGGGAGTTCTGTATGGATGCTTGAAAGACACACATGTCACTTTCAGAATGGGTCCGTAGATCCGGCTTGCTCAGTATACTTTCTGTTTGCAATGAGTTAATGTTCAATTATGTTAAAGAGGACCTTTCACTAGAATAAAACATCTAAACTAAGCATACAGACATGGAGAGCGGCACCCAGGGATCTCCCTGCACTTACTGTTATACCTGGGCGCCGCTCCGTTCTCCCGGTATAGCCTCCGGTATCTTCATATGTTAGGCTCCTCCCAGTTGAACCTGCCGACGTCTCCTTTTTCCAGGCTGGAGCGCTGGCCAATCGCAGCGCTCAGCTCATAGCCTGAGAGGTTTTTTGTTTTTGTTTGTATTATCTGAATGGAGCCGTCTGTGCAGATGCATGACGGATCTGCACCAAACGCGAGTGTGAAAGTAGCCAAAAACCTAACACTTTTTTTTCTAGAAAAGCTGCTCCAGTTTTCCTACTCCACCCTCTTATTGGAGTGAGACTGCAACTTTAAAAAAAGTCTCAATGATAAATCTGGAGTGAATCTCATTAACATAGCTAACCAGGCCCACTTTCCCAGCCATATTAGAAGACTGGAGTGAGTGCTGTAAAAATGCAAAAAGTCACAAAAACTTTGGAGTGAAGCCATGATAAATCAGGACCATTGACTTTTGGGCTACCACTGTAATGGCTGGGATAAAGGAAACTGATCCAGCCCATTTAACCTCTTGGATGCTGTAGTTAATACTGGATGTGGCATCTAAGTGTTTGACAGAAGGAGGGGGTGCTGAGGGGTTGCCATGGCAGTCAAAGCCTAAGTAGGGGCCCCAGGTCTGCAATAAGCATCACTGTGTACGTCCACAGTTTTACGTACAGGACTCTCTGGAGTGTTGTGGCCCCTTCTTTCTGCTGATCCATGTGTCTGATCCCCACCAATCAAATGGTCTCCTGTGAGGACATCTTATGACTGTTTAAGTCATGTTTAAAGATGTTGTCCAGCCTTTACTAAGTGATGTCCAATCTTCAGGACAGGCCATCACTAGCTGATTGGCAGGGGTCCAACACGCCGAACCCCCATTGATCAGCTGTTCAGGTATAGCGCCATTGAAGGAACTTAGCACCGGGACCAAACAGCTCCATCAACCGTGTCCTGCCGGGAGCTCATTATCATTAGCACAGAGTTGCTCCTACTGAAGCTACACCTAAACAGTTGGCTACACCCTATATGTATACCATCATTAGCAATTTATAATTGCTCCATTTACATTGTGCATAGTCTCCTTTTCAGTCAGTTACCTTATTACAAACAGGTGACCTCCTTTTCTTCAGCTCACAATGTTCATTTTCCCATTCCCACGAATTCCTTTAGAGAGGTTTACACAAAATTTGCATTCATTTCTTGGTCATCCAAGACTATTATATTGTTCAAGTCCCCAAGGATTTTCTTTCTTTACATGTTTTTCCTACTTTGCTTTGTCTCTCGGTTTCTACTTCACTAATTCCCCCTGCACCCGCTGTCTGCTAATGTCTAACTCTTCTCTATTAATCTCAGATTGCCCATGGACAAAGGAATCTGGGGAATTGAATGCACAGGATCTTGTGTCCAGGCTATGAGAACAGAGGCTGATGGTATCTTAGTATAAGCAGGGTTGGATACAGTACCACTGGTAACAGTTATAGGCAGATGTGTTACTGTAATAGGAAAATTGAAAAGAAGTTTAAAATGTTGATGTACCAAATACACAATGCTCAGCAGCACACCTCCCTCCTGGACCTGAGAAAGACCCAATTAGAAACATAGAATGTGTCGGCAGATAAGAACCATTTGGCCCATCTAGTCTTCCCAATATACTGAATACTATGAATAGCCCTTGGCCCTATCTTATATGAAGGATAGCCTTATGCCTATCCCATGCATGCTTAAACTCCTCCACTGTATTTGCAGCTACCACTTCTGCAGGAAGGTTATTCCAGGCATCCACTACTCTCTCAGTAAAGTAATACTTCCTTATATTACTTTTGAACCTTTGCCCCTCTAATTTAAAACTATGTCCTCTTGTAGCAGTTTTTCTTCTTTTAAATATTCTCTCCTCTTTTACCTTGTTCATTCTCTTTATATATTTAAAAGTTTCTATCATATCCCCTCTGTCTCGTCTTTCTTCCAAGCTATACATGTTAAGGTCCTTTAATCTTTCCTGGTAAGTTTTATCCTGCAATCCATGTACCAGTTTAGTAGCTCTTCTCTGAACTCTCTCCAAAGTATCAATATCCTTCTGGAGATATGGTCTCCAGTACTGAGCACAATACTCCAAATGAGGTCTCACTAGTGCTCTGTAGAGCGGCATGAGCACCTCCCTCTTTCTACTAGGTAATTCCTCTCCCTATACACCCAAGCATTCTGCTAGCATTTCCTGCTGCTCTGTGACATTGTCTGCCTACCTTTAAGTCTTCTGAAATAGTGACCCCTAAATCCCTTTCCTCAGATACTGAGGTTAGGACTGTATCACTGATTTTATATTCTGCTCTTGGGTTGAAATGTCACTATACCTGTTCATGTAAAGACCTAATGCTTATGTGCCGTGCTGTAACGTTTGCTGTGGAAAGCAGATATGTTCTCATTTTGCCACCTTAAAGAGATTGTCCATGATTAGCAATAAAGGACTGTATTGCTGCTTAGTTCCATTCATATGAGCTGTATTGTCAGATGCAACCCATAAACAAGAGTGGATCTCTTTTTGTAAAAAGAAGGCAAGCCTTTTTTCCTAATCCTCTACAACTCTTGAAGCAATGGACATATATGTTGGAATATGTAAACTTACACCATTGATAAATTCCTATGCTGAGATCCCTCATTGTATTTGTTCCTTCCCCCTCTCTTTCCCAGTAATCCACTGGTTCCTTGCCTCCCCTCCCTGCAAGGAAGAGTAGAGTGGTTCGCCCCATAGTTGACCCGCCCACTGGGCAGTTAATTTAAACCTGATTTAGGCGGGAGGCAGCCTATTTTTCCGAGCGTCCTGCCCTCCCTCCTGGTTATTCTATGCTTTAGTTGTGTTGGTTTTAGTGACTATTTTCTGTTACGTCCTATTTTAGTGTTCTTTCTTCTGATCACAAATCACAGCTGGCGGTCGCTATAGTTATGGAGATAACTAGTGATGAGCGAAGTTTTGAAAATTTGATTTGGCAGCTTTGCTGAACTTCATCAAGAAATCCTTTTCATTGTATGGAGCGGGTGCAATGATGGGGAATGGCGATTTCTTTGCCCCCCCATCATTTAACCCCACAGATGCCGCATTCAGAGCTGATCGCGGCATCTAAGAGTCACATTCAGGTTCTCAAGGGGTTAATCTGGGGTTTAAAAAATAAATAAATATATATATATATATATATAGAATAAATAAAAGACACCGCAGCACGTCCGTTTGGTGAAAGAAGTAGGACCCTTTATTCACCTGTGCGACGTTTCGGTCCGCTCACTGGGACCATTCTCAAGCAATTCTCATTCCCAGTGAGCGGACCGAAACGTCGCACAGGTGAATAAAGGGTCCTACTTCTTTCACCAAACGGACGTGCTGCGGTGTCTTTTATTTATTCTAGAATTTACACCTTGGTAAGGTGTGTTCACCGCTGGCACCCACACATTTTCTACTAGGAGTGCTGCTCTGAAATTTTCATCGCTATATATATATATATATATATATATATGCTCCCCTTTTCCACTTGCTCGCGGAGACATCTTTCCACTCTCCGCAGGTCCTTTGGCAGGATTTCTTTAATCAAGATAGGAGCGGATAGCCTTTCCGCAAGCAAGTGGATGAGGTGAGTATAATATTTTTTTTTTAACCCGCTTTACTAATTTTTCCTAAACTTCAGATTGAATTCTGCTTAGCATGTTTTGATTCACTCAACACTAGAAATAACATATGGAGCTGATGGTGGACTTGCCCACTGGATGCCTGGGGGTAGGCATACCACTTCAAACCACTTGGATCTGCTCGATGGTGAAATTATTATGGAAATGACGCTGTGATCGCCTCCTGTCTAACAAAGTTCATGTCCAATGTTTGTCTTTCAGCACGGGTGGAGTGTGGTTGAAGGGGTCAGTTCTCTGCAGTCTGATACATTTGGCTGAAGTTCCAGCAGAGCATACTGTAGCAAAACTGACTTTAAAACATCCCCTCACTATAGATATCCACTTTGGTTGTGGTCTACTGCTGAGACTACAAGATGAAGCTTAGAGGAGAGCTCCCCTCTTCTGCAAGTCCACAGCACTGCTGCTAGTATGACTACCTCCTTAAAGAACTGACCGCCGTGGGTTCTGGGTGTCAGACCCCCACCAATCAGATGTTGATGACCTATCCAAAGGAATAGAAAGGCAGAAAACCTCTTTAACCTTCCAGGCAGAACATGTAAATGCCAATGTGTATTTTCTTCACAACAGTATTATGTGGCAACTCCGCTCATATCATCCAGAAGCACCCCAAACAACCACTGCACAATTATAGAAAGTGCCCAGGGCCCCACTACATTTTGTGTCAGTCATTTGTGTTATATTCTGTGCTCGTTCAAGGGAGATTAAGACATATTTTCTGTGCCAAGTGGCATGGAGCCCAGGATATGGTGTCTTAACAGCATGATGCCTAGCCAGTGCCAACAAAAAGGTATGTTCCCTGCCTATTCCCTCTTGGCAATATGATAGCATCCATGGTAGGGACCAAATAGTACTATATAGAGGCATATTGAAATATATTGAACAGAGGACTGTATCCTCGCTGATTTATTACAGTAAGACGCTCGAGTGCAAATAAAAGAATACACCCCTTTAATTATAGCTCTGCGAAAGAAAATGTATTTATGTATGTCGTGCAAAGAAAAAATATGGAAAAATGCCAGGCAAGAAAGGGGGGTAAGTAAAACCAGAGATAAATAGGAAATGTTCACCCAAGTGCTTTAAAGGGATTAAAGCTGGGCTCAGTTGGCAGGAAGTTTGGCTGAATAGAGAAGGGGAGGCCAGCTGGTCTAACAGTGGGGGATATCTGCACCGTGAGCCTGGCAAGTCAAACATAATCGCTTAAATAATATTATCTGTAACCAGGACCTCTTGATCCCTTCTTCTTGCAATTCGTGAGAAGAATGAACGTTCGGCCTATGCTCAGCTGCTTCAGCGGCTGAAAATTAAGAAGACAGGAGCCATGGAAACCCAGCACCTTTTAATATGCAGCCTTGGCTTCAGATTCTCCGCTCGGTCTTCTTTGATGACATTAATATGTAGATACAGGGAAGCGCAGCATATTAACAATATGAAGCTACACTTTCTATTGCAGAGCTCAGCAATGTGGTCGGTAAAGCATTGCGCAGTTTATAGGGGTGCATTATAGGGGCAGCCATTGCCGAATTAGAAGGAATGGTAACATTATGGAACACGGGACAAGGTGTCTCTTGTGGTGACTGTGACCCACAGAGATGAGTCTGAACAGTCGCCGTTCTTAGAATCCAATAGGTTATAATGAATACAATCCAGATTTTCATGCATTTTCTACAAATGTCTGTGCCGAATATATACTTGGAACAATCTTTTTATCGAAGAGATTATCTTTATTAAACAAACACATTTCATATAGAAACTATAGTAAAAAACTATGTGCTCGTCATTTGTCTTTTGTCCTAACAAAACCAAGTTTTCTATACATTCCCTAAAGTTTACAGTGCATGTCCACCTTTGAACTCCAAGTAAAGTGTACATACAGATAAATCTGCTTTGCTGGTCCTCAGTTACAGCCTTTATTGCTGTCCATTCTCAACCACAGCTACATTTACAGTATAGCTAAATGATTGGTGCAGCCCCTGCTGGCTCAGTGTCTGCTCGTCGCATGCTCTGGAGCATTGCAGGGCACACACTGTGGAAGAGAGAGAATTGACTCTCAGAATAGAGTGTAAAGTGAGCATTACATAATAGGAGCTAAGGTGCCTATGTGTTGTCTACATGTTGGCAAGCTGCAGAATTATAAATGCAGCTCTGGACTGTCATAGAGTCTGTAACTCAGGACCAGTGAAAAGCTGAATAACAAAAGTTACTGGTGATTATGTTTCTATATCAACTGTAACCCAGTGCCAAAAAGTAGACATTTGCTTTACAAAGGTTACGAAGCAGGTAGGGTTATTGATACGCAGCTGAGAACTAGGACTATTTAAAGGGGGTTTCTAGTTTTATGTCAATGCAGTTTATGAACTGAATCATGAAAAATCTACATTTTTCTAATGTACAGTATTTAGAGTTTCATCTCCTCACCATTTTTCGATCAGTGCTTGCTGTGAAACCCATTGTAATCAGAAAGAGCTCTATAACAAGCTCTGCATCTGTAGGACATGTTCAGATGAGGCTGGTATAAAAAATAGTAGTGTTAATAGTCACTGTTACCGTCACTGCTGCCATTCCAATGTTTAGTTGGTCATTACTGGTCTTCACTTCCAGGTCCAGGTTTGACATACTGGAAATGGTGGGTAATGACCACTCAGCCAATCACTGACTACAACAGTGACCCGCTCTAGCCAGTGATTGGTTGAGCCCACCATCTCTTGGATTTTCTTGTGTGTTGAGCACATACCAGGAAGTGGAAACCAGTGGGGACCCACTAAGTATCGGAATGCTATTACCAGTGGATCGGTAAGGATTAGTATAGAAGTGGTGTGAAAATAGTAGAATCAATAAGTCACTCCTATTGTCACTGCTGCCATTCCAATGTTGATCGGGTCCCACTGGTCTTGACTTCCAGGGCCGGGCTCAAGACACAGGAAATGTCAGGGCATGATCACTCAGCCAATCACTGACTACAACAGTGACCCGCCTCAGCCAGTGATTGGTTGAACTATCACCTCTTGCCACTTCCTGTGTGTTGAGCACATATCAAACCACTAAGCATTGGAATAGCAGCATCTGGGGATCGGTAAAAAAAAAGAGTATAGATTATTTTATTTTATTTTTACAACATTCTGGGTACTTTGCTAAAAATTGTGCCTCCTATACAGCCTCTTTAAACTTTATTTCTATAAAACAGAAAAAAACCTTTAAAGTTTGGAAGGAAGTCAGTATAGTTATTAATGACAGTTTATAGGTGCTTTCACATTGGCGCTATTTATTTCCATTCTTTAGCTCCGTTATAGGAGCTGAAGAACGAAAATAATGGAAGTGCCAGATTTGGCACATAACTGAGAGATCCCATTGACCACACCTCACTTTTATTCCTATATCACAGGGGTAGGCAACCTCAGGCACTCCAGCTGTTGTGAAACTACAACTCCCAGCATGCATACTTACTCTCCTCTTCTCTGAACTTCTATATAAATGAATGGAGCATGCTGGGAATTGTAGTTTCACAGCAGCTGGAGTGCCGAAGGTTGCTGATCCCTGCTATATCATTTCTAAGAAAGTCATTTAATGTACGTAGTCTAATATGAAAGAAAATAACAATGTCTGTGTAGTCCGGTTCTGTGGTAGAGGATCAGCTATAACATCAATGGCTGTAAACTGTCACAGGTTGCGTGCTCCGTATTTTTCAACCAGAGACAATTCTTGAGACTGCTTCTAATGTCAAGTCTTATGTGGATCATTCCCATATGGCTGGTCAGCTGCAGCTTCTGAGCTATGCTTATGAAAATCTGTAGACAGGATTGTGTCTTTGAGAAGTAGAATCCTTGTACAACAGGTCAGGTTTGATCTGGAGCTTCTTCCTATTTCATAACAGTGTACAGTATCAGTGACGTTTCTCAAGAGTTGTGTAATGTATCGCCCAAATCCACCCCTGCCTCTACTATTGATGAATCTGGCCCAATGTTTATGGAGATGTTCATCTTTCTGAGAATGGATGTGTACCCGTTGCTGTTATTCTTTAAGGCTAGTGCCAGCAATGTGGGTGTGCTAAATAGCTTGCATGAGGAGAACTGTTTTAACTAATCCATTTGAGGGACAACCTGAAGCTCCTGGACCCTAATGCAAAATGACTACCAGGGTGACCAACAGTGATGCGTCATTTGTAGTGCTGGTTCCTTCATATAGGGCAGCAGGACTTTTTGGGCATCCTCAAGCTAACAGACTCAGGTGCACCCACATCCTCGGCCCCCAGGTGCTGCTATACCTTCTCCCCTTGGAGTCCATTAGATTTGTTCTAAACACATTCTGCTTGTAATTTTAATGTCAGTTAAGGAAAAACATTTTTCTTCAGATTTGACTACATTGTAGAAGGCACCTTCTATGTGATAAAGACTTTAAAAAAGAAAAAGGGAATTTTGTAGAATGAGGTAACTGGAAAACGATTACATCTAATATTTGTCTATTAAATGTGTAACTTTGCACAGATCATTTTCATCATGTAGGTTTTGCTTGTCTTTGTAGACCAGTATAAGTGTGTGTCTGCAATCCAAGTGGAAGATGTCATGCCACATACTTCATTAAAGGATGGTTTTACACCTTGAATTATTCCCCTCATTAATTGGTATTTCCATTCCTTTACAAGCAAAAAACAAAAAATTGAAGGCACCATGTTTCATCTTTTGATGATATCCTTGAATGATTCCTGTTGATTCCAGTTCAATAGCTGATTCTAAATAGTCAACTCGTTCCGCTCTTTAACTGAGGTCTGAAATTTCATAAAAATGCATTTTTAAAACTTATATTATGTCAGAACCCATCACTGTGTTTAACTGGCGTTTGATGGGACCCTACTGAGATCAGTACAACCATCTTACAGGCAATGTCAGTACATGACTAGAATGTATATACACAACAGCCCTAAACCATCTATTTTCAGATCAGACTTCTATTTCTCCTCCTTCCCTGAGTTCTCATACAAAACCTCTGTACCACCTGGATTTTTTTCTTTTACTTCCATTACCCCTCCAGCAGAAATGTGACCAATTTTTCCCGCTCGCAAGCCAATCAAAGCTGGGGGTGCGATGACAGTGGTGGGAGAGGTAATGCCCCCATTTGGTGAAGGAGAGGCACTTGTAAGATATGCGGTATATTGATTCCAGAATGATAATGGGCTAACTCCAACGAGTTGTGTAGGAATATCTCTGGACAGGAAGTCTTGTAGCTTCACTGGGGTTCCTGAGAACAAGGGACCAATATTATCCAGTGAGAGACGTCTTCCTCTTCTGGAAGAGCTGCTATTCCATACATGTGTACTCATATGGACCTGCAGTTGAAAAGAAAGATCATAAAATATCTCTGCAGTAATAAAATACATATATGCTTTTTAGAGGCTTCCATATTGAGGAACAACTCAACTGCAATCTATGATAGTGTGGGAATTCACATTCTGAATATTACACATATACATATCAGTCCTGCACTGCACATAGAAGAAGCTAAAGGCCTATTTAGGTTTGGTTTATGTGGAACTTTATGGTGTGGAGTCTCTTAGGTGGTTAGACTAGGAGGTTTACCACCACTCAACAAACAAAATGAACTTACCCTAGGGGCAATGCTCAATGTAAGGTGCCTAGCTACAGTATACATTGCTTGTCTTCAGATGAAGAGCCTTCTGGCTAATTTATTACAAGCAAGCAATCAATCCTTAATACTTTGCTGACGTCCCCACTAATGTAGAAATATCATGTTGTTTATGGTTCAAAATATATTAAACGCGATACAGATCTTTACATTTAATACATTTAGTAATATTCTGTGCTGTTTGGTTCCAGAAATACTTCTCGAAATATGAAATATGTTGATATTATGACATATTATGTGAACTTTAGTGTTGGTTTGTGTAATTCAGTGATTGTTACAAGTTGTAATTTCACTGAATAGTTAATTTAGTTGGGAGCCTACCTTTAGGTTCCCCCGTGTGGTGAACGCCCTTCCACACATACTGCAGGAAAAAGGCTTCTCTCCTGTATGTATCCTCTCATGTATCTGCAAAGCACTGGCCGAGGAGAACGTCTTCTTACATACTATGCACAGATGCTGCTTAGGGCTGCGTCTCAAAGGAGGGGACAGGGAAGAGGGCACCGTCAGCCGTGGAAGCTGGACCAATGCCAATGTCTGGGTTGGGCTTAATACTTCACTCTTCACTGTGCTCACCAGAAATGTTTGGGCTGGAGTTGGCAAATCTGCACTTGGGTGTTTGGGACTGCTGACTGGCTGAGGAGGGAAGGTTTGGCTCACCTGGTGTGCTTGGAGCATATGCTTCGTCAGTATGGATGCCTCCAGGAAGCTCTGCTTGCAAACTAAGCAATGGAACAGCCCATCTTTGGTGTGGCATTTCATATGGTCCTCCAGTGATTGCTTGCTGGACAGTTTTTCCAAACAGAGACTGCATATGTGCATTTCATCCTCTTTTTGACTTTGCTCTGATATATTTCTTGTAGCCTCTGAGTCTTCTTTCTTTTCATTGTTGCTTTTATCAGATTCAGATTTCTGAATGTCTTCTTCCACCATTTTGACCTCCTCAGTTTTCTCTTCCAGATCATTATTTACTTGATCACAGCAAATTTTTTCGTTTGTTTCTTCAGAAACTGGCTCTGTGGATGTGCTTTGTTCTGATTCGGCAACAGTTTCAGCATTGTTGTGAGCTGATATGTCATTCTCCTCCTTCTTCATAACAGAGGCTGCAGGGTCATCATCCATACTTGATATTTCGGACTCTACTAATGTTGCCTTTTCACTTTCTGATTCACTAGCATCCAAAGAGTCTTCATCCGTACTCATTTCATCTGAAAAGTCTGGTGTACTTTTCTCTTCGATTGATTCTGTTTTATTTCCATCCCCATGGGCATCATCTCCATTGGGAATCTGCCCATCAAGATGCATCCGTATATGTTGTTGGAGAGTTACTGCATTAGTAAACTTTTTCTGGCAAATTGGACAGGAATTTTGGAGCTTTGAAGATAAACTTGATTTATGACCTACATAGTGCGCTTTTAAATTGCCCTTTGTTGAGAAAGCCCGGCCACATATCTTACATTTGAATGGCCTTTCCCCTCCATGTTGATTATAATGAAGTCTAAGTGCCCTGGGACAGCTTAATACTCGTAAGCAGATGACACACTGGTTTGGTGCTGTTACCTGTTTATCAATTTTTTCTACCAATTGTTGCAATTTTGAGGTCTCTGAGTATCCTAATGGATCTACAGCATATGAAAATGGGAAGCTTCCAGACTTAAAGTGACTAGCAAGTAATGCCCAACTAGGAAGGGAAGTAACCAACTTGCTTATTTGCATCCTTCCTGTGGAATCAGTTCCTCCAGTAACCGACCTTTCCGCTGGAGGTGTGTTTTCATCAGACTTTACCTTTGGATAAGCAATGGGACCTTTCAGTGCAGAAGAAACTTCTCCAGATTTCATTAGCATCAGTTTGTTAATTGGCGGCAGTCCTTGGGTACCTGAGCTGGAAAACAGATTTAAGCCTTCAGTAGCCATTATTGGGGGTATCACTGGCTTCTTTTCTATTGTCTCCTCTTCTGCTTTCTCTGGAGGTACTGACATGCCATATGGGAGTCCATTACTAGTCAAGACATAATCCAAATGCTCAGGAACTGGATGTGGGTTCATTTGTATATGAGGGTATTTTTCCTTATGCCGGTGGAAATGTACTTTCAGATTGCCTCGAGTAGTAAAGCGGTTTCCACATATGTTGCATTTGTAGGGTCTTTCACCAGTATGAGACCGCAGGTGAATTTGGAGGGCGCTGTCACTGCCAAAAACTTTTGCGCAGAAACGACACTTGTGCTTTCCTGATGCTCTTTCTTGTTGACTTTCAGCACGTAGTGATTCAATGTTTTTCTGTTTTAGAAGGCTTGGGGCATTCTCCAGTACTCTTGTCCCTAAAAATAATCCAGTTGGCAAATTGGGTAAACCTGGTGGAAAAACGGCATGTGGTGAAATTAATTGGCTTGGTGAAGAGTTTGAAATAATTGCCTGCCCTGCAGCGGATTTGTCACAGAATCCATCAATGTATTTCTCTTTCAAATTGGCAATACTTCTGGCTCCAAATGACTGTCCTATGGGATTGTAAAGATGAAAAAAGGACTGCTTAGATATTTCATCTCTGCCGAATGCTTTTACTGAATCAGGCACAGATTCACATTGTTTTATCGGGCTAAAAATAGGTAAAGATTTTGTGGTAGTGTTTTTTTCTGGTGGAGAGGTTGGCGGATTTGATGGAGTCATGGAAAGAGATCCAAGCATAAGTACCTGTTGGCATATTTGCTCTGTTATTTGCATTTGATGTATCTGTCTCTGCTGTAGAACTCTTAATTCTTCCAGGATCATTGGAATATTAATGGGAGCTGCAGCAGTCTGTCCTCCAGGGACAGCTTCCTGACTCATTGGTGCTAGACCTGCTTTTGGTCCTGAGAGGCCTTCCATTATCAGTCCTCCATTGGGAATGAGAAATCGTTGAGATGGGCCCACACCTTTTTTGTCCATTTCTGGTTTCATAGAGTCCATCATTTGAGAACATGCTTCTCTCTCATCTTGTGCAGCCACCATTGTTTGTTTTCCTGACCCAACACTTTCTGGAGAGCTAGGTTGGGAAGGAGACTCCTCATTGATGCCGGTTTGCAGTTTTTTCCTATTGGATTCCTCTTGGTTCTCTACAATTACCACTACATGGTTGTTAGGTTGGCAACATTCCTTGTGCCTGGCAAATTCTGAAGGTTCATCAAACTGGGCACAACATTTCCTGCATACTTGAACTTCTTCACCTGTGTCACCTATGAAAAGATAAAAATTAAATGTGTCAAATACTGAATCCAAGAATGGGATTGACATTGTATGGGTTGTCCAATACTAGGCTTTTTTTTTTTTAACCCAAAATACTATGTACACATGTGTAACTACAAGCACACGTTTGTTATCCTGATGTTGATTGGTTGCTAAATTATACTCAGCTTCATTATACATTTTGATTTGGACAATAAAATTCATAAAATAAAGTCTAACCTAGAACATTTGTGCCCTTTATTTTTCGAGAAGCCCCCATTTCGATCTTCCTCTGCCCCCACATAAACACACACACTCTCTCTTCATTTAACAGGGCTCTCTTTGTATCCTAGCTTTTGTCAAGCATTAATACTCTGGAGAGAAAAGCCAGCTTCACAGCTCCTGGTAATTGATTTGTATTCACACAAGAGCCAAGGGGACCGACTTCCAAGCATTGATATGGTAATCCTTTCATGGTAACTGTCCCTTGTTCTGGCTAATTTACTCCCGGGTTCTTCGAGCTTAATTAAACTTGTTGAAATGGCTGGGGGTACCAGGTCTTTGAGATACAGCTTGGGAAGTAAAAGTACACAGTACCAAGTAACTGCTTCTTGGAATTTGTTTTTATCTTCTGTATGGCTAAGTGAATGTACAGTATATAGGCTGTACCTGTGTTTATGTGCCTCTAGTTACATAAGATAAGCCCTCTTACTATGTGCCTGAATATAGGATTGGGCTTCACTGTTAATGTACAGAACATATGCTAGCTATGGTTTACCATGCAAACCTATTCGCTTTGATAACATTATCGCTGACTGTGCATATAAATTACCTGTAGCAAACAATTCATAATAAACCATCTAAACTAGAGTTAAAGGGGTTTCCTGGGAGTTTTATACTGATAACCTATACTCTGGATAGGTATCTGATCGCTGGAGGTCTAATACTGCCTATCAGATGTTTGAGAAGGCATCGGCGCTCCTGTGAATGCAGCGGCCTTCTCAAAGCTCTGAGGTCAGTGACGATACATTCATTGGTCATGTGGCCGTAGAAGTGAATGGGGCTGAGCGTGATACCAAGCGCAGCCTCAATACAATGTACGGCGCTGTGCTTGGTAAGCAGCGAGAAGGCAGTGGCGCTCACAGGAGTGCTGGAGCCTTCTCAAGGGTCGAACCTCCACTGATAAGATACTAATGACCTATCCAGAGGATAGGTAATCAGTATTAAAATCTTAGAAAACCCTTTTAATCTGACATGTTAAAAACGTATGTAATTAGAGAAGCCAATCTGTGACTGCTACTCGTAAGTGCTGCTCCTGAATGTTTCTGTGTGTTTCTGCACCAAATCCACGTGTTACTTGCTGTTTAAGTTGCGGATTTGCCGCAGATTTCACCCTTTGAATAGCAAAGGGCGAAATCCACACAAAAAATTGCACAAGCAATTGACAAGCTAAGGATTTCTAAATCCACAGGGCAGGGAAATGTACGCACAGAATACAAAGTATACATGAGATTTGTCTGCGAGCGAGCCATATGTTCCGGAGCGGCATACATCGTGCGCACGGGAGAGCAGAGCATCATAGGTTACTATGATGCTGTGCACATCGGGCCGCCCGCGGGGCTATTGTCCTGCACTCATAATATCATATGAGTGCGGGACAATAGTCCCCCGGGTGGCCCAATGTGCACAGCATCATAGTAACCTATGATGCTGTGCGCTCTCGTGCGCACTATGTATGCTGCTCCGGGATATATGGCCCGCTCACGGACCGTATGTCTCGGAGGGCATATGGTCATGTGCATGAGCCCTTATGCTTGTTTCACATGAACGATACAGATTGTGTCAGGTGTGGTTTTTCACCCATATTCAATCAGATTTGTCTGCAATTGAGTTCAGTGTTTCCGTTTTCTGCATGCGCGTGAAGAAAAACTGAAGAATAAGGCCTCTTTCACAAGGGCGAGTGAGGTGAACGCATTGCACCTGCACTGAATCCGGACCCATTCATTTCTATGGGGCTGTGCACATGAGCAGTGATTTTCACGCATCACTTGTGCGTTGCGCAAAAATCGCAGCATGCTCTATATTGTTCGTTTTTCACACAATGCAGGCCCCATAGAAGTTAATGTGGTTGTGTGAAAATCGCAAGCATCCACAAGCAAGTGCGATTTTCACGCATTTTCACGCATGGTTGCTAGGAGATGATCAGGATGGGGACCTGATCTTTATTATAAAATAATAGCATTCTTAATACAGAATGCTTAGTAAAATAGGGATGGAGGGGTTAAAAAATAAATAAAAATAATTAAACTCACCTCATCCACTTGTTCGCGCTGCCCGGCTTCTCTTCTGTCTTCTTCTTTGATGACCTGGGAAGCAAAGGACCTTTGGTGACGTCACTGCGCTCATCACATGGTCCATCACATGATCTATCACCATGGTGATGGATCATGGGATGAGCGCAGTGACGTCACCACAGGTCCTTTTCTCCCAGGTCATCAAAGAAGAAGAAAAAAGAGAAGCCTGGCTGCGCGAACAAGTGGATAAGGTAAGTTTAATTTTATTTATTTATTTTTTTAACCCCTCCAGCCCTATTGTACTATGCATTCTGTATTAAGAATGCTATTATTTTCCCTTATAACCATGTTATAAGGGAAAATAATGAAATCTACAGAACACCTAACCCAAACCCGAACTTCTGTGAAGAAGTCCGGGTTCGGGTCTGGGTACCAAACATGCTGATTTTTCTCACGCGGGTGCAAAACGCATTCAAATGCTTTGCACTTGCGTGGAAAAATTGCACATTTTACCGCGATGCACCTGCTTCCTATCTGGCCCTCACACGCGACGCCTGTGTGAAAGAGGCCTAACAATCTACATCTCCCAGCAACCATCAGTGAAAAATGAATTGCATCCAGGTGCTTTCTATGGTTCACGTAAGATCAGTGATAAACAACGTTCATCTGCACATACCCATTGAAATGAATGGGTCAGGATTCAATCCGGATGCTATCCATTCAGAACACTTATTGGATCCAGATGGAAAAAATCATGTGTGTCAAAGAGCCCTAAGGGCTCATGCACACGACCTTATGTATTTTGCGGTCCGCAAAAAATGCATCTGCAAAACATACGGATGACATCCGTATTTTGCGGAATGGAACAGCTGACCCGTCATAGAACAGTACTATCCTTGTCCGTAATGCGGATTGCGGACAATAATAGGACATGTTCTATTTTTTTGCCGAACGGAAATACGCATATACGGAAACGGAATGCACACAGAGTAACTTCGATTTTTGTTTGCGGACCCATTGAAGTGAATGGTTCCGCATCCAGTCCGCAAAAAAAAGGAACGGACACGGAAAGAAAATACGTTTGTGCGCATGAGCCCTAAGCCTAATGCGGCATTCATAGGTCCGTAGTGTATTGCGGATCCGCAATTTGCTTATCTACAATACACCCGGCCAGCACCCCCATAGAAATGCCTATTCTTGTCCGCAATTGTGCAATTGTTCTATTTTTTTCCGGAGCCGCGGACCGGAAGATCGACGGAGCGCTCCGGAAATGTGGATGCAGACAGCACAATGCGTGCTGTCCGCATCTATTCCGTCCCCATAGAGAATGAATGGGTCCGCACCCGTTCTGCACAATTGCAGAATGGATGCAGACCACAATTGCGGACGTGTGAATGGAGCCTAAGGCTTCCCTCAGTATTTTTTTTTTTTTTTTTTATTGTCTTAAGGCTTGAGTCACACATGCAGTTTTAGTGGCAGTTTATGATGCTTTTTTTTTTTAAAACAAAGGAGTAGATGCAAAATAGAGATGTATTATCCGTGAGCGGGCCATATGTCCCGGAGCGGCATTGATCGTTCGCACGGGAGCACTCAGCATCATAGATTACAATGATGCTGTGGACGTCGGGCCGCCCGCGGGGCTATTGTCCCGCAGTCATAAGATCATATAAGTGTGGGATAATAGTCCTGCAGGCGGCCCGACGTCCACAGCATCATTGTAATCTATGATGCTGAGTGCTCCCGTGGGCACGATCAATGCCGCTTCGGGACATATGGCCCGCTCACGACTTGGAGGGCATACGGCTGTGTGCAAGAGGCCTAATACCGTACCTTTTATTTTGGATCTAATTCTGTATTTGATTAAAACTGAACTGCGTCAAAAAATGAAGTGTCATTTTTCCACAAAATACTGTGTGTGAAGCCACCCTAAAATGCATGTAAAACACCCGGTATTCATAGACACATGCACACTACACAGAGGAGCGCTGACCAAGTCTCTGCACAAGACCACATTGTTCTGTCATAGTTTTTCGGGAGGGTAGTATGCGTCACGTGCGTCACCGAGATTTTGTTTAGGGCGCGACACATCCTTTTGTTCAAACCATGCTATTTAAAGCACCCACAGGTAGGGCTTGATGGCTGGGAAGTGCAGGGAGATTTGCCAGCTATTCCTGGAGCCCAGAAGGTATCTCCATTTTGTAGGAGTTTACTGAACACTCTAAGAGGGTTGGCAAGTAGACATTAGACCCAGGAGGAGTCTCATGTCCTGGTCATATTGCAAGTAAAAGGACCTGGGAGAGTCTTGTCATATGGTAATACCTGTGTTTCTCCACGGACCATAACGCAATTCCATAACGGAATGCCTTTAGAGCAGGGGTGCACAACCTGCGGCCCGGGGGCCACATGCGGCCCTTGATACCATTCTGTGCGGCCCCCAACCATCTGGTAACAGACATGTATGCCTATGTCTTGTGGCTGCTCACATGTATTTTTCATGTATTTCTCCCATTAGGTGGGAGTCCTGGAAGTGTAACTAGACATTAATGGTATATAATGTGTGTTCAATATGCCATAAGTAAAATATTTCAGTTGGTAATACACCTTTAAATTTTAATTTCGGCCCTCGTCATTGGTTCAGTCTGGCAATGTGGCCCCCAACCAGGAAACGTTGTGCACCCCTGCTTTAGAGGCATTCCCTCATAATAGAAGTCTATGGCCAGCAGAACTGATCCGTCCGGTTACCATTATGCAGGATGGATACAAGACGGATCCGTTATGCTGGCCATAGACTTGTATTATGATGGAATGCCTCTAAAGGCGATCCGTTATGCATTCCGTCATGGAATTGAGTTATGGTCCGTGGTAACGAAATCCATAACGCAATTCAGTATGCTCATCCCTAGACAACACATTTAGATTTTAATCACACATAGGCTTTTGTGGCTTTTTTCCCGATTTTTGTGTTTCTTCACGTGGTTTTTGCATATGCTTTGTTTTTTGCTGTAAATATGCTATCTATGAATTGTCAGATGAACATCTGTAGGAAATATGAAATGCAGGACACACCTGATTTTTTTTTTTGTTAGTGGCATTTTTTTTGAGGCAGAAAAATGCCAAACCAAATTTGTATGTGAAGGGGGCCATATAGAAGTATTTTAAAGCGTGCTGTGATTTCTGTACAGTGACATACTATTATGGTACATAGTTAATGCCCAGTGACGTAATAGTACGGCACAATGATGGCACGGGCTCATGAGCTGGGCCCACTCCATCACTTATTCTACAGCTGGCACCCTGCCCTCACTGCCGGGATTAGAGATAACCCAGACCCCATCAGTTTTACTCAACAGATACCACAGTCAATAGCGAATGCGGAATCTGAGTGATCGAAGGTGTAGAAGTTGGGGACCTTCTGAAGGCACACATGCCTGCCATGTCCTGGCCACTATTACAGACTGTTTTTAGCTACAATACCTGGATTCTTCCATTCTTCTCCTTAACTTAGGATCCACTTTTGGCTAAAGTTAAGTTAAAAACTGCTCCAAATCTACAGTGTGTGAACAAGGCCACATTAAGAAGCACATGGCTGAGCCTCCCAGCATTCCTCATTATATTATTAAACCCCCTGTCCATTGTGATGACATCATATACAATTTATTGTCTGCAAGCCATTGCCGCTTGGCACACCAAAGAAGGGTACAGTGATTGACAGGACCGCATTGAATAGAAACTGTGTGAACCAAAAATCTCAGTGTGAACCAGAAGTCGGAAATTCCCAGCTGATGCCACCTACGAATGACTACTGCACCAGCTAATTAGAACAAATCACCGATTTCACTGTAATGAGCACAATATTGTTCTCAGCACTGCATTTTGACTCTGGATTTTAGCAGAATTAGAGCTTGTTCAATTTGCGGATCTGCAAAACACGGATACCGGACGGCCGGAACGGACGGCCCTTTATAGAAATGCCTATTCTTGTCTGCAAAACGGACAAGAATAGGACATGACTCCTAATTATTGCGGGGCCATGGAACAGAGCAACGGATGCGGACAGGTCCAGGGTGTGAGGGACCTCAGCATTACAGGTGTAGAGCATGGTTAGGCCTCATGCACACGACCGTTGTTCTGGTCCGCATCCGAACCGCAGTATTTGTGGCTCGGGTGTGGACCCATTCACTTCAATGGGGACGGAAAAGATGCG